>NC_061121.1:126905315-127099790 GCF_002878395.1 Capsicum annuum | reverse complement strand
ATAACAGAATTTCAAGACGTTCTACTAATCTTTGAATCCGTTAAATATCTAGTAACCCATCAAACCCTACTCCATGGATCCCATATATCCGGCTAGTGGAATTAGACGCTCATGATTTGATGAATAAAATAACAAGTTGAATTTAGGATGCCAACAATAAACTTATGAATTGATGGAAAACAACAAGTAGTTTCTTCAATTTAATCAGAGGGTAGAAACCCAAAAATAGTTGATAAGAAACAAGAAGAATATTTAGTGAAAGAGAGTAATGTACGTGATTCTCTTCCTAGCATCCCTCTTTTTTTATAGACAATGATCACCCCTTTTAAAAATCCTAAAACAAGTCTTTACATAGTCAACCCTAACTACGGAAATAAAATTAAAGTTTCAGTTTTCTCTTCGGATTAGACAATGATGCTTTTGACGGCGCGTCAGATACCTGATGACGTGTGCGAGATGTCGTCAAAGATTCCATTGAATTGTTATCTTTTGAATCTTCAGACGGCAAACCTCACAGTGTGTCAAAAACTTAATGGCACGTGAAAAATGTTGTCATGACTTCACTAAAAATCAACATACACTGCCTCTGGATGACGGTAATTTTGATGGCATGTGACATTTTTGATGGCCCATCCTAAACGCCGTCCTATTTCATCTCAGCTTCTCAGGTTCTGTCTAAACTTGACAGCAACTTTTACAGTCTGTCCCATATATGAAAGCGCTTCAGAATTGACGTCAGCTACTCTTCAGCTTATTTACACCAGATTTCAGCTCTTCTGCTCCATTGTTATTTATTTCCATGCATCTTGACTTTCCTATAAAATCTTAAGAAATAACATCAAAAACACCTATATTTATTTAAGAACTTACAATTATTTCAAGTTAAAAAGTCTTAAATGTGCTTCAAAAATCTAGCACATCAACACCCTCAACTTAAAACAATTGCTTGTCCTCAAGAAACTACATAAGATCATACTACGATGCTTAACCAAGAGACAGATAAGATACCTATCAAAGGTTATTATCAAGTTTAGCTCAAAATTCATGCCACTCTCCACGTTCAATTACTTATAAATTCAATTGTGCATATCAATGAAGATTAACAATGTGACCCAAAGGAATCAAGATATGTCATCAATTCAGCAACAATAACCACATATATGTACAAGTTACACTACCCAAAGAAGTAAATAGCTTCCAATACAACTGATGTTCCCTTACAACAAAGAAGTCCCTCCTCACTCATATATGAACTCAAGCATGTCAATACAGGGACGATTAAGAGACACTCACTCTCAGAAAGAAATTCCAATCAATGCATGTCAAATACCATGTGCTTGTCCTTATTTTCATTTCCAAGGTGTCCAGAAAGGTTAGTTAGGATCGCTATAGGTCTTTTCTTCGTCTTGTAAGGTAGTCTAAGGGTTGGAATTACATTCAATGGCATTTAGAGTGACTAAGTCTCCTTGGCACTACCTTAACCTTTGGGGTTCACTTATTAACATTTTTCTTCTTTTTCTTCTTTTATTGATCACACATTATTCAGGATGGATGTGGATTTTCTTTTTCACACTTTTTATTTTATTATTCTTCTTCCACACCTCCTAGATTTTTATTATTTCTCATTTATTATTTTCCTCATATTCTACCTTTCTTCATACCCAGTTTACATCACGCACTCCTATGATAGCCACCCTCAACTTAGGTTGTTTACCTAAGTCAAGGTGCACAGTGGCCAAGGTGGACAAGGACCAAAATAGGTTCATTATGATATAAATGGAAAGATGATAGGTGACATAGAAAGAAATGGTCAATTCAGGCTCAAAATAGTGATCAAGAGATATCATGCATACAGGAAAGGTCATTTAGGCCAAAAAAATGACTTAAAAATAAAAATGGCCTATGATCCTTTCCTAACCCCCATCTTTCAACCAAGGTAAGCCTAACCGGGGAAGTTCTAGATTCAACATACAGGGAATTGAGAAAGACCTCACACACACATGGCACAGTAGTACATCACAAGCTACTACCCATTCGGTTCATGCAATTGTTTGAAGTGATTATTATGTCCCTAGTACTAATGCCATAAAAATATTCATAGTAGCCTCATATAAATGCATATCACATAGTTATAAAACAGACCAAAGGAGAGGTGTCATCAGTCTTAAAAATCAACAAAAATATGTCAACTGCTCTAGATACTTATTTTTCTCCAGTTAACCACAACCCTTCACAAAACAAAACACAATATGCCAAAATATGCCAGCTCTACTAGGAACAAGACTCTGAGGAAAAGAGGAATGATAACCAAAACCCACAGAGGACATCAACACCCATAAGTAGCCCCACCCTTAACTTAAAATCATGCAATGTCTCTAATATGTCAAACCAAAACAAAAGAGTTAGAAACATAACTGTGGCACCATGGATGCAAAGATCTGATGTCAATCACATAAGACAAATACAAATAACAAAATACCTTGAGTTTTCTCCCAAGCACCACCTGGTTTAACGTTGCGGCGGGACTCAATTATCTTAAGTACTCAGACTTCATCAAGATACATTGTTGATAATTATTTATGTCTCTATTTGGAGGATTTGAAATGTCAGCCCAACTTTTTATCAATGCATATTCGGGGTGTGTTGGGAAAATGTGAGGGTATGATGAGGAATGCTATATCACACTACTTTTAAGACTTAAACTATTTGCAAAATTTTGCATCAAACTTTCGTGTTGTCTCATTTGGCAACGTTGAGAATCCTAAACAACAACTAAATGGAAATGGATCTTTGAGCTCCTTGGCCTTCAATATTGGGTTGTAGTAAACCCTTTTGGAAGGACAAACTCTAAAATGTAAAAATCTTGTTCCTCATTTTCAAAATTCATTATTTGCTTGGGTGATGCGACTTTCATTACATCCACTAAGCATAATGTTAAAAAGTGATTTGAATGATGACTAACCCTCAATTTCAGAATAACTTCCCTATTAGTATTTTTACCCTAAAATGGACTAGAGTCTTCACGAGGTTTATGCTTGATTTCTTCTTTTGACACTAATACCATTTCCTTATCCTTGGCATCTATATTCATGAATAGTTTGGTTGGTTGGGAAATCACCGAGGGTTGCTCAACATCAAGCTCATCAACAATATAGGATTCTTACTCTTCATCCTCACACTCTTTCATTATTTTAAATAATTCGAAAGACAAGATATCATCTAAACATAATATAGAAAAGTTTTTTTAGACGATTGACCTCGATATCCTTCTCTTCTATCCTTTCTCTTCCCTCGTTAAATGCCCTAATGTCTTGACGTATGTTACATATGGTATCATTCATTGTGTATATACAATCCAACATTAGTTGAAGCATAGCTTCAATGTCATTCTTTCCAGTGCTTCTTTCTTCATTTTCTTTACCATAAGACCGGTCATACTCATAAGAAGAACAAAAACTTGGTTTAGTGTAATACGGGGAGGGGAAATTTGGGTAATCACTCCAATATCCATCTTGACCACCACATAAAGAACAATTATACTCCTGGTAGGATGAAGATGGTGCACATATGTCTCTCCGAGGAGCATATCTACAATCTTGCAAAAAGTGGGGTCCATCAAAATATGGACATGGAACATCCAGATAAGATTTCCAACCATTAAACTTACATTAATTCCATGATGCCATAGTATGAAATAAACAACAATGAAGAAAATATACCTAACAAAAGAAAAAAAAGGAAATCACAAACAAAATTTTACAAGTTTAAATTCAAGCAAGTATACTAAAATTCAAAACTAACTCAATACGTCGCAATATTCCCCGACAATTGCGACATTTTTTGATAACGCTCAACTTACACCTCAAATTAGTGTAAGGCGATCGTCGTCAATATATTTACCCAAATTTGGAGTTGGAGTTGAATACACAGGGAACAATGTGAGTGGCGATTATCCATATTTGAAGCTATAGCTACAAGTTCAATTCACACAAATGGTACAAAAATATAAAATTAAGATGAGGGTTTTGAAAGTATCAAGTAATGTTGTCACTTCAATATTAATGTTTGTAATCAATATAAATGGGAAACCAGAGTTATGTTCACCATGGCTTTTGGGACTTTACAGGTACTAGGTAGTGCTTGGGATTCTTGAAGTAAGTAAAACAGCAGACTATCCTTAACTATGATACTTTCTGACTTATCTCTCGACCTCACCAGACAATTTATTATCTAATTCTCTCGAACTTAGATAACTTATATATTTCTAATAGGATGTTATCTTAGGTAAATTAATCCAGTTATGACATCAATCATTAAATAAAAGATTGGTAGCTTTCGAGTGCTTGTTGATAATTCACGACCTCTAATCTATTTCTCTATTAGAAGCAAATAAAACCTAAGTCATAATCTAATGTTTGCAACCAATAGATTTCAGTTAAAATCACCAAATTTCAAGACGTTCTACTACTCTTTGAATCTGTTAAATACCTAGTAACCCATTAAACCCTACTCCATGGATCTCGTAAATCCGGCTAGTGGAATTAGCCACTCATGATTTGATGAACGAAATAATAAGTTGAATTCATGATGCTAAGAATAAACTTACAAATGGATTGAAAATAACAAGTAGTTTATTCAATTTAATCACAAGGTAGAAACCCAAAAATAGTTGATATGAAACAAGAAGAATATTTGGTGAAAAAGAGCAATGTACCTGTTTCTCTTCTCAGTGTCCCTCTTTTTTTTTATAGACAATGATCCCTTCTTTTAAAAACCCTAAAAAAGTCTTTACATATTCAACCCTAAATAAAGAAATAAAATTAAAGATTTTATTTTCTCTTCGGATTAGACGACGATGATTTTGATGGCGTGTCAGATAACTAACGACGTATGAGAGATGTCATAAAAGATTTCAGTGAATTGTTATCTTTTGAATCTTTAGACGGCAAACCTCACAGTGTGTCAAAAACTTGATGGCATGTGAAAACTGCTTTCACAACTTCACTAAAAATCAACATACTCTGACTTTTGATGACGACAATTTTGACGCTATGTGATATATTTGACGGCCGTTCCTAAACGTCGTCCCATTTCATCATATCTTCTCAGGTTTTGTCTATGCTTGATAGCAACTTTGGCAGTCTGTCCCATGTATGATGGTGGTTTAGAATTGACGTCAGCTACACTTCAGCTTATTTACACCAGATTTCAGCTCTTCTGCTCCATTGTTATTTATTTCCATGCATCTTTACTTTCCTACAAAATTTTAAGAAATAACAGCAAAAACACCAATAATTGCTTAAGAACTTACAATTATTTCAACTTAAAAAGTCTTAAATGTGCTAGAAAAATCTAGCATATCAATGACATTAAAGTCAGTCATCTCTAAATCTACTAAGTCTATTGAAGTGACTTTCTGAAATATCATAACTGGGAAATTCCTGTATACCCACTAGGCTATGATGGTTTTACCCACTGGGGTAGAGTTTGAACAGGGATCTGCTAGAATTTTAGGACTGATTCCAAAATCAACGTCTATATAAGGAGTAACGAAAGACAAGAAATATCTTTGATATAGCAAAGTGTAAACATGCATATGAACGATCTATAATGTACCAGTAACTACATTAGGAGAACTTTACAGATCTTGTCGAATGTAAAGAACATAGAGACGATTTAGGCGTTGCCCGCAAGTAGCACTAGAAGTGGCAACCTACTGATTGGGGTGACCAGATTGAGCTGAGGAGTGATTCTATTGACCCTGAGGACCTGGCTGAGAACAATCTCTAACTCTATTGTCTGTCTTGCCACAACTGAATCAAATGCCACTACCTGCTCTACACACACCCTGATGGTGCTTACCGCAAGTCTGGAAAAAGAGGACAGGAGCAGGCACTAGTAACACTGCCCTAGGTCTTAGAGCCTGGTTCTCTATCTTTATTACCCTTCGTTAACTTAGGAAATAGAGCACTGACTGTAGAGGGAGCTGGAATTGATGACTTAGATGAAACTGAGAACGATTTCCTCCTCCTGATTTAGGCTGAGTGAAGTTGAAACTATCTGTCTTTGCTCTCTTATTCTACTTTTCCCTTTGCTTAATTTTCTGCTCCTCTATCTGCTAAGCATGGGTCATAAGTCTAGCTAAGGCTATGTCACTGTTCAGCATGGCGGATCTGCACTCTTTAACCATGTTGTTGTTCACCCCTGAAGCAAACTTACTCATCTTAGATCTACTTTATGCAACTACATAAAGGGCATACCTGGCTAATTGAGTAAACTTAAAAGAATACTCTTTTACTGTCATATTTCTCTACCTAAGACTGATGAACTCTAGCACTTTGGCTTCTCTAAGCTCTTGGGGAAAGAATCTATCTAAGAAAGCAGAGACAAACTCCTCCCACTCTATTGGACCTGTATCCTCTGATCTTTCGGAATTCTACTATTTGAACAAAGCATGAGCCATATCCTATAACTGATATGTAGCTAGCTCAACACTCTCAATAGTAGTCACCCCAATGGCGTCTGTCACTTTTTGAACTTGATCTAAGAATTACTAAGGGTTTTCATCTACCTTAGACCCAAGGAAGGTTGGAGGATTCATTCGGGTGAAGTCCTAAATCCTAGCTACAGCTGAGTTGGCCACTAGGTTTGCCGGCAGAACTGTTGGCCGTTTATTATGAGCAACGACTGATTGAGCAAGAGTGGTAAATGCTATCCTAAACTCAGGATAAGAAACATGATTGCCCAAAGTTTCTTCGAGCTGAGGGATTGACTGATTTCCATTTCTTCTTTTAGGAGGCATATTCTAAAATAAAGAGAAAAAACAGATTAGACTAAGAGACTAACTTATGATTATGCTCATAGGCACGACATGAATACTGAAAGAAGGGAAACTGTTCTTAAACATCTCATAGCCTCTTTCACATAAATGTGGTACGCAACACACCCATGCACAAGACTCTACTAGATGTGGCTTTCAGACTTCCTAGGACTCTATTGAACCTTAGTCTCTGATACAAAGTTTGTAATGCCCCAATTTGCTGAACCGGAATGCTACATGGTTCTTATGACCCCGAAGGACCACAAGCTAACCCATGACTGATATCTATAAATGTATGCAGCATAAGATAACATAATAATACGGAAACATGCACTGAAAGGCCATAAGGTTCAATCATGAACATAACTGAATAATGTAACATTTGTGTGGGGTAATAGAATTTTGAAAACAAAACTAAAGTCTAAGATATGATAGTCTGTATGTAGTTTGCATCTAGTCTGCATCTAGTCTGAAAGCCTCTGCTGCTTGAAGAATCTAAATAAGGAGTTGATGGGACATGTACCTAACAAAGTCCAACTACTAAGCTAATCAATGAGATACTAGAAAATAATTATGTCCTCGAAGGATAAGGACTAACTTCTACTCTGACTACTAAATCTAGAATCTACTGCTGATCTAGAACTCGTGTCTCTAAACCTATCATGTAATATAAAAAGAAAGCACCATCGTGGGAATGCATCAGTACATAAGTACCGAGTATACAGGTGAGGTAGTTTATATGTGATGGTTCACATACATAAATAATGCTAACTGACTGCCTAACATAAATGTTAGAATACATTCATAAATACGTAAATGTAACTGACAATATGATTTCATGATTTCTGAGTCTGTACACTGATAACGTGACATGCTAGTAACTGATATGACTGATAACTTAAAAGGAATATATCTGAAAATGCTGAAAACATGGGTGACTATATCTAGCAGTCCTGAATTTGATGGAACTATCTGAGTTCCATATTGTATCTGAGTTGACTATATCTTACTGTCCTGAAATCTAAAGAACTATCTGAGTTTTATTACTGAAACTGATTGACAGTATCTGACAGTCCTGATTCTATAACATGAAACTATGGGTAATAGTATCTAACTAACATGCCCCAAAGGTGCTATAATAGCTGAGTTGGGGTCTAATCTATGCCCTAATTGGAAAGGTGTCAATACTGCGCCACTGGTAAGTATAACATATGAGTAACCCTCATATAATAGGTAAATCTAGCAAGAATGGTGGGAACCCTCATATAACAGGTTAAGCCACCTCATTTACCATTATATAGCACGCTACGATGTCTCAACCTATGGTGGCTACATAGGTTTGGAATGCAAGGATTGCTTCTATGAGTCACACCCTCGTATAATAGGTGAGTCCCCATCCATGGGTTCACTCGGTGCTAATTCCTACTCCCATCTAAATGGACACTGAACATGATTTACTTAACTAAACTTAGCATAGTTTGACTTACTGAATTTTCGTGGATGCTGGAATACTACTGATATCTGACAACTGACAGAGTTATGAGATCATGGAGATTTTTCCTGAGTTATAAGACTATCTGAAGTTCAAGAGTTCATATCTTGACTGAGAGTATCGTGAAAACATGACATGGGTCAGGGTACACAGCTAATATTTCAGGTACAAGTACCCCTAGGACTGGATGAAAGGAAACTGACATGAGTAGATATTCTTGAATACATGATAATCACCACAATACATTTATTGAAGCATTTTGTTTAATAGGCATAAACTTGTTCATTTTTGAGGATTTTCATGATATCATGCTAGTTAGGCAAATTTCCCTCATCTAGGCATTTAGTCAATCATATGGAAGGCATAGTACACGTAAACATCATGATATAGCAATTAAACATCATGTTTCAATTCTAATTCATCATACATAGTTTTAGACATGAGATATCATAAATCTTTATCTATACTAATCTACTCACATGGAATTTATCATTAAATATGGAATAGAAATCAATTCCTCATTTATCAACATGAAAGTGAACATATAATGCATGAAAACATGAAGAAAATCCATAACTTGTAGTTGTAAAGGGATTCTCGGACTTCATGGATGAATACAGCCCATGAATAAACACTATGCATACCTTAGATCATGATTTCGTGAAGATTGATGGTGAAAGCTTCCTAAATTTGACTCCCTAATAGAAACCCTGGCTTGTTCTTGCGATAAACATGAGAGAAACAAATATGTTTTGGGTGAAAAATGGCTGAATCACATGTTAAAGGGATTATATAGGGGTAGGAAGTTGACCCTTTTTAACCCTGGACACGAAATTAAATTTTTAGTAACATTTCTCGAGTTTAGCCCTTGGCGCGACACTGCGCTATCGCGTCGTGTCACTAGAAATTAACAATTGGGAAATTGCATGGTGGCATGATACGGAGCTATCACGTTGCCACCTTGTCTACGACCAGGAAGTTTGGTGCGACGTGCAAGTACTGGGGAGCAAAACTGGAATTTGACAATTTTCATTTGAGCTATCTCCACGACGCGCTGAAGGCTCAGGTCAAATGCTCTCTCCCTAAAAAGGCTCTAACATTTCGCTCGGGTGTCGAATTTGGGCGAATTATATATTGATTCAAAGCTTATTCAATTATGGAAATACTAAGTTTATAATAATGAATTCTTATTTCAAAGTAAGTTCTAATATCCGTGAGATGATTTTCAAGCTAAGAAAAAGCATGGGTATTACAGTGTCCAAGGTATTTACTCCCTTTATATCTAACTATAAAACCTAGTTTTATTTGTCTAGATCTCAAATCCAAAATCAAAGAGTCCAACGCCTCTTGGACGATACGTTGGGACTATATACATTTTAGAGATATTAGTTTTATCCCTTTTTTAGAATGCTTTTAAGTTTGACAACCATCCTAGGTAAGGGTGGATTGACATTCGGAAGTGATGACACCTAAATATATATTGATGATATGACGTATGACATTTTCACTTTTCTTGAATCCATCGGTTGGGTAATAGGCCAAATAATGACGAACAAGTCAGGTGCTGATACGAATAAAACAAAAACAATAATTTTGCTTGACCTTTTGAATATGTTCTTTTATTTACTTGACATGTTTGTTTTTTTAGGGTAGTATAAACTCTCTATTTAATAAAATATTTGTTATAAAGTATTTTTTTCTCTCTTCTCCTATATGTCCCCTACATTATTTCATGTCTTATTTTTATCACTTAGTAATTAGAAAAAATTAAATGACATAACCTATTTATTATCTTACCATTTAGTAATATTAAGTTAATAAATAAGTGACCCTTTTTTTATGACATAGAATCCCCCCTTTATTCAACTTATTCATTAAACTTTTCATACTAGCTACCCTCAACTAATTCTAAGGCCATAAGTTAAGGTTCACAATATCTAAAAGGGACAAAAACCACTGTAAAAGTTTAAAACAAAAAGATTGTTTCAAACCATTCTCCACTAGTTAACTCTGTATAGTAGCTAGCCTCGACTTAGTCAATTTGCTAGAGTTGAAGTGAAAAATGTCAAAGGAGGGACAAGGGACAAAATGGGGATTTAATAATATTTAAGGGTAAGTTAAAGGTGTTGAATAAAAGGCTATTTGCTCTAAAGGGGATCAAGTAAAAATACAAATAACTACATTTTTTGTGAAGCTTTTAAGTCTAAGTGGACTAATTTGATAAAGATGGCCTACCCTATTTAACCAACTACCACTAGAGAAAATGAACCAGGCAAAGTCTAGATATATTCAAAAATTAGAAAGAATAGAAAATCCTCACACACATATAGTAGTAAACAACTCATGTTTATAATTTTTAGACTTGCATTTACCATAAACATACTCACTTTACCTAGAGATTCTAATGCGAAATATAGATCCATAATAAGTAATCATTAAAGACTATGCACAAGATTAAAATTTTTTTAGATGGTCTCGATTTCACAACCCAGAATTAACGTTTCATTCAATCAATTTCTTTCAATTGTGATATGTACAATCACATGAAAGCATTTAAAATAGAACATATGTGGACTAACACGAAATCAATTAAATAGATCAATGAAATAAACATAAAAAATAGCCAGATATCCTAGATAGCACACAAGAAAAAAAAAATATAGTCAACAAAAAAATTCATGGTGACAGACTTTCTAACCGATACAAGTACGCCACTCCGACTAAAAACCCACAAAAAATGCATTGTCCTCAATGCATAACTAATAAAGCACAAAGGAATGGAATATGTTGCATCCAAGTGCACATGCAAGTATATGTGGTCTCAGCAAGTAATACTGTAGCATTAAATGAACTTGAATATCAAGCCTTTAGAGACATTTTTTGATAACTATTCAATTATAGTTTAACTATTTAGATTAATCAGTACAAATGTAACCAAAAGAGTTTTAAGTTATAAACTAAAAGTGAAGTAAATAATGTAGTGAAGTATAGTGCTTGGAAAATCAATGGAGAAGAAACTAGGGTTAAAGATCTACGAACAATCCTACTATTCTATGGAACTTAATTGGTTAGATTAGTTATCTAGATGGATGATTCTTGGTGTTGTATCATTATGGTCCTTCGATCCTCTAATCGCCTATCTAACTTAAACCCACAACTACATCGTTGAGTAGGGAAGTGAGAACTAATATAAATGCATTTACCCATAATTTAACCAAAAAGGTAACATAGGTATATTCATATCATAGATGAAAATTGTAACATTTGTTATATAGAACTTTATAATCCTATTCTATTCATCCCCATATAGTATCTTCTTATTCCTCCTCCCGGATTCAAAAGTTGACTATGGATATATTCTAATGGATGCTAAGCCATAAAAGAGTGATATCAAGGATTAAAAAACAACCAAATATGATGAACAATAAAAATAAAATCAATTAAAAGAAATAGTAATCATATTCTTTGCCTTTACCTCAGAAAATAGGCTTTTACCTACTCATGGACATAATCGTAAGCACGATAGATGAATACATGATAAAATACATAAAAAAAACCTTAATTAAAGAAAGTAAAATCCTAATTGAAGTAATATACATCCTCTCACAAGGTTTCCAAGTCTTCCAAGGTGTACTGCCTCATGTTTAAGTGTCTTATTTATATGACGACAATTTTTGCAAACTTTGACATGGGCCTATGTCGTGCCACTTATCGCGGTAACTAGGGTTCATTATGCTCCCAAATAATAGAGACACAATATTTTGGAACATGCCAAATGGTAGTGTCATGGGTCCGCAACGTTCCATGGACATCCAAGGTGTCTGTTTTCAGTTAAAATCTTGTCCCATGTTTTTGTCCAACCATTCCAAGCCTTGTGGTGTTATTTCCAATAGATTAAAAGTTTTTCTATCATCCCTATACAATCATCATAAACTAACTAAGAATCCTGCAGCATCAAAACACCATGAATTAGAGCTCAAAACAACACAACATCCAAGATGGTGAATTAGAAACTTAAGCTAAGAATGCTAGTTTTATCCTTTTTGTCTTTAACTTAGATTTTATTCGTGGCTAGATTAAATTGAAACTTAAATAGTATAAACATGTTGTTCAAAAAATAACTACCCAATAATTCTATTCGTAACTCATTACACGCATTAGAATTCATCAAAATCAACTAGAACAACACCTAGCTCAAGCTAGTAGCACTAGTTTTCTTATTTGAACTCTAAATAAATTTTTTTTTATCTAAGATTGTTTGAAAAGAATATTAATCATTGTAATAAAGTACTTAAGTATTTACATGCTCAATTTTATCATTATTAACACATTAAGCACAGAAGAAGTTCTCAAAACAAAGCTAAATAAGTCTGTATAACAACTCTGAGGTGCATAAATCAACCTTAGATCAGAATACTTGAAAAGCCCTTAGGCTTGGTAATATATTGAGTAATTACCCCACTAGTCTTAATAGTAGCAATAGTGATGAGCTTGTCAAATTAACCATATTATCAAATATTTGAGTGGCTACTAGACGAATTAATGGTATATATCCACCTCCTTGGGCTGAACTAGCAAACAGACCAATATCTTCATCTGTAATTCACTTCTTCCATGCTTCTTAGTATCTCTTAAATCTTCCAATTACTTTCCACAATGACCCTTTTTCATCCATCTCGACCCTATGATTGCTCTTTCTTGAAGACCACTTTCACATACAACTTTACCCTTTTCTTTCAATGGTCGGCCAATTATATTGATGATTTCATTTTTTAATCTACCTCCATAAATATTGGGTCCAAAACTCCTAGAATCAGTTGCCTTTTTGACTCAAATATATCAACTTGTGTGTACTTCAACTCTGTAGTGACACTAGCTAAATCTTGGATGAATGACTCTCTCAATCTATTGTTCACCCTTTCTTCGATATCATTCATTCATGAGTGGAGGTTGTCATATCTCTTAAAAGCCTCCTCAACAACTCTTTCCATAAAAAACTTAAACTATTTTGCCCAAACATTTTGCTATATTTCAAACTTCTTTTGAGTTTTAACCTTTTTCACAAATTTTTTGAGGGTCAACATGTACTCTAAATACATTGGTGTCATGGATGTCATATCTGGAGTCTCAACAGTAGGAGGTGTAGGCATTAACCCTAATGCTATAAAATCTCCCTATAAAACAATAGTAGCAAGAGATAATGACACACCTAAAGGTGCATCTATTGCCATTAGAGTGAGATGGAACAACATCCTAAGTGTTGCTGGCTTATTCACTCTCTTCTCAAATATTGTTTCATCCCTCATTTTCTCTATATCCTATATTGTTATAGCCCAAACTTTATTATCAAGTACTTGAATTATTGGCATATTTTTCTACCTGCAAATCATAATAATAATACATTAATAGGGTAAGGAATTTGCAGTTTCGTATGCCTTCATAAATAAATCATCATCTATAATTTGGATAAAAATTATTTTTGGGCCTTCAATAAAACTAGAAACCAACATTGCCTATTATGGATCAAAATTTATTTCTCCCCCAGTCGTCATCATCCTCTATCTCACAACTGTTCACCAAAATTTAGCTCTAATGCTTAATGTTGATGTAGAAAGTCTCTCCTTATTCCTTAACCATGATGTGTCCCCATTGTCTGTTAGAATTCTTTCTAGCCTTGGTCTCTTAGTGGACTTAGTATTCATTTGATGCTTAAGCTCTAGGCTAATTATTGGAGAGTATATAGTTGACTGAATAAATTTAGTTAATTGTATGCTCCAAGATATCCAGGATTAGTCCACTCACTATGAATCTAGTCCCATTCCTCATATCTGCCACCTTTGACCTATTTTGACAATATTTCTCAAATATTGATATGTAATTTACATAGAAATAACTTTTATAATTAGCCTCCATACTAAATTATTTCCCCTTTTAATTAGATTGTACGGATGCTTGGAACTTCTTTTCACTCTATCGAGATAGTAACATAGATCATTAGTATTTCTTTCTGGTTCATCATAATGTCTTGAGGTGGTTGTCTCTCAAGCTGGCCGAGACAAGTCTCCACCTCTTCACAAAGGTAGCTTCTATGTCATTTCACCTAATATATGAGGTAGAAAACTCAAGATTAAGTCAAAGAAAAGCATGGGTTTAACAAAGAAATGTATAATTTTGTTTAAGTCTGACGGATAGGCTAAAGGCCCATCATATTAAAAAGGTCTTTCGCACCTTCTATTATACTTAAATAGTCTAAATAAAGGTCTGTGATGGTCACATGAATGGTTTATTGCATGCCCAGTGATTCATTATTTGAATCATCATATCACTTTAGATTCTTTATATATTTCTATCGATGCGATGAAGGTTTAAGCGATGTTCCATCAAAATTATGATGGACCATCAATTTTTTCATCACCCTTATTCCCATTTCAAGAAGATACAACTTAAAGAGATGGAAATACATATAATCAGCCATTAATGCAGTGGTCCATCGAGTATGTCATCAAAACCCCTACTTTGTCAATTTTTTTGGAGAATTATGTCGAACATTTGGTGTGCCTACTTTTTCTTATATGTTAGTTCACCAATTTTAACCCTTAGTAACGTCAAGTTTTCACTCTGAAGTGGGCATACTCAGACTTAACCCATAAGTATGCCCTACCATAGTATTACAAACCTTAATTATTAAGTCAAACCAACAACACAAAATGGAAATTCTTATCACTTCAAACCATTTCAAACAAATGCATAAGAACTAAAGTTATGTAACATACATGAACTTGGAATTTAACTTCACAATAACTTAGAAGAGATAAAAATTAATTCGACACTCTTAAGAAAGTAAAACTAAACATTTCAAAAGTAAATAGAATTAGTTCTTAGTGAAAACAATAAATGAGACGCCTAATAATGTTTATATAGTAGTGGAAAACAAGTTAAAGGGTTATGAGGAATGAAACTTAATTAAAAAGTTGATGAAAATGGGAGTTCTAACTATTTTAGAAGATGAAGTGGAAGAGTTATGCATGAACATGGGTCGTTATTTAATTTTTAATCAAGAGAGTCACTGGATTTGGTGACGGGGCCATTTTAAAATTATATTCGAGTTAGTACATAACATGGGCCAGTCTTTTTATTTTTTTCCAACTAACCAAAAATAGGTCTAACGATGATTTATTTCTTGGTCGCTGAACCAATGGTATTGATGTTACTGATGACTAGAATGCACTCGATTTGACTAGTTTGGTGAATTGATTTAGTGGTCCATCGTAGTAGTGATGATGCATCGCTCCAGTTGTTGCACCTAATCCATACAAAAATCTTTACTCTCTTACGTGTGCTGGTTGCTACATCAATCTCTTATACCCTTAATGGCCCATCCTAGCTTCCATCCTAATTTAACTAAAATATTCAATTTTTTAGTTTGATGCACTATAAACTCTTACATACTCATCAAATAGATCATACTGACTGATTTATCAAATTACAACTAACTATATGATTTGACAATAAATTATAGGTTACCTCCCACTAGCTACTAATTGAATGTCATGGGTTGACCCAGTTATCTTAATTACTTAGGCGTTGTAAAGGTAGATTCACATAACCTATTAGCCTCTTCCTATTGACCAATGTATTTGTAAGACCTTTTACACTTATATGATTTTATTTTTTACTTCTCGTGTTCAAAACGTCAATTTTTGACTTAAATGGTGTTTAGGTATAATAATAGGGTATCTCGGAAAAGTTTTGAAATTTTTGGTAGGGTTTAGGGTTATTTTATAATTTTGAGGTAGTAAACCTCTGCAATATTGCTATTTCACGAATGCTACCTTCTACAATATTTGAGTGGCAAGGAGAATAGTGTATTTGATATTGGCGTGTCATACCAAGGCCAAATTTTATACAGTTTGTGTCTTTTCACCCATGTACAACCTTTAAACTTAAAATAGACTTATTTTTATCTTTATTTCAAAGATCAATTGCTACATTCCACTCTCAAGCACAAAACCTAAGAAAAATTCAAGGGTTTCATAGAGGACTCATCATTCGTGTTCCATGATCCAAATTTTCTATCAAATTCTTATGTATCTAAGGCATGTATCTCTTCCCAAAATTGATTTTATGTAAGAGAATGTATTTAATTGTTATCCATACGGTTTAGTTATTAGATTTTGAATGTGGGTCGAGGTTTTTGGAATGATTATTGTATGAATTGAATTTTATGGTTTTGAATTTATTTTTTATACAATATTTTATGTATTTGAACTATTTAAATACTTGAGTGTCAGAATTGGAGTGGAGAATATGGGCTTCTAAGAACTTGATGGTTTAATGGTTTTAAATTGGCTTAACCTCACCCCAGTTTTTCAAATTTGATTTGAGACATGGATATGCATACATTTCTTCACTTGTGAAACCTTGCATTGAATAAAAGGTTAATGGAACATAAATTAGGTTTTAAAATTCCTTGGTGGATATGGATTGATTTTGAATTGGAATTTTTTATTGGGTAAATATTTGAAGTCCTATTGGCTGATAGGTTAGAGTTCCAGTTGGCTTAATGGGTTGAAGTCCTATTTGCTAAATAGGTGGGAGTCGTATTTGTCAATGGGCTAGTGTCATAGTTTATTAAACAGTTTGGTTTGGCACAATGACAATGACTTGCAAGCTTGTTTATTTCATATGACGATAACCTTCGATAAATGCCTTAATAGATAACTCCTTTTATAATTATTGGGAAAATGTGTAAATGTTTTAATTGGTCTTAAAGGGGTTTGTGTAGCTCATCGTGTAAGTTAGAGGTCACGGAGGGACCAATACTTTAAACCATATTTATGGGCGTGGAGGTTTAAACAACCTTGTACATCTATCACACTTAATATATATATTTTGGGGGGCGGCTATTTTTCTTAATGGCTTTAGTGTTCCCTCATTTATCTCTTGTTCATACTGCTAACATGCATTGGGGCCTTTGGTTGGATGGAGCCGGACCCATATAGCTCGTGGGTGCCATTATAACTGTTGAAGCTACACAGTCTAGGCTAATAATTTTAAGTCTCGTTATTATTCCTTATTCCCTAACGCGACAACTTACATAAATGTATATGAATGTGTGCATATAGTTTTAAATAATTTTTAATTTATTTGCTCATTCTAGCACTCACCCCTCTAACAATCCTAGGAAACTACATTGTTTCTTAATGTAGGGTCTAAAGACTATTCTTTTGACACTTTGAAATATTAGGTGGATTAGCGTGCGTATCAAGCTACTTTCAAATGGTGAGCTTATATTTTTTAAAAGGCTCATGATATGATAGGTAGTTTCCCTTATGTTTTAGATCATATTTTATGTCCCTTATGGTTGTAGCTAGGGGAATGTACCAACCTAAATAATGTTTAGTTTGTTAAAGGTGAATTGGGAATTTTTGAAATCATAGAACCCCTCATTTCGTTCATTTATCTATCATTCATTACTATTTAATTAGCTTTCTTATTTTTATTATTATTATTTTATACTTATGAGGTAAGGTCATGTCAGGGTGGTGTCTGGCCCATAGCAGACTTGAGATACCCATCATGGCCTGGCCCTGGTGTGGGTTATGAAAAACTTAGTATTAGAGCATGATCTAGAGTCATTGGGTGTCTACAAATCAATGTCAAGTAGAGTCCTTTTTATGGGTATTCAGTATGCCATACTTATAAGAAGAAGGCCATGAGGCATTTAGGAATGTTTGCCTTACTTATTTGTTTCTGTCTTTAGAATCTAGTGTGATGAAACTCCTCTAATTCGTGGCTTACTCACATTTTAGATCATGTCTTCCAAAAGATCTGATGATCATAGAAACTCTACTGGAACTCTATCCTACCTAAGGCCAATGTAGAATGGACTCGCTAGGTGTATGAGGTATAGACCCGATCTATGTCTACTACTCCAGTTGTACTGCCCCACATGGAGTTCCACTAGTTCCTACTAGTCCTCTATGGGCTCCCTGGGCTGATGATACTCATCCCCCGACACCTCCGTGTGATATGTCTAATATAGTATTTCTACAATCCATTCAACTATTTACTTAGTTAATGGCATGACAGTCTCGCCAGTTTGATCGAATGGGTTTTGTTTCTCCTATTCTATTGCTCCTTTTTCTTAGGTTACTTGACGTTGCCAATTCATGAGGTTGAATTCCATAACATTTATTAGCTCTAAGGTAAAAGAGAATCCTCATGGTTTTGTGTTTGAGATGGAGAACATATTTTGAGTTATACATGATACTTATTCTGGAAGCATAGAGTTAATTGTATACCAATTGAATGATATGGCATATTAGTGGTATGAGGAGTAGGAGCAGTTGATGGGCATTGATATTGATCAGGCTACATGGGAGGGGTTTTTTTATACTTTTATTGATTTCCTATTTTCTCATAATTTGAGGGATAATAGGGTTGAGGAGTTTGATATTCTTAAGTAGTGCAGGATAAGTGTCAGGAGTATGCTTTAAAAGTCAATCAGTTGTATTGCTATACGTTGGAATTAGAATCTAGCATGAGGTCTAGGATGGAAATGTTTTCTTCGAGATTGTTCTAGGACTTGGTTTTAGAGTCTAATGTCAATATGCTGAATATTAACATGGATATTTCTGTTCTTATAATGTACATGAAGTAGGTTTAGGATGAGGAAAAGAAATAGAAAGAATGAGAGAGAGGTAAAGTAAAAAGTTTTGCTATTCAAAGCTATGTAAAAGTAGTAGAGTGGTGGGATAAATAGTGGACAATGGACCAAGTAGAAGAATTGGTGGAATTCATATTCTTCTGCTAGTAGTGCTCAGTAAGTCCCACCTTATCCTCCTTTCCATTTTTATGGTAAGTATGACCATGTTTAGTGTTATGTAGGGAGGAAGCAGTGTTATGATTATGTCCATCTTTATCATATGCGGCGAGACTATCCTTTAACCAAGGTAGCCACGGGAGCTAATAAAGTCCTGGTTACTACTTGTTTAGCTCAAGCGTAAAAGGGTGCTACTTCTAGTTCCTACACTGGTTGGAATCGTCTATACTTTTTCTACCCATTAGATAAATGAGGCTTCCTTGATGTTTTCACTTATATGTTACAACTTTTTTCTCGTAATGTGTATTTTTTACTTGATCAAATTTCTACTTTTTCTTATGTGATCCTTTATATTGCTATGCATTTTAGTTTTTGTTTAGAGATTATTTTTGAGCCCTTCTCTATATCTACTCTAGTAGTTGATTCTATTATAGATATAAAGGTTTATAGGGGTTTTGTAGTGTCTATCTTTCATTGGGAGACATGGGTGGATCTTGTATGGTTGGATATGTTAGAATTTATGTGAACTTGGGTATTGATTAGCTCAATTCATGCTATGAATTTTTTTATTGTTCAACCCGAAAGGTTAGTTTCCATTTCCTTAATAAACTTATAAAGGAATGGGAGGGACGTTCTTTAGTTCCTAAAGGGAGGTTCATTTCTTATCTTAGACCTTGAAGTTTATTTTCAAGGGATGTTTTCGTCATTAGGTTCAAGTTAAGGATTCTAGCTCAAAGGGTCACTCATTGCAATCTGTTCATATGGTGAATGAGTTTCCTGTAGTCTTCCCAATGATCTTCCTGGAATTCCTTCTAATATCAAAATAGACTTTGGGATTGATCTTCTACCTAATACCTACCCTATCTCTATTCCCCCTAATAGAATGGCTTCGACTGAGTTGAAAAATCTAAAGAAGCAGTTGAAGGATCCTTATGGTAAGGGTTTCATTCATCCTAATGTCTTCCATTGGGGTGGTCCTATGATTTTTGTGTATAATAAAGATGGGTCTTTGTTGATGTTATATACTATTAGAAGTTGAATAATGTTATGGTAAAGAATACGTATCCTTTTCCTAGGATTGATGATCTATTTGACCAACTTCAGGGTGCTAGATTCTTTTCTATGATTGATATTTGTTTGTGTTATCATTTGTTAAAGATTAGGGATAATGATAGTTCCTATACTATTTTTCAAACCTGTTATGGTCAATATGAGTTCCTAGTTGTGTCATTTGGAATGACTAATACTCCAAATGCTTTTATAGATGTCAAATTGGGTATTTAGAAAGCTTTTTTTATCTATTTATGATATTTTTTATTAATGAAATGTTGGTTTATTCTAAGAGTGAGGAGGACCATCCTAATCACCTGTGAATTGTATTGTAGACTCTCAAGGATTAATAGTTGCAAGACAAATTTTCTAAGTGTGAGTTTGCTTTGACTTTGGGTTAGATAGTGTGACCTTTCTTTGATCTATTATTTCTAGTGAGGGTGTCAAAGTGGATCCACAAAAAGTTGTGGTGCTTAAGAAGTGGCCTTGACCCAGGACTCCAACCGACATTTTGATCTTTTTATGCTTGGTTGTGTATTATAGGAGGTTTGGGGAGAGGTTTTCTTCTATTGTTTCCATATTGACGAAGTGGACTCAGATAAAGGTTAAATTTTTATGTCTTGATACTTGCGATTATAGCTTTGAGAAGGTGAGAAATAAGTTTACTTTTATCCCTGTTTTGAACCTATGCAAGTGTACTAATGGTTTTGTTGTTTATTATGATATATCCAACATGGGACTAGCTGTGTGCTGATGAAACATGGTAAGGTTGTGGCTTCCTAACAACTTAAGGTTTATGAGAGGAATTATCTGACGCATGATATGGAATATTTTGTTGTGCTTTTCACCTTGATGATTCGGTGTCACTACCTATATAGGTCACCTAGACTTTTATTCTGATTTAAGAGCTTGCAGTATATGTTAACTATGAAGGAGTTGAATCTTAGGGAAAGGCGGTAGCTCAAACTTTTCAAGGATTATGATATGAGTATTCACTACTATCCATGTAATGCTTACATGGTTTTTCATGCTATTAGAAGGTTGTCCAAAGGAAGCTTGGCCCACGTTGTTAAGGAGAAGTTGGAATTGTTGAAGGACGTTCACCACTTACGTAATTTAAGAATTTTTATTCTAGACTCAGATGATTAAGGTATGATGGTTCAGGAGATAGTGAAATCATCTTTTGGTATTGAAGTGAAAGAGAAGAGGTTTTGGATCCCATTTTTTTGTAGATTAAAGATGTTGTGTGTAACCAAATATTTATGGCCTTTGAGATTTGGGGTGATGGTACCTTGAGGTACTAAGAAAGATTATATATTCCTGGTGTTAGTGGGATGCGTGAGAGAATTTTGAGTAGGGCTCATTAATTGAGGTATACAGTTAATCCGGGTTCAACCAAGATCTATCATGACTTAAAGAAGAGCTACCGACGGAACAATGTGAAAAGAGAAATGTTAATTTCTTTCCTAAGTATATGTTTATCAGCATATGAAGGGTGAACACTTGAGACTTGGTAGTATGTCTCAAGAGATTGAGTCGCCTGTGTGGAATTGGGAGATGATCATCATGGATTTCGTTACTGATCTTTTATTGTTTAGGAATCAGTACGATTTGATTTGGGTATTTGTGGATAGGATGACTAAGTCTGCTCACTTCTCGCCTCTAAGGACTAACAAATCCTGAGAGCTGTATGCTAAGTTATTTATTTTGGAGATTGTGAAGTAACATGGAGCACCAGTTTAACTTATTTTAGATATAGGTACGCAGTTTGCATCTAATTTTTGTTGTTCATTTTAGAGATATCTAGGGACTAAGGCAAACATTAGCGCAACTTTCCACCCATAAATAGATAAATAAGCGGAGAGGATTATTCAAACTTTGGAGAATATGCTAAGGGATTTTGTAATTTATTTTGTAGGTAGTTGGGTAGATCACTTATGCCTCATTTGATAATTCAGATGGATACATTTAAAGTTTGTATGATAGGAGGTAGAGATCTTTTATAGGGTGGTTTTAGTTTGGTAAGACTAGATTGTTCGGTCATGAGTTTGTTCACCAAGCCATGGAGAAGATGGAAGTTATTAGGGAAAGATTTAAGACTACTCAAAGTCACAAAAAGTCTTATACAAATTTGGTATGATGTGAATTTGAGTTTGAGTTAAGCGATCAGGCATTTCTAAAAGTCTGACCTACGAAAAGAGTGATGAGGTTTGGGAAGAAGGGTAAGCTTTTTCCCCATTATGTTCAGCCATATTAGATCTAAAGGAAAGTTGTGAATTTTTCCTATGAGTTGAATTTGCCAATGTATTTGGGTTCTATTTATCTTGTATTTCATGTTTCGATATTGAAGAAATGTATGGGTGGCCCTTCCTCAATAGTACCTATTGAGGGTATTCGTATTTTTAATTAATTATGTTATGCGGAAGTCCTTGTTGAGATATTTTATAGGCATGTTTAGAGATTAAGGGCAAAGGATGTAGCTTCAGTGAAGGTTCTTTGGTGAAACCAAAGGGTAGAAGAAGATACTTAGGAAGCTGAAGAAAGAATGAAGACCAAGTTTTCGTTCTTGCTCCCCTTGCCTAATAAAGGTGCTTAAGGTGAGAGTTATGTTTCCCATGTATTAGTTTTCAAGTTTGTCATTTATTCTGATGTATTCTTGTTATTCTCATGCTAAAAGTGTCCTAGCTTATTATTTGGGGGTGAATTTTCATAAGGGAAGGGGGAAAGGGGTAATATAAGAGGCTTGAAACTTTGATGATTTGATTTTTCACCATCGTATGTCCAAAACATCAATTTTTGACTTAAATTGTGTTTAGGTACATTAATAAGGTGTCTCGAAAGAGTTTTAGATTTTTTGGAAAGGGTTTGGGATCATTTACGAATTTCGAGGCAGTAAGCCTCCTGATATCACAGTGTCATAGAGGCTACACTCTGCTATATTGGCATGGCATGGAGGATAGTATCGTGATTTCAGCATGCCATGGCAAGGCCAAATTTTCATGTTGTTTGTTTTATTCACTTGGAGTGAGGGTCTTTTGAGTCTTTCACTTATGTTTGACCCTTTACCATAAAATGGACTTATTTTCATCAATCATTAAAAGATCAATTGCTCCCTTACACTCGAAAACTCAAAACCCAAGAAAAACTCAAGGGTTTAATAGAGGATTCTTCATCCGTGTTCTAAGATCAAAATTTCCTTTCAAATTCTTTTGTATTAAATGCATGTATCTCTTTCGTAAATTGATCTTATGTAAAAATATTTATTTAATTGGTATCCATATGTTTAATTGTTGGATTTTTAATATGGGTCGAGGAGTTTCGAATGGTTATTTCATGAATTGAATTCCCAAGGTTTTGAATTAATCATTTATAATATCTTTTCATGAAATTAAAATATTTAAATGCATGGGTGTGGGAATTGGAATGGGGAACATGGGTTTTCTCAAACTTCATGGTTTAATGGTTTGAAATTGTCTTTAAACTCACACAAGTTTGTGAAATTTGATTGGAGACATAGATATATGCATAAATTTCTTCACTTGTGTAACCTTGCATTGCATAAAAGGTTTATTAAACATAAATTGGCTTTTGAAAGGGCTTGGTGGCCATGGATTTATTTTGAATTATAAATTTTGAATGGTTAGAGTCCTAGTTGTCTGAATGGTCCAGAGTCCTATTAGTTGATGGTTTAGAGTCCTATTTCGCTAAATAGGTTTGAGTCATATTGGCTGATTGGTTAGAGTCCCAGTATGCTAAATAGTTTGGTTTAGCAAAATGACATTGGCTTACAAAATTTTTTATTTTTTATGATTATACCATTCGATAAATTCCTTATCGAATGACTCCTTGCTTAAGGTTGGGAATATGTAAAAATGTTTTAATTGGATTAAAATGGGTTGTGTAGCTTGCTGTAGAAGGTGGAAGTCCTGGAGGGACCAATATTGGAAACCGCATTTGCTGGTGTGGGGGTCTAAATGATCTTGTGCATGTGTCACACTTAAGGTATTTTTTGTGGGATCGAAAGTTGACCTGGTGGTTTAGCTTTCCCTATTTTTCTATGGTTTATGCGATAACACCTACTAGGCTCCTTCCGGTGGGGGAGCCGAACCCATATTGTCCTTAGGTGACTTTATTTATGGTTGAAGCTGCACATTTCAAATTAATAATTTTATATCTCATGATTAAGATTTTTTCCTATCCCGGCATCTTATATATAGATGTATAAGAATGTTTGCAGATGGATTTGAATGATTTTAACCTAATTTTATCATGACAGTATTTTACCCCTTATACCTAAGTTACATTCTAGTGCTCACCCCACTAACCGTCCTAGGACACTACAATGTTTCATAATGTAGGGTTAGAAGACACTTCTTTTACCCCTGTGTAGTGCTAGGTTGATTATCACACCTGTCAAGTTGCTTTGATGTGGTGAGCTTCCATTCTCCAGAAGTCCCGTCATTTCATAGTTTATTTCCCTTATGTTTTATACCATCTTTTGGGTCCCATTTATCTATACTCTAGGGCATGTCCCAACCTAGATGATGTTCAATTTATTTATAGGATTTATGTGGACAACTGTGGATTAGAAAATTGTTGAACACTTACAAGCCCTACCTTGGTTCATTTATCTATCATTGATTATTGTTTAATTGGCTTCCGCATTATTATTATTCTTATTTTATACTGATGATGTTAGGCAATGGGGCTATTCTCTGATCTATGGTGAACTTGAGATACCCATCAAGGTCAGGCCCTTGTATGGGCCGTGAAAGTATGGTTTGACATGCTGACCATTAAACTTAAAAAAATAACCATCTGAATTATACAACTACACCTCTCCGGGTGTAAACACTTGAGTTACCTTGAATAGGCTGGACCATTTAGATTTCTAGTTTCCTTTAAAGAATATGAATCTTAAGTTGAATAGCAACACCCAATCCTTAACATAGAACTCTCTATTTTCAATCCTTCGATCCTGGTATAGCTTCCTCCTTTATTGTAAAGGCTATCCCTTTCATATGCCCAAAGATTAAACTCATCCATTTAAATCAACTGATCTAGTCTAAATTAAGCTGCTTATTACCGACCAAAATCAAACGTTTATGCACACATATTGCTTTATGTTCCAATTCTAGTGGCAAGTAATATGCAATACCAAACACCAATTGGTACGGTGACATACCTATTGGAGTTTTGAAAGGATTATGATAAATCCAAAGATAATCAATAAGCTTCTTTGACCAATCACTATGGTCGGAATTTATAGTTTTCGCCAGAATCATTTTCATCTTCCCGTTTCACACTTTAACTTGCCTGCTCATCTAGGGATGATAAGGCGTGGCTACCTTGTGCTGCTTTACACCATATTTTTCTAATACAGTCCTAAAAACTTATTATAGAAATATGATCCCCCATCTCTAAATATTGTATGTGGAGTGCCAAAGAAGGAAAAACTCTTCTTTTTTTAAGATTAAGACTACCTTCTTTCACTCAGTAACCGCTAATGCCACAACATCAACCCATTTTGATATGTAATCCATAATAAGAACTTTGCACTTACACCCATAAGAGCTCATAAAGGATCCCATAAAGTCAATGCCAGACAAATAAAATAATTCAACCTCTAGCATAGTTGATATACGGATTTCCTAGTGCTCAGAATTGATCCTTTTTGCATGCATTGATCACACACTTTCACGAACTCGTAAGAACACTTAAAAATATATGGCCAGTAATATATATTCTGCAAAATATTTTGGGCTATTGCAGTTACCTGCATGATGTCCTCCCACATGGGAAGAGTGTCCCCAGTAATATCTCAAGAATCTCCACTTCAGGTACACACTTTGAATTATATTATCTACACATAACTGAAGCAAAGGAGGTTTTTCCCAGAAATACTTGTTCACATCATGGAGGAATTTCTTTTATTTATAATAGCTTAAGTCCTCTATAATGATATTGCTCGCAAGCTAGTTTACAAAGTATGCAAACCAAGAAGAAAAGTTGTGTAGATGCAAAGACTTGATCGTCTAGGACTGAATTATCAATCTCCTATTCTTCTCTTTATATCCCTTAATTTTCAAACCTAGACAAGTGTTCTTCCACTTGGTCCTCAAACCATTTTCAATCTTTCACTTTAAAACTAAACTCCTATATCAACACCACCCATCAAATCAATTGGGGTTTGGTATCATTCTTAACTATCAAATTCTACAATGTTGTATGGTCAGTATGCATAACTACTTAGGTCACCAACAAGTCTCCTTTATTATTCTAAAATGCATACACCATAACGAGTAGCTCATTTTTAGTGATGGTGTAATTTTTCTGAACTTCATGCATTGCTTTAATTGTATAGTATATTAGGTGAAATAACTTTTATTTCTTTTTCGTAGAAATGCACAAAGAGCCACTCCACTTACATCACACATTATTTCAATGGGTTTGTACCAATTATGTTAAGTCATAATAGCTTCTTCCACTATCTTCTCCTTAGGAAAATTATACCATTTACGTACTCCTCATTTGATTAAAATTTAACCTTCTTCTCTAACGACATGCAGAAAGGATTGGCAATTATGGAGAAGTCTTTAATGAACCTCCGGTACAATCTGGTATGACGTAAGATGCTTCTTACTCCTTTTACAAAAATAGGTCGAGGTAAATTTTCAATCACTTCAAATTTTTATCTATATGTTTCAATCCCTTTTTGTTGAGGTTTTATGGACCACCCTATCCCTTCCTTCACCATGAAATGCTATTTCTCCCAATTAAGCATCAAATTTAATTTCTCTCATCACTGCAATACTCGACTAATATTTTTTAAACAATTATTAAATAAATATCCATCAACTAAAAAACTATCCTTAACACCTCTAAGGTGTCCTCATCCATATCAGAGAAAATCGACATAATATACCACTGATATATAGATGGCGCATTGCATATCCCAATTGACATCCTCTTGAAAGAAAATGTCCCATAAGGACATCAAAATATGGTCTTTTCTTGACTGTCATGCATAACAGAATTTGGTTATGATTGGAGTAATCATCCAAAAAGCAGTACAATCCTCTTCTAGCTAATCTATCTAACATTTATTCTATTAAAGGCATTGAGAAGTGATCTCGGAGTGTCCACGAGTTCAACTTATGATAATCCATACCCACTATCCACCCTATCACTAACCTAAAAGGGATATATTCATTTTTTCATTTCCACTACATTCATTCCTCTTTTATTCGATACACATTGGACACCACTTACCAATTTGTTGTCTGAGATATGATAAACAACTCCTATGTCAAGCCATTTAATTATCTCTTTCTTCTCCACCTCTTGCATTAGTGAATTAATCCTTCTCTGATGTTTAATAAAATGGTGTAAAATGCTCCTCGAATTGGATTTTCTTCTTTTATAGACGATGGAATGCTTATGATGTCGGCAATTATCCACCCTATAGCTTTCTAATACAATTTCAATACTGATATAAGAGTTTAAACCTAATCATATACAAAGTCTTCAATAATAATCACAGGCATTATATTGCTCTCTTTAAAAAATACATATCAAAGGTCACTTGGTATATCATTCATCTCCAACATGGGTGGTTCTTCAATAGATGGTGTAGAAGGTGGTGTTAGTCTATTCTTCATGTCTAAATATAGCTTCTTCATGGTGAATGAGTATGAATCTGTTCTAATCAAACAACAAACAATTTAATCATTTTATTCAATTCCCTTGCTATAAAAGTTTATTAACAATATTGTTAAGGTTTCAACGACAAATTTCTCTTTTATAGGATGCACAAGATCAACATCCTCAACAACATTAATAACATAGACTACATTCATCTCTTTCAATTGCTTCATAGACTAATAAACATCAAAATTTACTTATTCATCATTGAGTCTAAACTTCAGACTATTCCTCTCTATATTCACTATACCCTCTCAGTGGGAAAAATGGTCTACCAAAGATTATTGATACTTCAAAATCAACTATATAATCAAGTATTAAAAAAGTCAACCAAAAATATAAAAATCACAACTTTTACTAGAACATCGTGAAGAATACCAATTTATTACTTCATGGAACGGTCTGCCATCAACAAGAACATGATGACTACATAGGAGTTTCTAACCCCAAAATTTGATAAATAGGTAACAACATGAGGTTGATCATTGTTCCTAAATCACAAAGTGGTTTAGATAATCTAAATGCTCCAATTGTAAATGGTATGGTGAATGCTCTTGGAGCAAATTTCTTTTTCTCTAGTGACCTAGTTTTAATGGTACTCCAATGATGAAGATTATCTACGAGCACATAGCTAATGGTTCTCTTCTTCATTACAAAATCCTTTATAAATTTAGCATATCCCAAATATTGTTATAAATCCTCAAACAATGGTACATTTACTGACAATTATTTAAAACTAGCCATGAACTTGCTAGACATGCCATCATCTACCTTCTTTATTAACCAATGTGGGAGTGGAGGTTGTGGCCTAGAAATTTTTGTTAGGGTTGTGTCCACATCATTTCCTTTTTCCTACCCTATCTGATTAGCTCTTTTCACTTTGGACAATTGTTCTATATTTTCTATTTTCTCTCCCATATCTCCAAGCTTCTCAAACTTATCTAGTGTTTTCTCATTCACCTTATCATCCAACACAATAGCATAAACCTGTATGTGTACTACGAAATGTGGTTCTGGTATTATTCATACCACCCCTAGGTGTAATAGCCATACATGCACTGTCATTATTTAGATTCTGTACCATATCACTAGGTAATATTCTACTTTTCTTTCATTAAAAATGATCAATAATTGGTTCATCTATTTCTCTAAATTCTTCATAAAAATTGAATGGGAATTAACCAATTTACTCATAGTTAAGGTCACTCCACATTTCCTTGACCCCTGTATCAATTGACTCGACACCTTTAAGCAACTTAGCCATAGTACCTTCCATAGAAATCTTCCTGGATTCACTGTCACATTGTTGTGGCTTATTGGTTGAACATACAATCCTTGTCAGTGACCTTTATTCTTCAAATTTCATTGGTCATGATCTTTATAACCTGAATTATCATGATATATATATTAGTTTTATAATTTCGACCTTGGTTTCCTTCGCCACATGCCCCAAAAACCCCATCACTTTTTATGTAGTTTACCTCCTTTTTAGAATTAGATTTTTCCATCCAACAACTTTTACCTTTTCCACATTACCTGAAAGCAAATGTTTAGTGAGCAAATCCAATAGTGTCTTCATATAAGCCATATCCTGGTCATATTTTGTTTTTCTTCAATGTTGTTTCATTGATATCCAAACTAAATATGTGTTTATTGATATATCAAAATCCTTGTATGCCAAGATCTATTTTTCTTTGATAGCTTATAAAAAATATTAGTAGCCTAAGTAAAAGTGCAATCTATAAAAGCTCCTACAGCTGTGTTATTCGAAGTTGGCTTTGTCTTTGAGTTCAAAGCCTGATAAAATGTCTCCACTAAGTGCTCATCCATTAGTTTATGATTTAGGCACTGAATAAGCTTTCATAAATCTCACCCAAGTTTCACAAAGGACTTTATTAGGAAGTTTCCTAAAGTTACTAATTTCATCCCTCAACTGTAAAATTCGTGAAGGTGGAAAGAATCTTTCTCAGAATGCTCATTTCAATAACCTCTAGCTTGTTATGGAATTTGGTGCCAGTTCAATACACCACAGAGTTTCCTCCCAAGATAGATACAACCAGAAAAACCATATTCAAATTGCATTCCATCATACTCTAGGATAGTCAGATGAGTTGAAGATGTTGACGAAATTTATTACGTGCATGTTAGGATCATCTCTAGGAAGTCCACCAAAAAACCCTTTCAAATTAAGAAATTGAATCATTATGCTAGTAATTTTAAACTTCACCCAAGAATACAATAGTGGTGGCACGATTGCTCGAGTAGCACATCTCCATCCAAATCAGCATTACTAGCATGTAGGAAAAGTTGCACCACATGTTGTTTGCTACCTATGCCTCATGCTTATTAATTCTAGTTGGCCAGTGTGACATTATAAGCATGTATTCTATTCATTAGGTTAACCAACTCATCATCTCCCAGATCTTTATCATCGACATTTGCCATATGTCTGGGTGCATCGACATTCTATTCATTAAATTGTCACCAATATTTTAGCCTCTTATTGATCTTCCATATTCCTCCAAAAAGTTATTGGATGTTTAGGATAAAAATGGTAATAGAGGCTCACCTGAACGACGAGTTCATGGCATACACAATCTATAGCCCGCAAGATAAAAAACAAATAAAAGTAAAATTAAGAAACTAGACTAAGAGACAATTAATGCATATAAACTTAATTTACAATTATTTTCCCTATCAATGAGGGAAAAATTTGATATGCCCAAAACAAATCCCTAAAAAGAGTGTAAGTTGTTATTGTCAAATATATAGCCCAACAGAGGTTTGGGTTAAATTCCACAGGGAATAAGCTGCTACTTAATTTGTATGTATATCAATATACTTTTAATTATATGTTTCAATTTATATGGGTTTCCTTTATTAAAATTTATTTGAGTGGTTCAGTTTAGCAATAATCAACGTCTTCTTTATAACATGTTAACAATTGAGAAATAGTAAACGAGGGTTGTATTTACCATGGTGTTTCAATTCTTTTAAGGTAAGTGGTTACATGTACTAATATCAACACTTGTGAATATAGATAATGTTACTTAAAAGACCCATCTAAGTGTTTCCTAGACTTTAAAAAAACATAAAGTGATAACAAGATGTTGCAATAAATTCTCAAAGAGACTAATCCGGCTAAGGCATCAATCTATAAATTACAGGGTAAGAACTCTTATATCTTTTCACTAATCTCTTTTCCAAACTATAGCTTCTTTGATCAAGTAAGAAATGCTCTAGGGAGTATTCTTAAGCTTGCAACCATGATAAATCATTAAAAAGAAGAGAATATGATATAATCACAACATCAATATAAACACATGATTTCAAAACATAGAATTGAGATTACACCAAAGCTTATATAACCATAGTTGTTGATCTTTCGCTGCATATAATGAAAACAGATGAAAAGACTAATTTCATAAAATTTCAGTTTTAACTTATAATCAAAATAAATCAGAATTTTCAATCCAAAATACAAAGTTCAGCAATGTGTTCTTCAACTATAAACTTATTACTCAACTAAAATTTGCATTAAAAATTTCAAAAGAGTAAAATATTTCAATTATAACCTAAAACTAGGTATTTATAAGATCCCAAAAAGAAGGGATTTAAAATTCAATCATAGGCTACTGCGTCAACACCGATGATTTACCTGGTCAATCATTGGGGAACATACGGTTTATCTACTGAATCATTGTTGATATTCTAGCTAGTAACTATTTTACGGCTATCAGTGATGGATTAGGCGATAGTCCATCACTAGTTCGATGGATCATTGCTCCTTTTATCACCAACTCATAAATTTTCTCACATTCTAGTTGACTTTAACAATCAATATAATGATCTGTTATGACCTTGATAATCCAGCACTTGGGACATTATCCATCTATGGGATTTCTAACATTCCGCTTAATAGATATAGGGCAACCTGATTGTCCATTAGGACCCCAATGGCCAGTCGGTTAACCCATCATACTGCCTCTTAGTGTTGACTTCCTAAAATTTTATGGATCTAAGATTCATTCTCGAGAATAAAAACAAAAAAACATCAAATACCAATAACAATTACTGGAAAATAAGTAATTATCCCTCATAAAAATGTAAAATATACAACCAGAAGTTGACGGTACATCATTAGGCATCAAATTTGTGGACTAGATAAGATGTTATACAAATTTTTTGGCTCAAGTTCCTTCTAAAAGATTGAACTTCAAAGTTGGTATAGTAAAATTCCCATGAAATCAGAAGATAAATGGAAGATGTCTTTTTTGACAATATTTAGGATGTAAGAGTTGCTGGTTATTCCATTTGGGTTGACCAGTTCTCCAAGAAATTTCATTAGGTTGGTGAACCATTTTCTCAAGCCTATAATCAACAAATTCTTGGTTGTTTAGTTTGGTGGCATACTTGTGTATAGTAAGATAATTCAAGAACATGTGATACATTAGATATAACAGTTTGATGTTTTGCTACAAGAAAGGCTCTTTGCTAATATTAAGTAGTGATTATTTTATGTTTATAAAGTTTTGATCATAGGTTTTTCGGTTATCAAAAATGGTATATAGGTCATTGAAGAGAAGTGGAATCCATCAGATCATGGATGAGTCAAACCAACGCAATTGAGGTAAGACTTTTTTATGAGTTAGCAAGTTTTTACTAGTGATTTATGAAAGGTTTTATTTGAATTTAGTCTAATTTAACCAAATTAATAAAAGGATGTCCCTTTTGTATGTGGATATGAACAAGAGAAGTCCTTCTAAGCGTTAAAATCAATGTTGACCTTCTCAAACATACTTGAACTACCCAACTTTGACAAGCTTTTGATATTTAATATGACGCACAAGTATTCGTATAGGTGGTGTATTGATTCTTGTAGGGAACTCATTAGATGACTTTAGTGAAAATCTAAAGAGAAAAGCTCTTTGGTAAAAAACTTATGACAAGAAGTTGTATCGACTTGTGCTTGTGCTGGCTCATCGGAAACACTACATATGACACAAGTACTTCATAATAAGAACCAATAATGAGTCCTTGAAAAACTTTAAGTTCCAATCCAAGTTTAAAAAGTGGCATGCTAAGATTGTTGAGATTATTGAGACCTTTTTATATATTATCAACTAGAAGAAAGGAAAGGAAAATGTTGTAGTGAATGCTCTATCAAAAGGGTATGTGTTTGTCAATGCTTTAGCAAGAAGGGATTATATTTCATTGATTATAATTTTAAAGTATCTTTTGAATTTCCTAATAAATGAAAAAGAGTAGGTAGGTTTCAATTGGTTGATTGCTTCTTGTTCAAGGATGGTCGGGTTTGTGTTGACATGATTTCATGGGCAAATGTAATTATTGATGAGGTTCATAGTGGTGATATGATGCAACACTTTTGTGTTCAAAAGACACATGACATTCTCATGGACAATTTTATCGTCCCAAGATGAAGCATGAATTGGAGTGGATACATAGACAATGCCAAGATTGGAAGCAATCCAATCCAAGACTTGAACTTAAGGTAAGTATAGTCCATTCTCTACTCTTAATAATCCATGGATAGACATTTCTAAGGATTTTATGTTACGCTTTTCTAAGACTAACAAACTACATGATAACATTTTTGTGGTAGTAGTTAGATTTTAAAAAATTACTTATTTCATTCATGAAATAATGGTGATGGTGCATCCGATGTGGCATCTTTGATTTCCAGTGTTGTTCTTTAATTGCATGGAGTCCCCAAACTATTGTTAGTGATAGGGATTCAAAATTTCTAAATCATTTTTAAAAGAGTCTATGGGGTACACTTGGTACCAAATATTTGTTCATTACTTCTTCCCACTCCTAAATGGATTGGTAAACAAAAGTAGTCAGCCACACTTTTGGAAGCATACTTAGGTGTATGATTAAGGGAACCCAAACTTCATGGGAAGTATATTTACCCTTGATGGAGTTTGTACATAATTGATCTTTTCACTATTCTATTAGATTGTCTCTATTTGATGCATGTTATTACTTTAAGCCTTTTGATTCCATTAAGCATGGCTCATTTGTCTATACTTATTGGTGTGAGTCTAAATGACAACCAAAGGTCGAGGTTGATGACAAACAATCATTCAAAGGTCATAGAGTACATTGACAAGAAAAATTCAAAGTTGGCCAATCAAAAGAATCATGAAGAAAGAAAGTGATCTTCAACTTGGTAATAGGGTTTTGGTTCACTTATGCAAGAAAAGGTTCCCACATGTCAAAAAAGAGAAGCTAAGTCTATGGGGAGTTGGAGTTTCCAAAGTGTTCAAGAGAATTGGTGATATTGTGTACATAATGTATTTGACAAGTGAGAATAATCCATGAAGGGTAGGGTGATACTAGCATGGTTGACATGGATGGAATGGATTATCCATCAAGACCATTCACACATAGCCTAGCAAAATTTCTCCAAGAACTACAAGAAATATTTGTGTGGAAGATAACTTTTGTAGGGTTTGATGGATTCCAAATGAAGACATACAATGTGTGGAAGGTCAATAAAAGAGTAGAAGTGGAGGAGAAGGGGCCATTTGTGAAGGTGCATACTTCTTAAATTCAAGGATCAAAAAGAAGGCAACTAAAGAAGGCCCTTGCCTATTTAAAGGCAAGATTGTAAAAGCCAAAGTCGTCTTATCCTTTAGTATTAAAAGGAATTCGTATATTTTACATGGTAGTTTTGATGACTATTGGACCTCTAAGTTTGTTGTTTCTCTTAGTAAATTCCCTTCAGGAAATTAGTAATCAATTAATGTGTAGTTAGTGGGTAATTATTAGTGTATATCTTTCAATTTTTGATGAATTTTTTTGTTTGATGATTTGAAGAATTCCCATTTTTCATTTCCTTGTTTATTTTATTGCTAAAAATAGGGTTAATATATTAAGTTGTTCTAATAAATTGGATGTGAGGGTTTTAACCCCCTTAGTGCCCTTAATTGCAATAGCTTGAGAGTTAATCCATATGTTCTTTCTTTCATGTTTTCCGTTTTATGTTTGTTTCTTATCAAATACCATAGTCTTGCTCTTTTTTTCTGTACTTATATTTTTGAACGACCAGTTTAAGATTACTACAGGACTTTATGCGGATTGTAATGTAGGGTCGATGGGAGTATTATATATTTTCAAATAGTAAATCAACCCTCCCTTGAACTATAGTATTCTTCTTCTTCCACTCTTTTTCGCTTTTAATTTTATTTTCTTTCACCTACATATGTGGTTTTCTACACTTTTTGCTTAATATTTTTTTTTCTTTTTCATTACCTTTTCTCCCTTTTCTACCTTTTAACCATACCACAACGTCATCTTTTGAAGAATAATCTATTCTTTTCATTTTCCCTACACTAGCCACTCTCAACTTAGGTAATTTTTCTTAACTAAAGTGCATAATGTGCACTTAGTGACCAGGGCCAACATAATGGTCAAAAAGAAATTATGAAGATTATTACGTTAATCAACAAAAAGATCAAATCAAGCTCAACAATGGATGGTCATTTAGGCTAGAGTAGATTGTAAACCAATAAAGGATTATGATCATTTCCTAACAAACTATCCTGGAAAATTAGTATAACTGACCTGACTAACAGGGAAAGTTCTAGATTACACACGTGTGACAACTAGGAAAAAACATCTCACACACATTCATGGCGTAGTTTCTCCACTATCAATCACTAACTTCAGATCGATGTTCTAGCGTCAGTACATATTAGCACACGAACATACATAATGTCCTAAAAAGATATACATATGTCATTTAATCAAAGCTTAAACACAAAACAACAATTTTTTGAAGGGTCTCTCCATTTTCTATTTTAAAAGATTCTGCACTAAGTTTAACAATACATCACTTAGTTCTTTTTTTCTCTAATACTTCAACTAAACACAACTACAACAGATAAAGATATCCACAAATGTAAACGTGATAGTTATTCTATAACAGCAAACATAAGGGAAAAGAAACTTGGTAAAAGAACCATTAGGCGGTGAGACAGACATGAAAATACAATTCCTTCTATTAAAAAGAGGTGTATTGTCTCTAATGAATCAAAAAGATATAATATAAGTGGTAGGAACATACTTGTAGCACCCTAGGTTCGTGGGTTAGGTGAAGTAGAATTGGCGATAATTTTATCCTCAGAATAAGCAATGGGGTTGGCAGTATTATCCCATACTATCTTAGCAGCCTCAGTAACAATAGTGGCATTGGCACTGATCGATGCACTCAATGGTGGAGTTCAGTATCATGACCCAAAAACCAAGGGTCATGATTGCACTATCTATGACAAGCCTTGAACCGAGAAATCAATATTAAAACAAACGGCAAAACTCCTAGAACCGAGTCAAACACAAATATATGGTAATAAGAAAATACAAAACCAACGATAGAAAAAAATATACAAAAACGTAGTGTCAAAGTGTAGGAACTACGAAATGCATCTCAAATGTCAAAGATAAAGTGAAAGTCCAAAAAGGATCAAAACATATCTTAGAAAAAAGATAAGACAAAATAGATAAAATGAGGTAGTAGAACAACTCCGGAAACATAGATCATCCGCTACCTCTAATATACCTGAGATACCTCCTAATCAGCTATCGTATGGTGCACTCGTTCCTAAATCTTTATCGAAAGGGCGCAATAGGGGTTAGTACGATCAACTTGTAATCAGTATGTATTATATATAGATTGGGATAAGTAGAAAATAAAGCATATACACACACTATGGGAATGTCACCTATAATTAGAGATTATCCCATATGGTAGACCCTAACATCTCCACTAATACTTCTATAAAATACATATTTAATATACTAAACTACGAGGAAGAAGCATAAATATACATGTATATCAAATCAAAGTACATAGAACAAGTATGATTAGACAGGTATTACATCAAGGAAAGTAAAACATCACAAAACGAGCACAATTTGTATGAAATCCAATAAAGATGATGATTCTGTGATGATGATGACGTGATGCCTGAGGTTGTCATGCAACCTCCGTATACACCTAAAGATATATGCTTCTAGGTAGGACCCATGGGAGTTTCACAACCCATATACAATCCAATATCCAATATCCAATACCAATAACTACAACTCCTGTCCAACACATCCATCAAAAAAAGGTTTTTAAAAATATCACATTTTTTGTCAGAAAAGCCACCATAACTAGCATTTCTATGACGGTACCAATGTTTCATGAAGGTATATTGTATGAGGATGCAATCCTTAAAACCAACCAAATGAGAATTTCTAATACCAACTAATATACCAACCATGTGAGCCAAAATACACTCAATAATTCAATCATCTAAAAATCCAATGTAATCCATATGACAATAGTGTAAAATACACTATAATATGCAATTGATACCACATAAACTCCATCTTAGGTATTTTTGTTAGTATATAATCAAATATCTATACATATTTCCAATAATGACTCAAAACCATCAAATCAAAACAATATAGACCTCAACAAAACACAATAATATATCTATTTTCATGATTGGTTCTATACCCTTAGGATGATTTTATATCCATACGAACGACCCAACCCAATTTGAAGAAATTTAATCCATAATCTACATAAAATGCCATATAACGGTGCAAGCCATCCTTCAACACCAATCTTTCACCTCTCACCCAAACTAGAAACCTACTAAAATACACAAATATAGAATCAATACTTAAAAAGAAAATAAATGATACCCATATAATAGGGTAGAAGAACTCTAGGGGATAAGTGTAGGTTCCTTATTTCTTGTACGCTCAAACCAAGGCTCAAGGGAGATCCCTCAGTACTTTTTCTTGATGGGGTAGATCTCTGTTCCGATTAACTACCTCGAGCCATCCCACCACTCATAACTCACCCACTAGACTTAGCTCTCCCCTCAAATGACATCTCCATATTACTAGCCATACAGGATCTAGTCTTCATTGTCTATGCCAAAAAGAAACAAATATTATTTAGAACATAAGGTATGGAAATATCAACATAATATAAAATAAAATAAGGAAAGTTTCTTAGAAATATCTCTTAGCGTCTCAATGATAGATAGGGACGTCCACGTGCCAATCCACAAGACTCCAATTAACTCCGTATTCTTACACTAATAAAACCATTGAAACCTGGTTGCTCAGATACCAATTTGTTATGACCCAAAACCAAGGGACATAATGGGACTTATCTTGTCAAGATTTGAAAAGTTAGCCATTCACCCAAACTGAAATAAAAGGAGAATTAAATACCAAACCAAGCCAAGACACCTAGAACAAATTCAAACTACATATACCAAGTAATAGTGGAAATATAAAACAAATGATACCATATAATATCCTAAAACCTGGGGTCATAGTGTAAGATCTACTAAATATATCTCGAACGTAAAAGATATAATAAAAGTCAAAAGAGGATGAAAATCTATCTCAGAACACAAATAAGACATGAAATAGAAAGAAAGATGTATTAGAACCACTTTGGAATAATAGATCATCTGCTACCTCAAATATAACCCAAATACTACCTTAATTAGCTACCTTGTGGCTCACTTATACATGAATCTGCACTAAAAGGGTGTATTAGTGCTGAGTACGATACACTTGAAATTAGTAGGTATTATAGGATGAGTTAGCAAAGTGTAAAATAAAGCCTATAAAATACACACTATGGGTACGTCACCTACTTTCAAAAAATGTCCCAAAGGTATCTCACAACGTCTCAACTAATAGTTCTACAACATACATAGATAATATACAAAAATTTGAGGAAGAAGCACAAATATACATATATACAAAATACAAGTATTGGGAAGAAGTACAATTAGACATGTATTACACAAATGTAATAATACACCACAGAATAAGCATAATATATATGAAATGCAATGAAGATGATGATGATGATTTAATGCTCGAGGTTGTCGCACAAGTTTCATTTATACCTACCGAGTTGTGCTTCCATGTAAGACCTATGCGGGGTTCGTAACCCATATACAACCGAATATTCAGTATCCAATACCAATATCCATACCTCTTCTCCAATACATCTATCGCTAGAGACTTTTTAAAGAGGTCATATTTTCAATTAGAACAGCAAATATTATCGGTATTTCCAGTATGGTACAAATGTTTCATTAATGTATATGATATAAGGATGTATTTCTCAAAAACCAACCAAATGTGAAGTTCTGTAACCAACTAATATACTAACAATGTGAGGAAAAATCCACTAAATAATCCAATTATACATGAATCCAATGTAATCCAAATGCTTGTTGAGTAAAATACACAATAATATTAAATTGATACCACATAAACTCCAACTTAGGCTTTTCATCAGAAAAGATATATTTATATAAAAATACACGAGGCCAACAACATCATATAAGACCCTACGCAGATAAACATGGTAAGTAATATCTCAATACTATAAATTCATAATAATATTGGCCTCCACACAGCACAACACAACAATATATCCATATTCATGGTTCACGCATCCATAACATTATTTTATATCAATATTAACTAATAGTTAACTCTGGAGAAATTTAAGCAATAAACTTTATCAAATATCATATATTGGTACAAATAAGACTTCAACACAGAGTTTTCACCTCATGAAACAACCCAAAACCAACTAAAATATACAAATTAGAATCTACATGTCATAAGAAACCAACGATACCCATATTACTTCTAAAAACCATAATATCAAAAAAATCTCACCAAAAAGCATTGGGGATCATGCCAATAATTCCGATACATCAGAAATACCACAAGGTAACCACGGGAGAGGTAAAATGGTCAAATCACATAGAAATTAATAATTTAATTAAATCTCTAAATATTAGGTCATTACATTTACTAACATGGCTTCCACCTGTAAGAACATTGATGTCAACATATTTACGTGTTGAACTATAAGATGCTTCTAGTTGTCTCTGTCCCTACCTAATTTGACCCATGTAATAGTTATGGTGGGAGGCCTTGGTGGTCTTCCAAACATCTCTAAGCTCATAAGACCCAACCAACACATCCTTAGTCCTTGCTTTTTTAACTTTTTCCACTTTAAAGGATCCTTAGTAAAGATATCAATTATCTATGGCAAGTCCTCCTCCGGCAAATTCACGATAATTGGATGCACGTATGGTGATAATACCAACGGAATATGTCTTAATAATAACTATCACACCTCAGCTAATAAGGACTTGAGCTTCTTGTGCCAGTTAGTCTACTCAAGTACCTTATAGGTTGCTAGGTACTTATCTATCTTTCTCTTAAAGTATCGAAATCCCTATCATGACCCAAATTAGGGTTTGCCAATGAAGGGCATCGCAAGTCAACCGAGGATCAAAGATCGCCCCCTGAGCCTATTCCAATACAAATAAAAACACCTAGCAGAGGATGAACATGAATATAAGACAAATGTAATATGAAATCCAAGAAAGTTATGTAAAGGATCAACATCTGAAACATAATTAATAACAAGCCCACATTATCCATAAAGCATCTAACAAAAACCGAATACCAACAATCTGTCGGGATATGCCCCAAACAATTGCATAAACTAGACCAAATAAAAATATATGACATAAGGAAACCAAATCATGAAATGGGATCTTCCAAAGTATGGAAGCTTACCTCTTTAGTCTGACTCACGAGCTATCCCACGATCACCTTGTCACTGTATAGGAGTAGTAGAATTATGTCCAATTCATCCATCACATAGGGACACAATATCTGAAGATGGTTAGGGGTTTGAGTATTGGCATGTAACTCAAGGATAAAGGAACAAATAAAGACCCAGATGCTAATTAAAAACTAATCAAATCCCATGCTTACCATCTAATGCTAATACATATCTGTATATATATATATTACATGCCAGGAAAGGGAACAAGGCTTACCATGATGTAAAAATTTATCCTAAACTATGTAGCTCAATAAGTATAAATATCCACCCCTGGGCTATATGGGTTCGGCTCCCCTTACTTAAAGGGCTCCGATGCATGATAGCCACACAAACAAGAGGTTACAAGGAAGACAGGGAAATAGCCCAACCCCATGTCAATCCATGATGCAATATATGTATATCAATAGTGTGAACAATGCGCACAAGTCATCAAGACCAGACCTCATGTAGGAAAACAAGAATTTCCAGTACAAGTCATCCATCACCCATATATTCACGACTTAGCTACATAAACCCATTATGCCCAAATTAAAACAAGTTTTACATAAGCTATTTATTAACCAATGAACCAAGCATTAAGGCACACACATGGGTATTTTCATACCCTTTCATTTGCAAGGTTATCTCTATACCATAACAATCGTGTTTAACTTGGGGAAATACCTTGACCCCTTTTAATTCATTAAATCATGTATAGGGGAATGCCTCGATCCCGTCTTATTCATTGAATAAAAACATAGACAACAAGGTCTTTAAAATCCATGTTAATTGTTTAACCTCTTTAAGAAATGAAAATACAAAGCTGGGTAAGTCAAAACAAGTAACAAAATCATATTCATTAATAATTTCATAAATAGTTTGATGGTACGTAATTTCCAGAGCCATAAATCTTCTCAAAATCATAAAATTGGGGACAAACCATGACCCTTTATTTAATACTATTCTCATTTATCCCAAAATCATAAGTAAGACATAATTGTTGCTTAAATAACCACAAAAATAACAATTAATTAACCAACCAAGTTAAAATCCCTCAACAATGTCAAAACCCACATCAAAACCATGCATTTATAATCAATCAATGCCATTAGAAAAATAAAAATTCAAGGGAAAGAGATACACGCCTTAATTACCAAGAAACTTTGAGAAGATAACACCTTTAGGATCCTAGATGACAACATCCTTGTACCCTAGTTTTGACTTGAAAAGGGGAATTTAATAGACTGGATTTTTTAGAGTGAAATAATTGAGGTTATGTCATGAAAACTGATAGAAATAGGTTAAGAAAGTGTGTAGGGGTCGTTTATTAGTTAAAGGAATTCAACACCCCTCCTCCGAAGTGAACAAAATAAAAAATTACCAAATCTAAAGCATCGGCGCATCACGGAGAGTAATCTTTGTGATAAGCTCCATGTCGCGATACTATCATGGACCCTTACTGCCCCTTTAAAAAAATGCTCAAAATTTTTTCACTCTGGTATCACATTAAGGAAAAACGGATGCGTTGAAAAGAGGACACATTTATCTATAATTTGGTGGGTATTGAGCCCAAAAATTCAACATATTCCCAAAGTTATACACGTTCAAAAGTGACATTCGATAATGGAAGTTCTTAACTCCACCTTAATCTAAGTGTTCACTAAAAACAATCTTACCTTCAAAGGTACTTTTCATACTAGGATAATGATCCTGACACTTATATTTATTTAGAAATAATTGGATTGAAGTTTATACACGTAGAAACAACATTTGAATTATAGGTTGTAAATGAAGGGTGTTACAATACATATGCAAAGTCCTCACAAATATCCTAAGCTCTTGTGTTGTCACGACCCAACCTTAGGCTTGGCCACGATGGGTATCTCAATCCCACCCTATAAAAGAGACCAAGCCCTTAGCCTAACCTTAAGAGCACAATGATAATGATAATAACACTAAAGATAAAGCAGAAGCCAAATCAAGATAGTTTTAAAAAGAGCAATAGATATCTCAAATGCAAATTAAGTGTCAATCAATAACCAACACACATATGTCCGTAAAAACCTCTAAAACCAGAATAACATATAAGTCGGTCCATTCACTCGACTATGACCAAAAAGAATCCAAAAGTACTGAGTCGATTTGCAAAGTATAATGAAATGATAAGGTCATCAAAATGATTAAGACTCACCACTTCACGAAAACTCAACAAACATACTCAAACACCTAACATTGCATAGGAGAAAATAAATATCTTCGAAACATAAATCATTAAACAATGTAGCTTTTGAGGGTGATCAGTAAGATAAGCACTGACATGTAACTCAATGAAAGTGATAACATAATGCTAGTTCCTAAACCAATAAAAAAAATATGCACACATTCACATATATACATATATAGAATGTCGTGATTAGGTAAAGGGTTATGAACCTAAGAGTTTAAAATCATTAACCTAGATTTCATAGCTTGATCCATCCTAAAGGCACCCATGAGCTATATGTGTTTAGCTCCCTCTACTGAAAGGGTCGTAGTGCATCTTAGCCAGACGAATTAAGCAAAAATTGAGGGAAAACTGAAGCCACCATAGGAAATAGCCATCCCAAATATATATTTGTTGTGTGTATAAAGAAGTCAGTCATATAGAACCCCAACATCGACACATATGGTTTCCAGTGTTCATCCCCCTGGGAATTACACCTTTATGGAGAGCTACCATTTAATCCAAAATTAAAATAACTATGCATATAATTTAAAGCATTAACCCAGCAGTTGTTCATTAAGGAATTTACCACTTGGTAGCTCCATGGTGATATGTTTGGAAACTAAATTTGACATTCCAAACGAATCCACAATAACCACATCAACTCCTAAGTTCCATTTATATCCATTTATCCATTAATTCAATTCACTAGGTTTAAAAGAAATTAAAAACATGTAATTTTCTGTTATAAAATTTAAATTTACTAAGTGGGCTGAGGTCTATGCAAGTCCACGCCAAAATTCAACAAATTTTGGGAAACCCATGTTCCCCATTCAAACTATTTAAATAATGTACAAATTCATGTCCAAACACTTAAATTTAAAGTATGAACAATCAATTCAAAACATGGGATAAGTAAATCAATGAGTAACAACCAAACCCCTCAACCTAATTTCAAAACACACAATTTAAATCACATAGAAATCTATCCAATTTATTCCATAATATAAAATTAAAGTCTAGGGAAATAAAACCTGCCTGGCACATATATGAAATTGAAGTCAATTCTGAGTTTCGAGCCTGGAGTAGTGATTTCTTGAAAAACCCTCGAGCATTCTTTGGTGGAGAGTTAAAGATGAATAAAGTAGGGTTTGTTCTTTATAAATGGAAAGAAAAGGGTCATTTTTATGTTTATAAGTCATGAAAAGGGTGAAAACACCAAAATCCCCTCACCCCTAAGTGAAAATAAGAAAACTAGACAAAATTAATACACTGGCATGAAACTACGTTATCGTGGAGGGTAGACTTTGTGCCACACCAATATTGTAGAGGCTAACCTCTGTGGAACTCCAATATCGCTGACCTTGACTACCTTTTGGTCCCAAAATAACCTGAACCCCTTCCAAAAATTTTGAAACTTTCCCCAAAGATCCTTTTAAAATTACTAAACATAATTCAAGTCAAAAATTAGTGTTACACCTATAAGAGGGTCAAAAATAAAATGATCAAAATTTTAAGGGGTCTTACAATATCAACCCTTAGGATCATTAATTCTCGAATTATGAGTTAGGACATTTTAGAACAAGAATAAGAAGAATACGCCAGAATAAAATGACTTATTAAGAATGTAGCAAGAGAAAAATAAAACTAATACATTAAGCACTTTCATCAAACTCGGGGAACAAGAATATGTATTTCATCTTAATACCTTCCTCAGCTTCCGACGTAGCCTTTTCTATGTTTTGGTTTCTCTAAAGGAGAATCACCTAAGCTACATCCTTGGTCCTCAATTTACGAACTTGCCTATCCAATATTATTATCGGGGCATCCTCATAAAACAAGATATCTATAACACCAACAACCTCAATAGTCACTCTCAAGTATGGATCACCATTACACTTTTACAACATGGAATCATGAAAGATAGCATGAATAGACCCTAAACTTGAAGGCAAATCCAACTCATAACCAGAATTCCCAATTCTTCTTATAATCTCATTTAGACCAACATAATGGGGACTAAGCTTCCCCTTCTCTATAACGTCATGACCCCCGTCATAGGAGACACTTTCAATTACTTCAAACTCTAATTCTCTTTCCTCATATTGGAGTAAGACTTTTGGCCACTCTAAGCAATCTTAACTCTTTCTCTAATTACTTTCACCTTCTCCATGACTTTTTGACTAATGTCACGACCAAACAACCTAGTCTTACAAATCATAAACCATCTAATAGAAGACCTACACCTCTTACCATGTAGTGCCTCAAAAGTAGCCATCTGAATTTTTGAATAATAAGTATTAGTGTATTCAAACTTAATAAGAGTAAAATAATCAACCCATCTACCATTTTAATCCATCACATGGGCCCTTACCATATCCTCTAAAGTTAGACAATTTATTACGTTTGTCTAACTATTTGAGGGTGGAAAGTGATGCTAAGGTTCACCTATATACCCAAACCTTTATGAAATAAATGGCAAAAGTAAGAAGAAAATTGCATGCCTCAATCTAAAATAATGAACACTGGCATGCCATAAGGCTTTACAATCTCCTGAATGAATAACTTAGCCTAATCGTCTCCTAAGTATTTAGTCGTCATAGGTAATAAATGATCGAACATAGTCATCCTATCTCCAATAACCCAAATAGAAACATACTAAATGCGAGACCACAGAAGAAACGTAATGAAATCCATATTGATCATCTCCCACTTCCATATAGGCAACTCTATCACTTGGTACATACCATCATGCCTCAAATAATAAACCTTAACTTGCTGACAAACCATATAAATAGTAACAAATTTTTCCACATCCCTCTTCATAAAGTTCCATCAATATATCTTCTTCAAGTCATGATAAATCTTATTAGAACCTAGGTGAACTGTATATCTACACTCATGAGCCTCAGTCAAAATCTATTCCCGCTGCCCATAAAGATCAAGAATAAAAAATCTACCATGATACCTCAAATTACCATCTCCCCTAATCTCGAATTCCATAAACTTTTACTGACACACATCATTCTTAATCTTTATAAGTATGGGATACAAGTCTACTTATCCTTCACCTCCTCACTAGGAGATAATTAGACTACTTTTTGAATAATCACTCCTCTATCCTCTATGTCTAGGAGATAAACTACTAAATTATACAATTTGTGAATGTCCTTTACTAATCTACTTTTCACCTCCTACACATAAAATAATATCCCTGTAGAAAAACTTCTATGAGCATCAACAAAACATTAGCTTTACGTGGATGTTAGTGCAAACTCATGGTATTATCTTTGAGTGATTCGAACTACCGTCTTTTCCTCAAATTTAATTTTTTCTGGGTAATCATATACAAAAAGATCTTATAGTTTGAACAATATCCATATGCACCCTATTCAAATAAAGACGAAAAATTTTAAATCCATAAACTACAACCGACAACTATAAGTCATCAGTCAGATAATTTCTCTCATGAACATTAAGCTGCCTGTAAGTATAAGACATAACCTTCACATGTTGCATCAATACACAACCTAATTCCACACGGGACACATCATATAACATAAAAAACCAGTAGTACCTTTGGCCAGGGTCAAAATTAGAACAAAATTCAACTTTAGCGTCTCAAATCTACCCTCATAAGCATCAGACTATAAGAACATAACCTTCTTTTGAGTCAACATTGTCAGTGGAGTAGCAATAGAGGATAAACTCTCTAAAAACCTCTTATAATACCCAGCCAAGCCCAAGAAACTCCTACTATCCGTTAGAATCATGGGTTTAAGCTATCTCTTAACTTTCTTAACATTGGTAGATCCATATTGATACCCCTAATAGAAATAACTTGCCCACAAAATGTCACCGAACTGTAGTACCCCATAATTTTTACTAGATTAAATGCGCTCCTTAAATGTTAAGGACTAGATTCAAAAAATAATACCATATTATGCATATGGAATTTTTCAAGATTTCAACTTTCCTTTATGTGGGAAATTGTATAAGGTTTCCATGGATACAAAATTTGCCCAAATCCAACACTCGGTTGAGATGTTAGAGCATTTGTAAGTTGACATTGTCCCACCTGAATAGCCACCGCATCATGGTGAAGGACAACTTCATAATTGTTAATTCTAGTTGACCCTTGTGACATTGGCGCATCGTGGAGAGGTCCAAATTCTCAAATGTCGATTTTTGATAGCCCAACTAGATATTGACGTGTAGAACAAGTGGCCAAAATGGCATTTCAAAGGGATACAATGATGGTGGCGCATTGCGGAGAATGTCCAGTTCCTACTCGTCCTTTTCTAGTAAGCCACCGCGATAGTGGCACATCGTGGTGGAATATTAAATTGGTAAAATGTTACATTTCTAGTTCCATCTAGGAGTTTAAAGAGGGAAGTTTGGTTAATTCCGAAGCCCTCATTCCATGCAAACATAAGATTTAAGCCTATTCTAAGCACTTTATGCCCAATTTCATCCATTTCCTCTTAAACAAAAACCCTAAATCTCCAAAGCTTCTTCTCCAAGAAATAAAAAATCCTCCATAGGTTTTCTAAAAAAGCTCCAACTTAAGGATTCCCAAGGAAATATAATCAAAAACTCATCTCCAAGAACTCAAATAGGAATCAATAGATGAAGTTTATTCATGTAATCTTTAATCAAGGTATGTGGGGTTCTGAACAAGGACAATCCTTTCGTCCTTGTGCCCAAAAACTTATTTTAATTCAAATTTTACTGAAATTTTATATGATTTTCCAGGAATTTCAAGTTAGGGTTTATACGCATTATTGTTATTTACAAGCTTATGAGATTTTCAGTGCTTTAGAAGTTGAATTACATGATTATGTTCATATTTTCATGCATATTGTAGAGATTTCCAGATTTTGAATTAATTTATCAATGTTTATATTACCAAGAATGAATATTATGATGTTTTAACGTGAGTTTGATGCATGGGTCACTAAGCCCTAATTAAAGATTGTTATTTCAAGATTGTTTATGCTACGCACACCCTATGAAAAGATTATTCTTACATTTTTGATAAATATTTGACCTTTTGGTCCTAAGCTAAGAGAAAAAAATCCATATTGTTCATATGACTTGAGCTTTAAATAAAAGAAAGAGCACAATTGGTTTTCTTGTAGACCTTTGTGCTATTTTGATGTAGATTTTCCTAAGATCCTAAGCATAAGAATTAGAGTAGTATTTAGCATCGAGATTGATATGTTACCAAGGTTTCATTCCCAGAACTACGTGCCACCATAAGATTAAGATTATTCCCACATTTACGTGGATGACTAAGATTGTGATCTATTAAGATAAGAAGTTCTATTCCGATGGCAAGGAAAGAACAACTCAACTTAATATGGGAAATACTTGGGACTCCATGAAAGCTCACATGGTTTATGTGAGTTAGAAGAATCTCCCAAAGTTCCTAAGTCCCTATCAGTAAAGATTTTCAGAATAGTTTTAAAGTATTTTCCCTACTAGTAAAGAAAAGCTTTGAAAGAATTCCCTTAAAATAAAGTATTTTCTCTAATAGTAAAGAAGAACAGAAACACTTTTAGAAAACAATGTGTGAAGGCTCACAAATTTATTTAGACTATGCTTTACAAAATGAATTTAGCTAAAGTTTTTAGCTTTCAGATCTCAGATTGAAGAGTGAGTCCTTTCTACACTTAGACATCATGATTTAAAGAGAGAATACAAGTACAGTTGAACTATGTTTTTCTGAATCACTAGATTTATAAATCATGACTTGCTTCTCATGATTTTTATTTTAAGTATTTCAGATATTCCAGCTTATGTGAGTCATTTACATTTATCATGCATTGTTTTACAAATTATGATGATAACATGATGTTTTACTTATGAATTTACCCCAATATATGCAGTACATTATCAAAGTACTGATCCACATATATGCCTATGCGCTATATTATCTGATAATATAGGTATCAGTTTAGTTATAGCACACATATAATATTTAGATAGTTTGCAGTTTACAATCAGCAGGTGATAAGTCTTCTTGCTTCAAGTGATAGAGTTAGTCATATAGTTTGAGCAATATTGCATTTTCTTTATTCAGTCATATTGATTTGGGATGGTTGGGGGTCATGTCCCGGCTACCTATATTCAATACTAGTAGAGGCTTTATAGACAATCAGTAGAGTTAATGTATTTGACTCCATTATTATTTTATAAAAGCAGAGTTCTAAGCATTTTAATTGAGTTTGTATTGATTGGATTCAGAAAAGACTTATCTTTTAATTATTTCAATCAAATTTATGTACTTTATTCAATTGCTTGTGAGTTATTGCATTAGAAAGGTTATCTTGGGATCACTTGTGTTCCTAATCAGCGTGTGACGTCTCGGGACCATTTTTGGGGTGTTACAAGAACATAGCCAAATTCATATTTGTAAAATTTTGCATGCAACTTGTAACACCCCAGATGTTTGGTCATTGAAATTTTTTTGGTTTTAGCTTACTGCCTAAGATACGACTTATAATTAATTTTGAAGAATCTGTATGAGTCATAGTTCCCTAATATTCGGGTGACTAGTGTAGGTACCAAGGTTTCTGTGCTTGTTACAATTAAGACAATAAAAGTCATGGTGAGACATTAAGAGTTGTAATGTAGGACTTATAGTCTAACCATTATACTGTTCCATTATTACTGTTGTTGCTATGATGAGACCCTATGAGTTGTGATGTAGGGATATGATTCATATGGTAAAACTAGCAGGGTAAATAGTTGGGATTCCTTGGGATACTTCCCAGACTATGAGTCTCGGGAATGGTTTGTAGTCAACCTTTATAATTCGTAAGGCGACCCAAAATGATTGGCAGCAAATTTTTAAATATTCTATTATGGGTATTTTGGACATTTACCATTTAAACCAATGTGATACATGACCTTAAAAAACTTTTGGAACTTCATTATCATCCATGAACCTAATCAAATACACTCTTAAACACTGTTAAATCCCTATGTCAAGAACAAGCTAGGGTTTCTCAAGGTTGATCATTTAGAAGTTACAAGTGCTGATTTCTCTTTATAATTATGATACTTAGGAATATTTCTCTACTCTTAAACTTGTTTTAATTAAATCTTGTGTTTAATGGTTATTCATGTTTATTTGTATATAGATTTTTATTTGAGTTCTGATTTTTTTAAGTATTGTAACTTGATTTGAATTTCAATGATTTTATTGCAAGTTTTTATGTATTATTTTTGTACATTGAAAACCATTGGGGTGCATGGGTATGGTGAATAGGATGGGGTTGAGGTATTTTTGTAAATTAATGATTATGGTTTTGGAATTTTGTTTGCAAATTGTGTTCCCTCAACCCATTTACAAAATTGGATTTGAAATATGATTGATCACATGATTTGGCTTATTTCCTAAACTATTGCATTGCATAAATGGTTAAACTAATTAAAGGATTTTTAAGGAATTCTTGGCCATGTTTTTTATTTTAAACTGGATTTAATAAATGAATAAGGTCATGGCAGTCCCCTAACTTCATTTAATCAACAAGGGGTTTATGGGAATCCCCCAAGTTTATGTAATTGGCATAGCATAATTATAAACTTACAAGCATACTGGTATGGTGATACCTGTGGTTGATGATTTAACGGTTATTTCCTTGTTTAAATAGATGGGTTGTGTGAAACTTATTTTAATTACGAGTAATGGGGGTTGTCTACCTTAATGTGGAAGTGAATCTCCTGGGGTGACTGATACTAGAAACCACATTTACCAGTGTTGATGGCCCAATCAGGGTGTGCATGGTTCACACTTATATATATATATATATTTAATTGAAGGGGGTCTAGCCATTCCTTAGATTATCCTTGGATTTTCGTAGTTCATATGACTAACACGCACTAGGACCCTTTCATTAGTTAGAGTTGAACCCATAAATTTTGTGGGTTCCCTTAGGACTATTAGAGCTACACAATCTAGGTTAATGGTTTTAAATCTATGCTAAACATTGTCGCATGACTCGATATATATTATATATATATATATATATATGATTGTGTGCATTAGTTTGGAATGGTATTAGACTGACCTGATCATGGAATTATTTTAGCTCAAACTTGAGTTACATGCTAGCGCTCACCCTGGTAACCATCTTTGGATGTTGTATCCCTACGCGATAAAGAAACCACAGACACTTGTGCCTTTCCTATGCAGTGATTAGGTGATTTATAGATGAATCAGGAGTTAGATTGAAGTGGTGATATTACATTTTTTGAAAGACCCTCTTTTCATATTCTTGTTTCATTATATTTTATACTATCTCTTTTTGGTCTCATTTTGACTATGGTTATGGTCATGACCCAACATATGTTGTTTTTTTGTTATTTGAGGATTTATGGATTAATGTAGTTTAGGATGGTTGTTCAATTCTTAGATGTCTTTCTAAGATAGTTATTTAACTATCTTGTTATATGTTCAAATCTCATCTGTATTTATTATATGTTTGGAATTTATCCTCTGCTAGTTGTATTGTATTCAAGTTGGCTAGAATAAATAGAGAGGTCTTCAATCTCTGGTATACTTGAGATACCCATCATGGCCAGGCCTTGGTCAGGTTCATGACACGTTTGGTATCAAAGTTCAATGTTAATGGTCATTGGTTGTCCATAAAGCCATGTCAAGTATAGTCTTTTTTATAGGCGTGTAATGCATCACACTTATAAGGGAGAGGATAAGATGCATTTTTAAATTTTTTCATTTCTTGTTAGCTATTTTCATGCCATATAATCTAAGATCTTTAAATATACTCTAATTTTATTTATTTGCATTTCAAATCAAGCCTTCTCGAAGATCTGATGATCATGGAAACTCCTCTGTCCCATATATATTCAACTTGGACGGAAATCATTCAACTTATAGAGAATAGAATCGTCTATGGTCCCTGTTCTTGACTGCCCACGTGGTGTTCCACCTGTTCGTACCATTCCTTCTTGAGCTTCTTGGACCTATGATTTCATGACCCACTACTCCAAAGAGACATTTCTAATGTAGAATTTTGTTGATCTATTCCTCTTGAGCCTATGTTGGTGACTACTCAGTCTTATCAACCTAACTGTGTGGGTTTTGTTGCTCCATCTTCTTAGGTCACTAGAGTTCGTCTATTCAAGAGGTTGAATCCTATAACCTTCATAGGCTGTAAAGTTGAGGAAGACCCTCAAGGGTTTATTTATGAGATACAAAAGATATTGTAATACCCCGTGCCTTTTCCTATCTTGAAATCATCTCAAAAATGTTAGAAGCTTTTTTTGAAAGATGAAACCACTTTTCTACACGTGGTTAGTGGGAAATTCAATAAGATTTCCATCGATATAAAATTCACCTAAAATTCAGTTCTAAACTATGAATCTTTAGACTTCAAACAATCTTATGAGTCAGGAAATCTCTATGATCTCATGAACTCAATCTGTTGTCAGGTATCAGTAGTATTCCCTCAGTCAACAGAATTCAATAACTCAGACCATGCTCAGTTTAATAAATCATATTTAGAGTCTATTCAGATGGGAGAAGGAATTAGCACCGAGTGAACCCAATGATTGGAACACAAACAATCAAATGAGGGTGTGATTCTTAGAAGTCATCATTGCATTCTAGAACTATGTAGCTAGCATAGCTTGAGAAATCAACACTTTCCGATGAGGGTTGATGAGGTTGATAAGCACTGTTAGATACGGGCCACACCATTCTCTTTTATGGACACTATCAGATAAGGGTCACCTACAGCTTATCCTAACCAGTTGCGCGGTATTGAAACCCTTCTAATTAGGGTTACATATTAAACCGCAACTTATTCATAATGGAATATTAGGAGAATGTAAGTTAGATAACTACTTCCCACCATTTCATATTGCAGAATCAGGACTGTCAGACATAGTCAATTAGTCTTAGTAATATAACTCAGATAGTTCTTCAGATTTCACGACTATCAGATATAGTCAACACAAATACAGTACAAAACTCAACTAGTTCCATTAGGGTCAGGACTATCAGATACAGTTACTCATGTTATCAGTTATATCTTTTATCACTATGTCATATTATCAGTATTCAAATTTAGTAATCATGTTATTATGGTATCAGTGTAAGTTATTATGTCTCATGCATGTATTGTCATACTCAGGATAGTCAGTCTGTAATTATTATTGTTCATGCATATGAACCCCATGCATTCATCCTACCTCACATGCATACTAGTACATTCCAAGTACTGATGGATTTGCACTATGGTGTATTATACCATAGGTTCAGAGACACAAGCTACAAATCATCACTAGATTCTAGTCTCAGATATAAGAGTTAGCAGTGAGTTCTCATCTTTCAATGACAAGATCATTATTTTATTATCTCAGTAATTAGTTTATTAGTTGGAGTTAGTTGGGGATATTTCCCATCAACTCCTTATTTAGATAGTCATATTTTAGAGGCTTCCAAACTACAGTATAATCAAATAGCTTATTTAAGTTATTTTGTGTATTTTATAGCCCTCTATGATGTTATATTTTTATCAGATACTATGTCTCAGTTTTGAACATTATGGTCTTTCTATTCATGTTTCTGTATTATAAAGTGTTTTATGTAGTATACAGGTACAGATATTAGTTATGGGTTAGCTTGTGGTCTTTCGAGGTCTTGATCACCATGTAGCATTTCGGGTTCAAAATTTGGGGCACTACAAACTTGGTACCAAGTGAGGTTCAATAGAGTCCTAGGAAGTCTAAAAGCCACATCAAGTAGAGTCTTTTACATGGGTATGTTGCACACCAAATTTATGTATAGGAGGCTATAAGAGGTTTTAGGAAGAGTTTACCCTCTTATAGTATTCATGTAGTGCCAGTGAGCATAATCTCAAGTAAATCTCTCAGAATAATCCATTTCTCCCTTTCTTCTATATAATATGCCTCCTAAAATAAGAAACAGGAATCATATAGCCCCTCATCCAGAAGAACCTTTGGGCGAACATATTTATTATGTAGAGTTTCGAGCTGCATCACCTATTCTTGCTAACTCAGTTGTTGCTTAAAATGAATGACCAGCTATCATTCGTCCTATCCAGTGGCCAATTCAGTTATAGCCAGGATTTGGGATTTTACCCAAATGAATCATCCATCCTTTCTCGGTTCTATGTCAGATGAGGAACCTCATGAATTTCTAGATCAGGTGTAGAATATTATAGACATAATGAGGGTTACTTCTAGTGAGATTACTGAGCTAGCTGCATATCAGTTGCAGGATGTTGCTCACACTTAGTTTAAACAGTGGAAGTCAGAATGGCCAGATGATACAGGGCCTGTTGAATGGAAGGAGTTTGCTTCTACTTTCCTTGATAGATTCGTTCCCCTAGAGCTTAGAGAATCTAAGTATTTAGAATTCAACAAGCTCAGATAGGACAATATGACAGTGAAAGAATATTTTCTTAAGTTTACTTAATTAGCTAGATATGCCCCTTATGTGGTTGCAGATAACAGGGCCAAGATGAGTAAGTTTGTTTCATAGGTGAATGATAGTGTAGTAAAGGAGTACAGATCCACCATCCTAAATGATGAGATGACTTTAGCCAGGCTTATGACTCGTGCTCAGTAGATAGAGGAGCAGAAGATTAAGTAGAGGCCAAAGTAGAATAAAAGAGCCAGGACAGGTAGCTTTAATTTTATTCAGCCTAAGTTAGATGGTGGCAATTATTTTTAGATACTTCCTAATTCATCAGTCCAATCTCCTTCGTCAGCCAGTGCTCTAGTGCCAAAATTCAGAGATGACAATAGAGACAGGGTGCCAGGCTCTAAGTCTCAGGGCAGTATTAGCAGTGCTCGAACTAATCCCCTTTGTCAGACTTACAGAAACAACCACAAGGGTATGTGCAGAGCTGGCAATGATGTCTCTTTTGGTTGTGGCAAGCTAGACCACAAAGTTAGAGACTGCCCTCAGTTAGGTTATCAAAGTCATCTCCGCTCTTCAGCTTACTCTGGTCGCCTAAATCAGCAGGATGCCACCTCTGTGCTACTAGTGGGTAACGCCCAAACAGACTCTATTCTCTCCAATCCTGATAAGATCAGGAAAATTCTCCTGATGTGGTTACTGGTATGTTACAGATCTTTCATATGCATGTTTATGCATTGCTAGATCCAGGTGCTTCCTTGTCTTTTGTTACACCCTATATAGAATTTTATTTTGGAGTTAGTCCCAAAATTCTAGCAGAGCCCTTTTCAGTCTCTACCCCAGTGGGTAAAACCATCATAGCCTAGTGGGTATACAAGAACTGCCCGATTATGATATTTCAGAATGTCACTTCAACAGATCTAGTAAATTAGAGATGACTGATTTTGATGTTATTTTCAGCATTGATTGGCTTCATTCCTAATATGCCACAGTCGAATGTATAAATATGACAGTCCAATTTTAGTTCCCAAATAAACCCGTCCTTTAGTGGAAGGGTAGTGTATCCGCTTTTATGGGTCAGCTTATTTCCTACCTTCGAGCAAAGAAAATGATATCTAAGGGATGTGTATATCATCTTGTTCATGTTAAGGATTCCAGTTCTTAAACTCCCAGTCTTGAATCTATTCTAGTTGTGAATGAATATTCAGATGTCTTTCCCGAAGATCTTCTAGGAATTCCTCTTGAAAGGGAAATAGACTTCGGCATTGATCTTCTTCCAAATACTCATCCTATCTCTATTCTGCCATACAAAATGGAACCAGAACTTAGAGAAATGAAACAACTGTTGAAGGATATCTTAGATAAGGGATTCATCAAAAATAGTATTTCATCATGGGGCGCACCAGTATTATTCGTGCGCATGAAACACGGTTCTTTTAGAATGTGTATAGACGACCATTAACTTAATAAGGTCATGGTCTAGAACAGGTATCCTCTTCCAGAATTGATGACTTGTTTGATCAACTTCAGGGTGCCTGTTATTTCTCTATGATAGACCCGAGAACCGGCTATTATCAGCTAAGATTCAGAGAATGTGACATTCCAAAAATAGCTTTTCGTACTCAGCAAACGTCATTTCAAATTCATAGTCATATCATTTGGTCTTACTAATTCCCCAACAGCTTTCATTGACTTTATGAAGTGTTTGTTCAAATAGTACTTGTAGATATTCATCATAGTCTTCATAGATGATATTTTGTTCTATTCCCATAGTGAGCGAGACCATGCAGACCAACTCAGAATAGTACTTCAGACTCTCAGAGATCATTAGCTACTTACTAAATTTAGTAAGTGCGAATTTTGGCTAAGGTCAGTAGCATTTCTTAGTCATATCATTTTTGGTGATGGAATTATAATAGATCCTCAAAAGATCGAAGTAGTAATAAACTTTCCTTGCCCAATCTCTCCATCAGATATCTAGATTTTCTTATGTTTGGCTGGCTATTACAATGTTTTGTTAAGGGATTTTCTTCTATTGCATCCTCTTTATCTAGATTGACTCAGAAGGAAGTCAAGTTTCAGTGGTCAGATCCTTGTGAGAAGAGTTTTCAAGAGTTGAAGACTCGACTCACCTCAGCTCTAGTTTTAGCTCTTCCAGATGGTACAAATAGGATCGTCGTATACTGTGATGCATCTAGAGTGGGTTTAGGTTGAGTAATCATGCAGTATGGTAAGGTCATAGCCTACGCCTCCAGGAAACTTAAACCCCATGTGATGAATTATCCTACTCATGATCTTATGTTAGAAGCCGTAGTCTTTGCCTTGAAGATTTGTAGGCATTATCATAATGGAGTTCATTTGGATGTCTTCACAAATCATAAGAGTCTTTAGTATGTCTTTTCCTTGAAAGATCTCAATCTTCATCAAAGAAGGTGGTCAGAGCTCTTGAAAGATTATGACATGAGTGTCCTAATTCATCTGGGCAAGGCCAATATAGTGGCTGGCTCTCTTAGTAGACTATCTACGGGTAGTGTTACTCATGTGGATGATAGTAAAAAGACGTTAACTTAGGAAGTACATCGTCTTTCATGACTAGGCATTCACTTACATGATATAGATGAGGGTGATATGTGAGTTTAGAGTAGTTCAGAATCATCTCTAGTTTCCAAGGTGAAAGAAAAGAAAGATAGAGATCCTAGCCTTGTCAAGTTGAAAGAGTCAGTTCAGGATCAGAAAGTAGAGGTTTTCTCCCAAGGGGGAGATGATATTTTTCATTTTCAGGGTCGTCTCTGTGTTCCTGGTGTAGAGGACTTAAAGTAGCGAATTCTTGTAGAAGAGCATGGTGTGCGCTACACTATATATCTAGGGGCCACAAAAATGTACCACGATTTGTGGGAAGTCTATTGGTGGAGTGGGATGAAGAGAGATATTTCAGAGTTTGTGGTTAAGTGCTCTACATGTCAGTTGGTTAAGATAAATCATCAGAAGCCTAGTCGTCCTATGCAGGAATTCATTATTCCTAGTTGGAAGTGGGAAGAAGTGAACATAAACTTCGTGATGGGTTTGCTCAGCATGATTTAGTTTGGGTCATTGTAGATAGGATGACCAAATCAGCCCATTTTCTCCAAGTTCTTCCCTCTTATTTAGTTGAGGATTATGCCAAACTCTACATTAGATAGTTGGTCAGGTTGCATAGTGTTCTATTTTCTTTTATCTCAGGCAGAGGTACTCAGTTCACCTCTTATTTTTGGAAAGCATTCCAAAAGGGTCTTGGTACCCAAATTCATCTGACTACAACCTTTCATCCTCAGATAGATGGTCAAGAGGAAAAGACCATCTGACCAAGGGTAGTTGGGATGACCATTTGGATTTGATTGAGTTTGCATACAACAATAGCTATCATTCCATTATTCGAATGGAACCATTTAAAGCTCTCTATAGTAGGACATGTAGATCTCTGATTGGTTGGTTTGAAGTTAGTGAGGCCTCAATCATAGGGCCTCACATAGTATTTGATGCATTAGAAAAAGTCAAGTTAAATAGAGAAAGACTTTGGACTGCTAAAAGCCGACAGAAGTCTTATAAAGATATTTGTAGAAAAGATCTCGAGATCCATATTGGTGACTATTTCTATCTAAGTATCTCTACTATGAAGGGAGTTAAGCAGTTCAGAAATTAAGAGAAACTCAGTCCCCAACATGTCGGTCGCTTCAAGATTCTCAGCCAATTCGGCAAGGTAGCTTATGAGCTCAAATTTCCTTCAAATCTAGCTGCAGTCTATCCAGTATTTTATGTATCTTTTCTCATGAAGGGTATAGGTGACCCACCAGTTGTAGTCCCTATTCATAGTATAAATGTTTAGACCAGCCTCTCTTATGAAGAGATTTCGGTCAAAATCCTAGACTATCAGACTCTTAGACTGAGTAACCCAGAAGTCCCTCTAGTCAAAGTTCTTTGGCGAAATCAGTCCATTGAGGGAGATACTTTGAAAGCAGAAGCAGACATTCATACCAAGTAACCTCATCTTTTCTCTAACAACTCTGATCAAGCTTAAGGTATTAGTTCTCTTTAAGGTATCAAGTACCATTGCATATTCAATCATGCATTCATGTATCAGTTCAGTTATATATTTATGCATCAGACATGCATTCTCATTGTGAGAAACATAGATCCTCAGAAAACTCAGTCATGCATTCATGAATCAGTTACACATGCATTAGATATGCATGCTCAATATGATATATTCAGTTATCAGTCATGCAGTCATAACAACATGTTTCAGTTATTCATGTTCAGTATGTATGTCAGTTTATGTTCTTCCCCTCACTCTCGGTTTCATTCAAGGATGAATGTTCTTAAGGGGGAGATATTGTAATACCCCGTACCTTTTCCTAGCTTAAAATCATCTCAAAATTGTTAGGAGCTTTCTTTGAAAGATGAATACACTTTGGTCCACGTGGTATTTTTAAATTTTTTACTTTTTTTCATGTGGAAAATTCAATAAGCTTTTCATCGATATAAAATTCGCCTAAATCCGATAACTAGGTAAGAAGTTATGACTATTTCAAGTTCCCATTGTAAAACAGCGACATACTGGTAAGTGGCGCACCGCGCCACAAGCTAAACTCGCAATTGTCCTATTCCATTGTATCAATGCAATTTCCTCCATGTCGCACCAATGTCCTAGGTCACAAAATAAGGGGCAACGTGATGGCTCTGCGTCACACCATCCCTTAGTTTTCTAATTGTCAAATTCACGTTATACGATGCGATGTGCCGCGTCGAGCCAGGGGTCCAATTTAGGAAATATTTATTGAAATTACAAGACGTGTCCAGGATCTAAAGGGTCAATTTTCTACCCCTATTTAATCCCTTTAACACGTTATTCAGCCACTTTTCACCAAAAATACACTCTCTTCTCTCAAAACCTCTCAAGAACAACCTAGGGCTTTTCGTAGAAGATTTAGAATCAAGAATTTCCTCCGTTAATCTTCCTGTATTTACAAACCAAGGTATGCATAATGTTCAGTCATGGACTCCTTTCGTCCAAGCCAAAGAATCTATATTCCAAATTTAATTTTATGGATTTTCCTATGAATTTCATGATGTGGCTGATCTTGTTCATTTGGATAATGAAAAACTAAATTCTACTCTATGTTGGGTAATAAATTCTATGTGGGTTAAATTATTAATGATATAGATTTATGTAAACCTATGTCTAAAATCTTGAATGATGAAATCAGTATTGAACCATGATGTTTAGTTATTTTACAATGATGTTTACATGTACCATGCCTACAATATGTTTGATTAAATGCCTAGATAAAGGAAAAGTGCCTAACTAGTATGATATCATGAAATCCCCATGTATGTACTAGTTATGGCTATCACATGTTTTGATGAAATGCTTATATAAATGTATTATGGATTATGATGTTAGTTATATGTTAAAGTAAGTTATGCTTGGTCAGTTTCCTTCCATCGAGTCCTGGGTGTACTCATACCCAAAAAGTTAGTTGTGTGCCTAGAGCTATGTCATGTTTTCATGATACTCTCAGTCAAGCTATGAATCCTTAGACTTCAGACAGACTTATGACTCAGGAAAATTCCATGATCTGATGAACTCAGCCAGTTGACAGATAACAGTAGTATTTCGTTAGTCAACGGAATTCAGTAACTTAGCCCATATTTAGTTCAGTAAATCATGTTTAGAGTCTATTCAGATGGGAGTAGGAATTTGTACCAAGTGAACCCAATGATGGGAACACACATTATCAGATGAGGGTGTGATTCTTAGATATCATCCTTGCATTCCAGAACAATGAAGCCAGCATATATTAAGACATTAAAAATGTCCAATGAGAGTTAATGAGGTGGATAAACAATGTCTGATGAAGTCCCCACCATTCTCTTTTGGGGATACTATCAAAAAAGGGTCACCCACAGCTTGTCCTTACCAGGTATGCGGTATTAACACCCTTCTAATTGTGGTTACAGATTGGACCCCAACTCAGCTATAATGGCATATTATGGGCATGTCAGTTATATAACTACTCCCCACAGTTTTATGTTACAAAATCCAGACTGTCAGACACTGTCAATCTGTCTCAGTAATAGAACTCAGATAGTTCTTCAGATTTTAGGACTGTTAGATATAGTTAAATTAGATACAGCATGAAAGTCAGCTAGTTATATCATATACAGGACTGTCAGAAATAGTCACTCATGTTATCAGTTATATTAGTTATCAGTATTTCATGTTATCAGTATTTAGATTCAGCAATCATGTTATATTGGTATCAGTGTCAGTTATTATGACTCATGCATATTTTCTCACACTCATGATAGATAATTTGCGATTATTATTGTCCAACCATTAGTACCCCATGCATTTAGACTACCCCAAATGCATACCAGTACATTCAAAGTACTGATGCATTTGCGCTATGGTGTCTTATACCATAGTTTCAGAGACACGAGCTCCAGAGCATCATTAGATTCCAATGTCAGCAGTTAGAGTTAAAAGTGAGTCCTCATCTTTCGAGGACATGATCATCATTTTATCATCTCAGTAATTAGTTTATTAGTTGGGGACATGTCCCATTAATTCCTTATTCAGACAGTCATGTTTTAGAGGCTTTCCAGATGATACTGTGTTTAGATAACTTACTTAAGTTGATTTGGGTATTTCATACCTCTCCCTGATGTAATATTTTTGTCATATACTATGTATCAGTTTTGAACCTTACGGCCTTTTATTTCATATTTCCACATTATAAAGTATTTTTTACAGTATACAGGTACAGATATCAGTCATGGGTTAGCTTGTGGTCTTTTGAGGTCATGAGCATCGAGTAGCATTCCGAGTACTATATTTTGGGAGTTACAAACATGGTATAAAATCTAGGTTAAATAGAGTCCTAGGAAGTCTAAAAGCTGCATCTTGTAGAGTCTTGTACATGGGTGTGTTGCATGCCATATTTATGTACCGGAGGCTATAAGATGTTTTAGGAACAGTTCCCCCTCTTTTAGTATTCATATCGTGCTTGTGACCATAATCTCAAGTTAATCTCTCTGTCGAATACATTTCTCCCTCAAATTCATATCGCTCTCAATATACTGTCTATGGGTACTATTGCTCATGTGGATGATAGTGAGAAGAAATTAGCTCAGGAAATACATCAGCTTGCCATACTAGGCATTCGCTTAGTCGATATAGCTAAGAGTGATATATGGGTTCCGAGTAGTTAGAATCATCTATAGTTTTCGAGGTGAAAGAAAAGCAACATAAAGATCCCAGCCTTATCAACTTGAAAGAGTCAATTAAGGATCAGAAAGTAGAGGTTTCTTCTAAAGGGGAAGATGGTGTTTTCAGGGTCATCTCTGTGTTCCAGGTGTAGATGACATAAGGCAATGAATTTTTCCAGAAGTGCATGGTGTGCTCTAATGTATTCATCTTGGGGCCATAAAAATGCTCCACAACTTGCAGGAAATCTATTTATGGATTGGGATGAAGAGAGATATTGCACATTTTGTGGCTAAGTGCTCTACAAGTCAGCAGGTTAAGATAAAGCATAAAAAATGTAGTGGTCCTATGCAGGAGTTCATTATTCCTAATTGGAAGTGGGAAGAAGTGAACATGGACTTCGTGATGGGTTTGCCTCAAACTCATCTGTAAAATTATTCAGTTTAGGTCATTGTAGATAGGATGACCAAATAAGACAATTTTCTCCCAAGTTCATACCTCTTATTCAGCCATAGATTACACCAAACTCTGCATCAAGGAGTTGGTCATTATGCATGGAGTTCTGTTATCTATTATCTTAGACAAAGCTACTCAGTTCACCTCTCATTTCTGGAAAGCATTCCAAAAGGGTCTTGGTACCCAAATTCATCTCAGTACAGCCTTTCATCCTCCGACAGATGGTCAAGTAGAAATGACAATTCATACTTTAGACGATATTCTACGGGCGTGTCCAATTAATTTCAAGGGCAGTTGGGATGACAACTTACTTTTGATTGAGTTTGCATGAAATGACAACTATCATTCCAGTTTTGGATGGCTCCATTCAAATATTTCTATGGTAGGATATGTAGATCTCCAATTGATTGGTTTGAAGTTAGTGAGGCCTCAATTATATGGCCAAACTTAGCATTCGATGCCTTAGAAAAAGTCCAGTTGATTAGAGAAAGTCTTCGGGCTGCTTAGAGCCGACAGAAGTCTTATGCATATGTTCGTAGAAAAGATCTCAAGTTCGAGATTGGTGACTATGTCTATCTAAATATCTCTCTTATGAAGGGAGTAAAGTGGTTCGGCAAGAAAGGGAAACTCATTCCCCGATATGTTGATCCCTTCAAGATTCTCGGTCGATTCGGCAAGGTAGCTTATAAGCTTGAATTGACTTCAAATCTAGTTGCAGTCCATCCAGTCTTTCATGTATCTTGTCTTAAGAAGTGTATAGGTGACCTAGCAGTTTTAGTCCTTATTCAGAGCGTAGATGTTCAGAATACCCTCTCTTATGAAGAGATTCAGATCGAAATCCTAGACTATCGACTCGTAGACTGAGGAACAAAGAAGTCCCTCTAGTCAAAGTTCTTAGGCGAAACCAGTCCATTGAGGGAGCTACTTGGGAAGCAGAAGTATCCATGCATACCAAGTATCTTCATCTTTTCTTCTCCAACTTAGATCAAGCTCAAGGTAATAGTTCTCCTTAAGCTTACTTAGTTTCATTTTCAATTTTAATCAAAAACTTGGTATCAAGTACCATTGCATATTCAGTCATGCAATCATGAATCAGTTCAGTTATATAATTATGCATCAGACATGCATTCTCATTGTGAGAAACATAGATCCTCAGAAAACTCAATCATGCATCAATAAATCTGTTACACATGCATTAAATATGCATGTTCAGTATAATATCTTCAGTTATTAGTCATGTAAGTCATAAGATCATGTTTCCGTTATTCATGTTCAGTATGTATGTCAGTTTATGTTCTTTCCCTCACTCTCAGTTTCATTTGAGGACGAATGTTATCTAGGTGGAGATATTGTAATATCCCATACCATTTCCTAGCTTGAAATTATCTCAAAATTGTTAGGAGCTTTCTTTGAAAGATGAATCCACTTTTGTACACATAGTATTTATAAGAAGCGTTCCATCAATATAAAATTTTCTTAAATCCGATAACCGGGTAAGAAGTTATGACTATTTCAAGTTCCCATCATAAAACAGCGCCATATTGGTTAGTAGCACGGCACGCCTTAAAGTAAAATGGCAATTGTCCTTTTCCAGTGTCTCAGCATGCTTTCCTCTGCATCGCGCTAAAGTTCCAGGTCGGAAAAGAAGGGTCAACGCAATGTCTCCACATCGCAGCAACCTTCTATTTCATAATTGTCAAATTCCAGTGATAACGCGATAACGCCGCGTCGTGCCATGGGTCCAATTCGGGAAATTTTTACAGAAATTACAAGATAAATCCAGGGTTAAAAGGGTCAATTTCCCACCCTTATTTAATCCCCTTAACATGTCATTCAGCGAATTTTCACCCAAAATATACTCTCATCTATCAAAAACCTCTCAAGAACATCCTAGGGCTTTTCGTGGAAGATTTAGAATCAAGAATTTCCTCCGTCAATCTTCGTGTATTTACAAATTAAGGTATGCATAGTGTTCATTCATGGAATCCTCTCGTACATGATGCCCAAGAATCCCTTTCTAAATTCAAGTTTATGGATTTTCTTTTGAATTTCATGATTGGGCCGCTCTTGTTCATGTGGATAATGAGAAATTTAATTCTACTCCATGTTGGATGATAAATTCTATGTGGGTTAAATTTTGATTGATATAGATTCATGTAAACCTATGACTGAACCCTTGAATGATGAAATTAGAATCGAACCATGATGTTTAATTACTGTATGATGATGTTTACATGTACCATTCCTATAATATGTTTGGTTAAATGCCTAGATGAAGGAAAACTGCCTAACTGGCATGATACCATGAAATCCCCATGTATGTACAAGTTATGACTATCAAATGTTTTGATGAAATGATTCTATAAATGTTTTATGGATTATGATGTTAGTTATATGTTCAAGTAAGTTATGCTTGGTCAGTTTGCTTCCATTGAGTCCTCGGGGTACTCGTACCCAAGACATTAGTTGTGTTCTTAGAGCCATGTCATATTTTCACGATACTCTCAGTCAAGTTATTATTCCTTAGACTTCAGACAGTCTTATGAGTCAGGAAATCTCTATAATCTCTTGAACTCAGTTAGTTCTCAAATATCAGTAGTATTTCGTCAGTCAACAGAATTCAGTAACTTAACCTATATTCAGTTCATTAAATAATGTCTAGAATCTATTCAGATATGAGTAGGAATTAGCACCGAGTGAATCCAAGGATGGGAACACACATTATCAGATCAAAGTGTGATTATTAAAAGTCATCCTATTCCAGAACAATGTAGCCAGCATACGTTTAGGCATTATCAGATAAGGGCCCTTCCATTCTCTTTTGGGGAAAATATCAAATGAGGCTCACCTATATCTTTTTCTTACCAGTGGCGCGGTATTGACACCCTTCCAATTGCGATTACAGATTAGACCCCAACTTAGCCTTAATTGCTTAGTAGGGACATATCGGTTAGATAACTCCTACCCACAGTTTTATGTTATAGAATTAGGACTGTCATACACAGTCAATCAATCTCAGTAATAGAACTCAAACAGTTATTCAAATTTAAGGACTGTTAGATACAATGCAAAACTCACTTAGTTCCATCAGATTCATGGTTGTCCGATACAATCACTCAAGTTTTCATTTATATCAGTTATCAGTATGTCATGTTATCAGTATTCAGATTCAATAATCATGTTAGCACGGTATCAGTGCTAGTTATTATGTCTTATGCATGTATTCTCACACTTATGATAATTAGTCTTCTATTGTTATTGTTCATGCATATGAATCTCATGCATTTAGCTTAATTCACATGGATACCAGTACATTCAATATACTAACGCATTTGCACTATGGTGTCTTATACCATAGGTTCAGAGACATGAGCTCCAGAGCTTCAGTAGATTCAAGTCTCAGCTATCAGAGTTAGCAGTGAGTCCTTATCATTTTAGGACATGATCATTATTTTATTATCTCAGTAATTATTTTATTAGTTAGATCTAGTTAGGGACATGTCCCATCAACTTCTTATTGAGACAATTTGGTTTTAGAGGCTTTCCAGACTACAGTATGTTCAGATATCTTATTTCAGTTGTTTTGGGTATTTCATACCCCTCCCTGATGTTACATTTTTATTAGATACTATGTCTTAATTTTTAATCTTATGGACTTTCCATTCATGTTTCTGCATTATAAAGTATTTTATGTATTATATAGGTACAAATATCAGTCATGGGTTAGCTTGTGGTCCTTCGGGGTCATAAGCACCGTGTGACATTTCGGGTACCAGATTTTGGGTGTTACAGATATTTAGGGTGATACATGCTACTTATGTACAGGTTATGGAGTTTGTCCCATATTAGTTAATACTAGTGGCATATCAAAGGTATGAGCAGTTCGACCACTCGTCGTGTTATAATGATGAGTTGTCTTTGTGGAAGGAATTCTTAGATTCTTTCCTTGATTGTTTCTCTCCTCTATAGTTAAGGATGGCTAAAGTTGAAGAGTTTGAGAACTAGAAGTAGGGAAGGATGACTATAAAGGAATATGCCATGAAGTTTTATCAGTTGTCTCGCTATGCTCTGAAGTTTGTATCTAGTATGAGGTCTAGGATGAAGATGTTTTCCTTTTTTTTTCTCGAGGCTTGATACTAGAGTGTAAGTCTTCTGTGCAGAATAATGGCATGGATTTCCTTATGTTTCTTGTGTATATGGAGCAGGCTAACATGAAAAAAAGAAACAACCAAAAATATAAGAGAGGTAGTGTATGAAATTCAGGTACTCAAAGCAGGATGACGGCCAGCAAAAGAGTGGTAGAGATAGTAGACAATAGGGCAAGAAGTAGTCTTGGAGAAATTTTGTTTCTTATTCTATGGCTAGTGCTCCTTACTTAAAGTCATTAGGTGATAGTTGTTTTTAGGATGACGGTGGGTTTAAGACCAAGGGTGTCCAGACCTAGGCTAGTGGAGTTCTATTAGCTTCATCATATCCTTCCTGTAGATTTTATTGACAGATGCACTGAGGTTATTGTGGTGGGGGGAACATGTGTTTCGAATGTGGTCTGCCTCATAATTTTAGAGGAACTATTTGTCTGCTAATATTACTGCTAAAGCTAATAAGGTTTCGATTTCTAATTATTTGGATCCCATGTCAAAGAGTGCTACTTCTTGTACTAGCACTAGTAAATAATTTGAGGTGGCTCCTGAAGTTGTCGCTAGTATGTTGCAACTTTTCTCTTATGGTGTTTACTATTTACTTGATCCACTGTCTACCATTTCTTATGTGACCTCCAATGTAGCTATTCATTTTTGTTTCTCTCCTAAGAGTATTTCCAATCCCTTCTTTGTGTCTACCCAAGTGGGTGATTATGTTGTGGGTAAAAGGGTCTATAGAGGTTGTGTGGTATCTATCAATGGTCGAGAGACATTGGTAGATCTAATAGAGTTGGATATGTTAGATTTTGATGTGATCTTGGGGATGGATAGGCTCTATTTGTCCTATACTTCTCTCTATTGTTGGACCCAGAGGGTCATTTTCCCATTTCTGAATGAACCGTTAATTAAGTGGGAAGGGAGTACATTAGTACCTAAGGGAAGATTCATTTCGTTTCTTATATCCTAGAAGTTGATTTCCTAAGGGTATCTATACCATATAGTTTGTGTTAAAGATTTAAGTATTGAGGTTCTCTCTCTATATTATATCCCTGTTGTTAATGTATTTCATGATGTGTTTCTCGATGATCTTATAGCAATCTCTCCTGATAGGGAAATATACTTTGGGATTAAGTTTCAATCGGATACCCACTCTGTATCTATCACTCAATAAGTGTCACAACCCAATTTCCTCAGTTCATGATGGCGCACACCATAATCCACCAGTAGGTAAGCCAACCCGTAGTTCGGAATGGCTGGTAATGGACTACTCAATAATATAAGGAAAAGAATACAGAATATATGAAATAAATATCAATACATAGAAGAATCCCAAAACCTAGTGGTATTAGTACAAGAGCTTCTACTATAAAAAGAGTACAAAAGTGAAATATCAAAAGAAATACACTGATACAAATTATCTCTGAATACAAATTAGTTACTAGTATAATACATAAGAGATAGATAAATAATACACCAAATGTCAAGAGCTCACTCTAAGTCTCTGAACCAAGGCTTCTCCATACAATGCACACGTCAATGGCTATAACTCGTCCTATGATTTGTAGGCTGCAGAAGTGTTATATTAGTTCCAAGTGAATGGTACTCAGTAGGGAACTACCAACTGTGCTTCAAAGATAAATAAAATATACATAGCATATTAACAAAATGGAATCTACACCCAAGAGTCCAGAAATCATATAACAAGTTAATGAGAATAATAAGGGACAACTGTTTTTTTTATGTCAAAGATTCTAACATAATAAGACTAGGGAAGTATCAGGGTGAACTATCCTATTCCGAACACATTAAATATACGCCAATGCTATACCATATATCCTAGGTCAATATACTATTAATGAGTGAAAGAAAGATATATAGAAATATACAAGGGGAGAAATTACTATAAAACATGAACAATGAAAAATGTGATATACGATAGTATTATAGCTTCATGTAGTTAGATATATATATATGTATATATACATATAAACATGTGGTTGTCTTAAAGCATAACCTATATCATCATATTCTCATTTTAAGACCATATTAGAATAGAATTGGGATTTAAATACTATTACACTCGGGGTTTCTAATACACATGTCTAGACATGAAATAATTGTGCATAATAATGCAATCATATGATAGGAGAGGCCGAAGACATGCCTCAAATTCGGATACCGGATGAAAGACCAATCTGTCATAATCTAGCCATAATAATAATAATAACAATGATAACAACAATATCAATAAAAACATGAATAACTAGCCACTCTGGAAAACCAAATACCTAGCAAAGACTATGCTTACCCCTACCGTCCTAGGTTTAAAAGGTCTAATCAACATAAAACCACGGAAGGCATATTCTTTACCCATATATATGCAATCGTCCCATACCATCTGATAAACATAGATACATACTGGTGATAGAAATACACATGTAGGAATGAATGCAAAGTACATAATCAATATCACAAATCATCCTAACTAACCTCATCAGAACCATCATCATCATAATCAACCTCTGGACTTGTCAGCTATAAACACATCTTCAATATATCCTCTGGCCTTACCGGATATCAACATATCATCAATATATCCTCCGACCTTGACGGGTATCAACATATCCTAAAAATATCCTCCATCCTTGCCAGGTATCAAAATATCATCCATACATCCTTCAGCCTTGCTTGCTATGAGTATCATCAAAACAGTATCCTCCGGCCTTGCCCGATATCAATATCATCACAATGTATCCTCTGGCCTTTCTGGTGATCAATATCATCACAATATTCATTACCGAATAACATATACTAAAATACTCATAAACATAATATTATCACTATAGAATATTGGTGTAGTCAATACATACCAACTACTCATTATTAGTTAACCAACTCTCACTATAATAGAATCACTACTTCACTAGTCATCATATAACCTCTAGTTATTAGCCTGAAAATTATCCTTCACATAACCCTTACCCATGGGATAGCAACTAACCACTATTAATTAATTAGCCAAAATCTATCATCTAGTCAAGTTTCATCACTAGACCAAAACCGCCATTTATCCACCATTCCTTATTATCAACGAATCATCCTATATCCATTACCTTAATAATTATCACCCAACCTATTTTATTAACTGACACCATTCAATAACTAACAGTCGTTAGCTACATGTTTCAACTAAGCAAGATTTCTTAACTAATATATTAGATTCCTAGCCATCAAGTGCTATAGTCCCCTAATAGATAACTAATTACCACTTAGAATAACCTTCTAACATGAAGAGCAATCATAAGATCACATTTAAGCTATAATCACATTATTTATAAGGGCAAATAATCATGAACCTACCAAATCTATGCATGTCATAACTACTATTTAATCAGTTGAATAATAAGCATCATACTGTATCTTTCTCAATCACATACTAGAGAGATATGTATACAAACATATACATATTCATGTTCATAAACTATAATCACATCATTTATAATAATAAATAGTTCTCGGCTAGCTATTCGATCAATATCATAACATGGTCCTTGGCCCATTAACTTATCCGAAATAATCATAAAGTTATAATCACGGCCTAAGGCATATACACATATCTGGGACTCATATCAATAATAATATTTATAGGTTGTAGCATATCTCTAATCATATCACCTATAGGAGGCATCTCACACATATGAGGCATAATATAGATAGACGTGTAATCAACTCTCACACAAGAGGCATCTCATATCTAAGAGGCATAATATATATAAATATCTAATCATCTATGGGATATCTTATATCAACAGGTAATACATCATGACTATGAGGAATATCACTTCTCTAGGCCAATTTACATATCCAAGAGCAACATCGTCTATATAGGTCCCGCAATAATGACTAAAGAAAATAGCAACTTTATAGGCAAATAATCAAATCTAAGAGAAAATAGCATTTCTATAGGCCATATAACGTATCTAGGAGGAATATCATCTCTAAATTCCCCATATCACTTTCACAAGGAGTACCATAACCATAACTCATAGGCCAGAATCCAGGAACATCAATACAAGTTACTTAGTTATAGAGAAACCTTATTCAAAGGTTTACTAGCCTCATCTATGTCAAACATTCGCACTAAGTCCATAATACTTAATACAAGCTTAGGCCTAAGGGGCCAAATGATCCCACTTCTAATCCACAATTAGGCATACTATGCCCCAACTAGGGTAAGATATCTAGTTTATCTTTGAGATGTCAAGTAAGCCATATTCAAGCCTTAGATAGAAACTTTTACTAAAAAGAAGGGTACTCAAGTTAAATTTACCCAACTTATGGTTTCAAGACTACCACACTAACTCATTACGTCTAAATATACAAATCATGCTTCAAAATCAAAAACCATATTCCAAACATAGCATTAAATCAGATCCATGCATTAGATAATCTAAACTAAAGAGGAAAGGCAATAGGATACAAAAGGGTTATAAACATGCCATCTTATGGGTCTAAAACCCTCATCTAATCCCCAAATATCTATATTTCAAGGCCAAGTTATCCTACTCATAATCAATCCTATCATCCATATTCAAACACAACATATATCACACATCATCAATGAAGAGAAGTAAACAGAAGCCTACCTCAATACCAAACTGCAAAACCTTAACTCATGCACCACATGCTCATCTTCACTTTATAATTCTCAAAATTGCATCATACTATCAAAACCATAATCTACTTAGCAATAAGAGTATAATGATACCCATATTATACTTTTATGCTTCGTGTCCAAAAACAACACCAAATCCCAAGTGTGTCTCACATATTTAAAATGTGTTTTCGAGACCAACCCAATGTTCACACATAAATAAGGAATCATAAAAGTCAAAGAATGGGTGAAAACGAAGCATATTTGGCCTAGAATTAAGCCCTAAGCTGAATTGGGTTTTTGATCCAAACTATGAAATTCAAGCAGGAATTCAAGAAATTCATACCTTAATCTTGAAGATAGTTATGATAAAATATGATAATTAATCTCCTAAGTCACCCACCCCTACCCCCACCACTGACTAATTTTGAGTTATTAGACTCATTTATGGATTTCTTGGCCTAAATGGTGAAGGTGAAATACTCCAAATACGTCTTAGGGCCTTTATATATCAGCTATAGCTAAGAGATGTTGTTATCGCCATAACATGGGTTGCAATCACACTACCCACGATCGACACACTCTAGGCCGTGATCGTGGTTGCACCAGAAGACAACAAATTCAAAAATAAATTTTTAACGCTCGAAACTCATCTAGAATCCAAAGAACATTATCAAGAAATAAATTTTTAGTGTAAACCACATTTCAAATACATTGGAATCATCAAAATTTTCATCGCAGATGATTTATGAAAAAAGTGAGGCCTACACCTATAGTTTCATCCTTTTTTATAAAATCCACTAAATTACCCAAAATAAGTCCTAGAGAGTTGGGAACTTAACCAAGGGTCTCCCTAGTCTAAAATTAATGTTCTGGACAAAATAGTGAAGTTCGATTTTCAATCTAAGGTCATTCAACCAAATATGAGTCCCACACCTATTCTTTTAAATTTTCAACTTTCTAACCAATAGGTCAAAATGAGCTCAGGTGCATTAGGACCTGAACTAAAGGTCTACATAGACTAATGTTTTTACTTGGTGGCTATTTTGAACCAGTGAAGACTTCTAAATAAGGAATTGGCTCTAAAAAACAAATAAACATTTGGGTAACTAAATTATTAGTCCTATAAATTCATAAATAGCTTAGGGCAGATATAGAGAAGCTTAAATGGCGAAAATAAGCATAAATATGGAAAATGACCTGAAGGTTATTACAATAAAGAATGGCTATGAATGAGTGGAAAGAATATACGGAGTAGTTAAAGGATCTTCTTTATAAGGGTTTCATCCGTCCTAGTATTTTTTTCATGGGGTCCCCCTGTTCTTCTCGTGCGTAAGAAGGTTATTCCCATTGGATGGTATAGATTATCGCTAGTTGAATAAGGTAATAGTGAATAATAAGTATCCTCTTCGTAGGATAAATTACCTCTTTGACCGGACAATAAAACATATCAAATACAACTAACAGTTGTAAGAAAATAATCAATTATCCCATGTAGACGAAGAAATATACTCTGTTATAATTTTATAAATAAAAATCATCAACTTAAGAAAATTTCTTGTCTTAAAGAAACTTAACAAAATATCATATATGCATCTAGACTAGAAAATAATGAGTAGTTGTGTTGGGCTAGATAGGACTAATTATTTAACATGCACACAACTTATGTAATCGTAACTCATAGAAAGGCTTGTTTGGCACCACACTCAAGCAAAGTTTTATGTATGTATATAGAACACCACATCCATAGATAAATAATCACAAGTATAGTTCACATGCTCTCACCTCAAAAGAAGCCTTTCTCAAATTGATCAATTTAAATAAGGACTATTATTTAAATCCCTCACCCTTATAACAAAATTCAAATAAAGTACACACTAAGACATAGACTTAACCTTAACATTCTATTAAATACTACACTTAGTTAGAAAGGATCAGTACAGGACTTACTTAGGCTTGTAATGAGGGCTTGGGTGCAGGTAAGGTGTCTTTTCTAAATAGTGACTCAACCCTTTTTTCCATCATTACTACTAATTAACTTCAATTTTAATTTTATGCTTCCCTTTTAGTGCCAAAGGTTCATATATGATGGCATATACTACGGCAATTCAAGATATGTATGATGGGGCCAAGACTCAGGTGAGGACGGTAGGTGGAGATTCAGAGCACTTTTCAGTTGGTGATGGATATTTTGATGCAATGTATTAAAGTGGAGGTGCCTTGGTGTATGTTATTCACAGATGATGTGGTTCTGATTGATAAGACTTTAGGTGGAGTTAATAATAAGTTAGTAATGTCGAGACAGACACTTTAGTGTAAATGATTTTGATTAAGTAGAACCAAGACGCAGTACTTGGAGTGTAAGTTCAGTGATGTGTCGTAGGAGGTTGAAGTGGTTATGAAGCTGGATTCTTAGGCCATTCAGAAGAGGGAGAGTTTCAAGTATCTAGGGCCTATGATTCAGGGAAATTATGAGATTGACAAGGACTTCACTCATTGTATTAGGGTAGGATGGTTGAAATAAAAGCTCACTTCAGGAGTTCTATGTGATAAGAAGGTGCCTCTAAAGCTTAAAGGTAAGTTTTATAGAGTGGTAGTTCGGCTGGCTATGGTGTATGGAGCGGATTGTTGGACAGTTAAGAACTCCCACATCCAAAAAGTTAAAGGTGATAGAGATGAGAATGTTGTGATAGATGTGTGGGAATACCAAGAAAGATAGGGTAAGGAATTAGATTATTCGAGATAAGGTGGGATTTCCCTCGATGTAGGACAAGATGCGAGAAGTGAGGTTACGTTGGTTTGAGCACGTGATGAGGAGGGGCTTAGATGCTCTTGTACGGAGGTGTGAGACACTGGCTATGGATGGTTTTAGGTGGGGTAGTGGTAGACCAAAGAAATATTGAAGTGAGGTGATTCAGCATGATATGCAGTAGTTACAGCTAATGGAGGACATAACCCTTGATAGAAAGGTATGGAGAAAGCGGATTAGGGTAGAGGGTTAGGGGTGAGAGCGCGTCGGTAATAGTAGGGGTACACTCCTCGAGGGCTGGAGTTTTTTGTTCGTGGCTAGCGGTGTTATTTTATTTTGCTTTCCATGCTAGTTTATATATGTACTTATCTTTTGTGTTTTGTATTATGTTAGTTACTCTTGTTTACCATACTAGTTATATACACTTACATTTGGGTTGGTATATGGGTATCAATCCTAAGATGGGGGTCCATCGGAAATAGCCTCTATATTTCTCCTGAGGTAGTGGTATGATCTGTGTATACTCTACCCTCACTAGACCCCACTAGTTGGAATACACTGGGTATGTTGTTGTTGTTGATTATCAACATGAACAAAAGAAAAACCAACATGGGATTTAAAAAATCCATATACTTGAACTTTGAAAAAGAGATTCTTGAGCTTCATGGGTGAAAGGGACACATGAATCAGCACTTGACATACCTTGATTGTACGTTTCTTGAAGTTCTTGGAGAGATTCTAGGAATTGGCTTTGATTTCTTAAAGGCTAGGGTTTTATTTCTTGGGAGAGAATGTTCTTGATTTGGGGAAAAAAGGTTAGTAAATAATGATTTGAAATGTTTTTAGGGATTAAATCCCGCACTTGGATGTGTTAAAACTCTGGGAAAAGACCAATTTATCCGTGGAATAAATATTATTTTTATCAAAATTTCTTAATTTGGCAGGCTGGCGTGACACGGCCTATCATGCCGTGTCTTTGGAATTTGACAACTAGGAAATTGAGAGATGGCGCGATGCGGAGCTATCGCGTTGCCACTTTGTTTGTGAGCCGGAAGTTTTGTGCGACGCGAAGATATCATCGAGGTTCACTGGAAAAAGGATAATTGCGATTTCGGAACCCTCCGTGATATGGTGTAATCATAGAGTCTTGCTGAAAACTTACGAATGTCATTTTGGTTTATGGCACAATGCGCCACTGGCTGAAATGATCCAGTTTTACGACTGAAATATTAAATCGCAATAACTTCTTACCCGATTATTGGATTTAGGGGAATTTGCTATCGACGGAAAGCTTATTCAATTTCCCACGCAACAAAAAGTTAAAATCTTTAAAATTTCACATATATAAAAGTGTATTCATCTTTAAAAAATGTCCTTGACATCTTCAGGATTAATTTAAGCTAGGTAAAACTATAGGCTATTACAATATCTCCCCCTTGGGAACATTCATCCGTGAATGAAACTAACTAAGATGGGGGAAATTATAGACTAAAGCACATACTTAAAATGAACAATCAAAACATGATTTCGCGACCGATATAACTAATTAGTTGAATGTATTATGATGAATATGCATATCTAATGCATGACTGATTTATGATTGCATGACTAAATTACTGATAAGATGAGTTTTTCATCAAACTGAACATGCATATCCGATGTATGAATACATGACTGAACTGACACGTGAATGCTTGACTGACTATACAATGGTAATTGATACCATGTTTATAATAGAATTCTGAACATGAACTGGACACCAAATTTTAACTGAAATCTAAACGTGAAATAGAAAGGCTTAAGGAAAGATGTTACCTTAGGCTGAGTATGAATTAGTAGATAAGAGGTAAGGATACTTTGTACACATGTTTTCTTCTTATTCCCAAGTAGCTCCCTCAATAGACTGATTTCACCAAAGGACTTTGACTAGAGGGACTTCGTTGTTCCTCTGTCTGCGAGTCTGATAGTCAAGAATTTGGACCGGAATCTCTAAGAAAGAGAGGTTGTTCTGAATACGTATGCTCTGAATAGAGACTACAACTTCTGGGTCATGGATGAACTTCTTGATCATAGAGACATGGAAGACTGGATGAGCTGAGGCTAGATCTGAAGGCAATTCGAGCTCATAAGCAACTTTGCCGAAGCGACTGAGAATTTTGAAGGGATAGACATATGGGGTCTAAATTTTCCTTTCTTGTCGAATATCTTCACTCCCTTTAATGGAGAGATATTTAAAAAAACATATTCACCAATCTCGAACTCGAGATCTTTTCTATGCACATCTCTATAAGACTTCTGTCAGCTCTGAGCAGCCCAAAGTTTTTCTCTAATTAACTGAACTTTTTATAAGCCATTGAATACTAAGTTAGGCCCTAGAACTGAGGCATTACTAACTTCGAACCAACCAACTGGAGATCTGCACCTCCTACCATAGAGATCTTTGAATGGAGCCATCTTAATACTGGAATGATAGTTGTTATTGTATGCAAACTCAATCAAAGGCAAGTGGTCATTCCAACTATCCTTGAAATCAATTACACATGCTCGTAGCATATCTTCTAAAGTCTGGATAGTCCTTTGTGCTTGACCATCTGTCTGAGGATGGAAGGCTATACTGAGATAAACTTGGGTACCAAGACCCTTTTGGAACACTTTCTAAAAATAAGAGGTGAAATAGGTACCTCTATCTGAGATAATAGATAATGGAACACCGTGAAATCTAACCAACTTTTTAATGTAGAGTATGGCATAATCCTCAGCTAAATAAGAGGTATGGACTAGAAGGAAATGAGCTGATTTGGTCATTCTGTCTATAATGACCCAAATTGCCATACTGATGATGAGTACGAGGTAAACCCATCATAAAGTCCATGTTCACTTCTTCCCACTTACAAGTAGGATTATTGAACTTTTGCATGAACCCACTAGACTTCTAATACTCTATCTTAACCTACTGACATATTGAGCACTTAGCCACAAACTCTGCCATATCTCTCTTCATTCCACTCCACTAATAGATCTCCCACAAGTTGTGGTATATCATTGTTTCCCTTGGATAAATAGTGTAGCATGCACCATGCGCTTCTACAAGAATTCGCTACCTTAAGTCATCTATAACTAGAACATACAGACGACCCTGACAATGCAATACACCATCTCCCCCTTAGGAGAAAACCTCAACCTACTGATCTTTGACTGACTCTTTCAACTTTGCTAGACTGGGATCTCAATCTTCTTTTTCTTTCACCTCGGAACTAGAGATGATTTTGAACTACTCTGAACCCATACATCACCCTCCTCTGTATCGTCTAAGCAAATATCTAGTCTGGTAATCTGATGGACTTCCTGAACTAACTTCTACTTACTATCCTTGATATGAGAAACACTACCCATGGATAGTCTACAGAGAGTGTCGGTCTCTACGTTGGCCTTGCCCGAATGATAAAGGACAGTCATGTCATAATCTTTCAAGAGATCTAACCACCTTCTCTAATGAAGATTGAGATCTTTCTGAGTAAAGAAATACTGAAGGCTCTTATGATCTGTGAACACATCTAGATTAACTCTGTATAGGTAATGCCACCAAATCCTTAAGGAAAATACTACGGTTGCTAACTCAAGGTCATTAGTAGGATAATTATTCTCATGGTGTTTAAGTTGTCTAGAGGCATAGTCTATGATCTTACCATTCTACATGAGGACATAACCAACCTACTATAGATGCATCAATACACTACAAACCTATCTAGACCATCTAGGAGAGTCAAAATTGGGGTTGAGGTGAGTTGAGTCTTCAACTCCTGAAAACTCTTCTTGAAAGGATCTGACCACTGAAACTTCACTTTCTTCTGAGTCAATATAGAAATAAGGGATGCAATAAAAGAAAATCCCTCAACAAACCATCTGTAATAGCCAGCCAAACCTAAGAAACTCTTGATATCTTATGGAGAGAAAGGTCTAGGCCAGTTTCTTACTTCTTCGGTCTTTTGAGGATCTACTCTAATGCCATAATTGGAAATGATATGACCAAGTAATTCTGTTGACCTTAGAAAAAACTTGCACTTATTGAATTTCGCAAATAGATGATAGTTTCTGAGAGTCTGAAGTATAATTCTATGATAGTCTACATGATCATGCTCACTGCAGGAATAGACAAAAATATCATCTATGAAGACTATGACGAACATGTCAAAGTACTGCTTAAACACATGGTTTATCAGGTCCATGAAAGCTACAAGTTCATTCGTAAGACCAAAGGACATGACTAGGAATTCAAAGTAACCATACCTAGTTTAGAAATCTATTTTCGGAATGTCACATTCTCTGACTCTGAGATTATAAAAGCCTTATCTGAGCTCTCACATTCTCTGACTCTGAGATGATAAAAGCCTTATCTGAGCTCTATCTTAGTAAAATAGTTGTCACTCTAAAGCCAGTCAAATAAGACATCGATTTTGGGAAGTGGATACTGGTTCTTGACCATGACGTTATTGAGCTGACGATAATCAATGCACATTCTGAGAGAACCATTTTTCTTGCACAAGAATAAAACTGGTGGGCCCCACGGGGACTCACTGGATCTGACGAATCCTTATCTAAGACATCCTTCAACTGCTCTTTCATTTCTTTAGGTTCTGCAGGTGCCATTTTGTATGGCAGAATAGATATAGGTTGAGTATCCTGAAGAATATTAATGTCGAAGTCTGTTTCCCTTTCAGGAGGAATTCCTGGAAGTTCTTTGGAAAAGATATCTAAATATTCACTCATGACTGGGACTGATTCAAGATTGTGAGTTTCAAAACTAGTGTCCTTAATCGAACAAAATGATAGACATATCCTTTAGATATCATTTTCCTTGCCTGAAGGTAGGAATCAAGCTAACCTCTAAAAGCTGAAGTACTACTCCTCCACTCTAGAACAGGTTTATTTGGAAACTAGAACTAGACTATTCTATTTTTGCAGTCGACTGTTGCACAGCAGGAATGAAGCCAATCCATGCCGAGAAAAATATCAAATCCAGTTATCTCTAATCGACTAAATCTGCTAAGGTGACTTTTTGAAATATCATAACCGAGTAGTTCCTATATACCCTCCACGCTATGATGGTTTTTACCCACTAGGGTAGATACTGAGAAGGGCTCTACTAGAATTTTAGGACTGACACCGAAATTAACTGCTATATAAGGAGTAACAAAAGACAAGGAAGCTCTTACATCTATCAAAGCGTAAATATGCAAGAGAAAGATCAGTAACATACAAGTAACTACATCAGGAAATTTTTTCCTGATCTTAGCGAGACTAGAAAGTATAATGTCAATTTGAGTGTTGCCTACTAGTAGTACTGGAAGTGGCACCCTTCTGATTTGGGCGACCGGACTGGGAAGAGGAATGGTTCTGCTGACGCTGATAACCTAACAGGGGACAATCTCTCACTCTGTGGCCTGGCTTGCCACATTTGAAACAGACATCGCTACCATCTCTGCAAGTACCCTTGTGGTTCTTACTACAAGTATGACATAGAGGATTGGTTCGGGCACTGCAAATACTGACCTGAGATTTATAGATTGGTTCCCTAACTTTGTTACCCTCCCTAAACTTAGGAACTAGTGCACTGGCTGAGGAAGGATCTAGAATGGTTCACTTTGGGCGGAGCGGAGAACGATTTTCTCCCTCTGACTTAGGTTGCGTAAAGTTGAAATTACCTATCCTAGCTTTATTAGTCTTCCTCTCTCTCATCTTAATCTTTTTCACTTCTATCTATTGAACATGATTCATAAGCCTAGCTATTTTCATATCACTATTAAACATCCCAGACCTACACTCATTCACCATACTATCATTTACCCCAGAAACAAACTTACTTATCTTGGCCCTACTATCTACAACTACATGAGGTGCATATCTGTCTAATTGAGTAAACTTAAGAGAATACTCTTTCACCATCATATTACCCTGCCTGAGGATGATATATTCTAACACCTTAGCTTCCCTCAGCTATTAAGGAAAGAGTCTATCTTAGAATGCAGTGACAAACTCGTCCCACTCAATAAGCCCTGCATCAACTGGCCTCTCTGACTTCCACTATTTGAACTAAGTGTGAGCAACATCCTACAACTGATATGTATCTAGATCATCACTCTTACTAGAATTAAACCCCATGATGTCCATGTCTTTTTTAACCTATTCTAGGAACTCCTGAGGATCTTTTTCTAACATAAACCCAAAAAAGGATGGAGGATTCATTCGGATGAACTCCCAAATCCTGGCTATATCTGAATTGGCCACTAGGTTTGCTAGAATGACAGCTGGTCATTTATTCTGAGTAGCAACTAAACTAGCAAGAGTGGAGAATGTAGCGCTGAACTCTACATGAGAAACGTGTTCATCCAAGGGATCTGCTTGGACTGGCTGAGGGGCCAACTGATTTCCATTTCTTCTTTTAAGAGGCATGTTCTATGGAAGAAAGGGAGAAATAGACTAGACTGAGAGTTAAATTTGAGCTCACGCTCACTGGCGTGACTTGAATACTTAAAGAAGGGAAACTATTCCAAAAATATCTCATAGCCTCCTATACATAAATGTGGCACGCAACACACCTATGTACAAGACTCTACTAGATGTGTCTTTCAAAGTTTGTACGACTCTATTGAACTTTAGGCTCTGATACCAAGTTTATAATGCTCCGCATCTAGTACCCAGAATGCTACATGGTTCTCATGACCCCGAAGGACCATAAGCTAACCCATGGTTTATATCTGTACCTGAATACTGTATAATATACAATATAAATGCAGAAATAGTAGGCTGAAACATGCCATAATTGAAACATGTATGAATAATGTTTTACGACAATACCAAAATTGAAACAATGTATGAAAATACTTAGTCTAAAAACATTATCATCTAAAAGCCTCTAAACTCTCTGAATAAAGAATTGATAGGACATGTCCCAAATTAACTTCAACTAATGAAACAAACTAAGTAATGAAAACATAAAGTAATAATCATGTCCTCAAAGGATAAGGACTCACTGCTAACTCTGACTACTAAAACTGGAATGCTACTGATGCTCTAGATCTCGTACTTTTGAACGTATGGTATAAAAGACCATAGCACAAATGTGTCAGTACGTTTGAATATACTAGTAATCAAGTGAGGTAGGCGGAATGCAAAGGGTTCAAATGGATGAATAATGCTAACTGAATGAATAACACGAATGTGAGAATACATGTATGAATAAGTAACTGTGACTGAATTCATGATGGTACTAACTATTGAGTCTGATTACTAATAGCATGAGTCACTAATAACTGATAAAATTTATACTGAGAGACTATATCTAGCAGTCTAGGTTCTGATGGAACTAACTGAGTTTAATACTATTCTTAGTTGGTTGTATCTGATAGTCCTGTACTTCTGAAGACCTATCTGAGTTCTATTACTGAGACTGAGTCTGAAATTATAACTATGGAAATTATTCATATAACCGACATGTGCCAAATAAATTAATATAGCAAGGTCGGGGTCCAATATATAACCCCAATTGGAGGGGTTTCAATATTGCGCCACTGGTAAAAACAAGCTATGAGTGACCCTCATCATATAGTGTCCCCAAAAAAGAATGGTGGGAACCCCATTTGACAGTGTTTATCCACATCATCACCCCTAATATGTCAGTGTTGATGTCTCAACCTATTCTAGCTACATATTTCTAGAATGTAAGGATTGCTTCTAAGGATCACACCCGCAACTATTAGTGTATGTCCTCATCCTTGCGTTCACTCGGTACTAAATACTACTCCCATCGAAATAGACACTGAACATAATTAACTGAACTGAACTGGACTATATTCATTGAATTCCGTTGACTGACGAAATACTATTGAGATTACTAAAGCACTAAGCTTTCTATGATTACTCGGATTACTGAGTTTGCTGAGTTTTCTTGAGTCATCTGACTAAATTCTACTGAACATGGCTTGACTAAGGATATCATGAAAACATGACACTGGCTCTAGGCACATAGCTAAATTTTCGGGTATTAGATACCCCCAAGACTCGATAGCATAATATGTAAATCATGACATTAGCCTAAAAGCACAACAATGGCCATATACTCACGATTCATTCATTAAGACATTTCAATGAACACTTGGGGTGTATCACTTGTACATGAATGGGGAATACATAATTTCATACTATATTGTGGCATTAATCCATTCTCATAGACAATTTATTAAACACGTGCACATTAACTAATCATGGCTTAGATTATTCTCTTATTAGTTCACATAAGCAATTCATCAAGCACATAAAGAACATAGTATATGTAAACAAAATTGTACAACAAGTAAAAATCATGATTAAATTATAATTTCACAATTCAAGGGTTTAATCATAGGTTCACATGAATCTACTCATATAATAACTAATTCAACGTAAAATTAATCACTAAACATGGAGTTGAATTCAATTGGTCATTATCAACATGAACAAAAGAAAACCCAACATGGGATTCATAAAAATCCATATACTTGAACTTTGAAAAAGAGATTCTTGAGCTTTATGGGTTAAAGGGATCCATGAAACAACACTTGACATACCATGATTATAAGTTTCTTGAAGTTCTTGAAGAGATTCTCAAAATTGGCTTTGATTGCTTAAAAGCTAAGGTTTTGTTTCTTGGGAGAGAATGTTCTTGATTTGGGGAAAAAAAGTGAGTAAATAAGGATTTGAAACATTTTTAGGGATTAAATCCCGCACCTGGACATGTTATAACCTTGGGGAAAGACCAATTTATCCCTAGACAAAATATTTATTTGTGGTCAAAATTTCCCAATTTGGCAGGCTGGCGTGATGTGGCGCTATCGCACCGTGTCTCTGGAATTTGAAAACTGGGAAATTGGAAGATGGAGCGACGCAGAGCTATCGCGTTGCCACTTTGTTTGCGACCTTGAAGTTTGGCGCGACGCGGACACATAGCGAAGGTTCACTGGAAAAAGGATAATTGGGATTAAGGATCCCTTCGCAATATGGTGTAATCACAAAGTTTTACTGCAAACTGACAAACGTCATTTTGGCTTATGGCGCGATGCGCCACTGGCTGAAATGACGATGTTTTACGATTGAAACTCTACATTGCCATAACTTCTTACCAGGTCATCAGATTTAGGTGAATTTGGTATCGATGGAAAGCTTATTCAGTTTCCTACACAACAAAAAGTGAAAATCGTGAAAATTCCACATATATTAAAGTGTATTCATATTTAAATCACGTCTTTAACATCTTCGAGATGAATTTAAGCTAGGTAAAAGTATGGGGCATCACATTTTCATTCAATAATTTACTTTCAAACATGCTATTGAAAATCACATGAAAGCACTAAAAATATAAAATCTGTGCACTCACATGAAAGCAATAAAAATACACTACTAAAATAAACATCCAAAACGTATTTGTTCCCCTAGATAGACCACAAGGAAAAAGAATTAGATCAATAAAAACCTTTATGGTGATAGACTTCCTAACTGATACAAGTACCCCATACCTATAAAAACCCACTAAAAAGGCATTATACTCAATGCATAATTAATAAAGTTCAAAGGAATAGAATATGTTGTGCCTAAGTGCACACGCAAGTGCACGTGATCTTACAAAGTAATATAATGGCCTTAAATAGAACCGAATATTAATCCCTTAGAGACATGTTTTGACAACTATTCAATTCAAGTTTAACTAGTGAGATAAATCAGTGTAAATATAACCAAAAGAGTTTTGAGTTATAAACTAAAAGTAAAGTAAATAATGCGGTAAAGTATAGTGTTTGGAAAATAAATGGAGAGGAACCCAATGTTAAGGATATATGAACAATCTTACTATAATATTGAACTTCATTGGTTAGATTACTTATCATGATTGATGATTCATGGGGTTCATATTTTGAATATTGTCTTCCGAGACTCTAATCGCCTATCTAACTTATACCCACAACTATATCATTGAGCGGGGATGTGATAACTAAGCTAAGTGCACTTATATTTCATATCGTAATTGAAAAAAATTGGTTACCTAGGAATATTCCTATTCTATATGCAAATTATAACATTCGTTATGTAGAAGTATACAATCCTACTTTATTCAGCCCCACATACTATCTTCTCGTTCCTCTTCCCAGGTTCACAAGTTTACTATGGATGTGTTCGAAGAATAGATAAGCCTTAAAATAATGATATCAAGGATGAATAAACAACCAAATATTATAAAAACTCAAATAACAAATCAATTCAAAGTAAAGTAATAATGTTCTCGGTCTTAACACCAAAAAGGGCTTTTAGCCACTTATGGACATAACCCTAATCACGATAGGTGAATACATGATAAAATACATAAAAAACTAAAGTAAAGAAATAAAAATGCTAATTGAAGTTTTATCAAAGTTTTATAAGTAGTCCAAGATGTATAGCCTCATGTTGAAGTGTCCTTTTTATAGGAGGATAATACTTGCCAATTTTAACATAGATCCATGTAACACCACTTATTACAGTAATTAAGCTGTGAGACATGACCTAATCGTGGATACACACTGTTTAAGGTCCCATAGGAATATCCCTATGTGTGTAACATGGCCCATACTAGTATCTTGGGTCAGCAATGCACCATAGACATCAAATGTGTCTATTTTACGTCAAATCATGTCCTGTGCTTTTGGCCATCCATACTAAGCTAGTGGTGTTGTTTCCACTTGATTTAAAGATTTTGTATCATACATAAATAATCATCATAAACTCAAAAATAATATTACACCATAAAGTACCACTAATAAGAGCTCAAAACAACATAATATCAAATACGGTGACCTGGAAATTTAAGCTAAGAATGCTAGTTTTCTCCTTTTGATCATTAACTTATTTTTGACTCTTGGAGTGATTCAATTGAAACTTAAACACTATAAAAAAAATTTTACATACATAATTACCCAATCAACCAATTAGGAACTCATTACACACAGTAGAATTCATCGAAATCAACTAGAACAACACCTAGCTCAAACTAGTAACACCTAGATCATAGTAACACTATGATCATTAACTTAGTCATAATAACCAATTTTAATCCAAACTTCTTCAAAAAAAACCTTAATCATTGTAAAAAAAATACTTAAAAATATATATGCTCATTTATATCATTATTAACAAATTAAGAACACAAGAAGTTCTTTAAATAAAGCTAAATAAGCCTAGATATTAACTCTGAGGTGCATAAATCCACCTCAAATAAGAATAATTGAAAATATAAAAGTCTTGGGAATCTATCTAATATGGCCCCACTGGCCTCAGTAGTAGAAATAGTGATGAGGTGCTCAAATCACCCACTTTCTCAAAAATTAGAGTGTCTACTGGTTAAATTAATGGTTTATTTCTACCTCCCAAAGCTGAACTAGCAAACACATTGGCATCTTTATCTACAATTCTATTCTTTCATGCTTCTTCATATCTATTCAATCTTCTCATTGCTTTCCATGCTGAACTTTCTTCCTCCATTACATCCCCATACTTTCTCTTTCTTAAAGACCTCTTTTCACTACTTTCACTTATAACATTAACTTTTTATTTTAATGGTCGTCCTATTAGATTAATGATCTTATTTTTCCATCTACCTCCACAAATATTAGGTCAAAAACTCCTAGAATTGATTTTCTTTTAAACTCATCTATATTAGCTTGTGTCTGCTTCAAATCAGTAGTAATACTTTCTTAATCTGGGACTCATAACTACCTTAACCTATTATCACTATTTTGACAATATCATCCATTCATGCGTGGAGGTTCTTATGTTGCTTCAAAGACTCCTCGATAACTCTCCACAAACATCTTAAACTATTTTTCCCAAACATTATGCTATCATTGAAATGTTTTTTATCATTAATTATTTTCATAAATTTTTTGAGTGTCAATCTATCTCTAAATATAATTGTGGCATGGATGACATATCTGCTGTCTCAAAAGTCTGAGGTTTAGGCATCAATCCTAATGCTATAGAATTAACCTGTAGAACAATAGTAGCAATACATACCTAAAGGTGAATTTGATGCCTTTATAGTAGGTTGGGACAACATACCAAATACTGGTGTCTTATTCACTCTCATCTCAAATATTGTTTCATCCCTTGTTTTCTCTATATCCTATCTCCTTATAGCCCAAATTTCATTATTAACTCCTTGAATTATTTGCATATTTTTCTGCCTTTAAAGCATAGTAATAAGATATTGAAAGGGTAAGGAACTAGAAATTTTTTATGCTTTCACAAATAACTCATTAACTATAGTTTGCCAAAATTTATATTTAGAACTTCAATCAAACTATCCACGAACATTGCCCAATGTGGATCAAAAAATTTTCTTCGTCAATCAACATCATCCTCAATCTTACCATAGTTAAAAAAAAAATTAGATCTAAAGCTTAATATCGATATGGAAAGTCTATATATTCCTTAACAATAATGTGTCCCCACTATCTATTAGAATTCTTTCTAGCCATGATCTCTAAGTGGACTTAGTAGTCATTTGATGCTCAAGATCTTGGATAACTAGGAGTGGTATGTAGTTGACTGAATAAATTTGGTTGATTGTATGCTCCAAGATATCAACGTTTAATCCACTTACTATGATTCTAGTCTCGTTCCTCATAGATGCCACCTTTGACCCTTTGGGATAATAGATATCCAATATTTCTATGTAATTTAAAAAGAATTCTCTAAAAATAGTGGGATAATATGATCCATGATGTCCTCTCAAACATCGTTACTCAAACTCATCAAATCGCCTCTCAAAATTAGGATATTGCAGAAGACTGTGGTGATAATTCGGTATTCTTCCACAATTGTCATACTTCTGCCCTATTAGGTTGAAGGACATCATAGTAGATTTTCTTTGACCCTTCAACCTATCACCATATTTTCTCCCAAAATTCAGGGTCATTACTATGAATCACATCACCCTCCTCCTATTTTATCTCTTTAGAAAGATCAATGTTTTCCTTTTTTTCTCCTTTAACATTTGGTCTTTACTACAACTGTCATTTCTTTCACTTTCACTTTCACTTTCATAATTGGCCTCCACACTCAATGATTGCCCTTTTTTGTTAGAATATGAGGATGGGTTTTACCTTTTTTCACTCTATCGAGTATGGTAAGATGGATCTTCAATATTCTATTTAAGTTTATCACAAAGTCCTAAAGTGGTGTTCACTTGAGATGGCCAATACCAGCCTTCAACTCTCTTTGTAGGTTGATTTTAGGTCATTTCACCTGATATAAGGTACACGACATAAGATTAAGTCAAATATAACCATGCATTTAACAAAGATATGTACATTTTTGTTTATGTCTTACAGATAGGCTAAAGGCCCATCATGTTAAGAAGGCCATTCGTAAGTTCTTTCATGCTTAAATAGACTAGATGTATGTCTGTAAAGATCACTTAACCAGTTCATCACATGCCTAAAAATTCATTAGGTGAACCATCATATCACTCCAGATTCTTTCTATATTTCTAGAGATGTAGTAACACTTTGAGCAATGTGCTATCACAAATACGATGGTCCATCGATTTATTTGTTGCCCTTATAAAAATTTCTAGAATCCACCTCTTAGAGATATAGATATAGAGATAATCATTTATTGTTGTGGTGGTCCATCAGGTATATCATTAGAACCCCTAATTTGTCAAAAATAAATTAAAGCATTATGTCAAACATGTGGTCTGCCTACTATTCCTTATGTGTTATTATATCAATTTTTACCAATAATAACATCAAGTTTTCACTCCAAAGTGGGTTTACTCAGACATCAACCATTCATAAGTTCCACCACAGTAGAACACAATTTAATCTTTAACCTAAACCAACAACACAAAAGCAAAATTGTTATCACTTCAAACTATTTCAAGCATCAAACTCATAGAAAATAAAATTATGAAACATACTTGAACTTGGAATGCAACTTCATAATAACTTGAAAGAGATGAAAATTAATCAAACACTCTTAAGTAAATAAAATTAAATAATTCTTAAGTAGAGAGAATTAGTTCTTAGTGATGTGAATAAATAAGATGCTTAACAAGGTTTATACATTAGTGAAAAAAATTAAAGAATTATCAAGAATGAAACTTATTTAAAAAGTGGATGAAAGTGGTAGTTTTAACCTTTTTATAAGATGAGTGGTAGAGTTGTGCATGAACATAGGTCGTTATTTCATCTTTTAATTTGGAGAGGTATTGGATGGGTCAAGGGGCAATTTTGAAATTGTATTTGAGTTAATAAATCACATGGGCCATCTTTTTATTTTTTCCCAATTTACCAGAGATAGGTCCAGCAATGGTTTGTTGCTTCGATGATGACCCATCAGTATTGATGTTGCTGATGACTAGAATGTATTTGATTTGACTAGTTTGGTATAATTGATTTAGTGGCCCATCATAATTTTGAGGACTCATTGCTCTAGTCATCGCATATTATCCAGAAACAACTCTTTTTCCACTTATGCATAATGATTGCGGAATCGGTCCATCGCAACCTTGATAGCCCATCCTGGCTTCCATCCCACTTTATCCAGAATATTTATTTTTTTTAGTTCCATGCACTTTTAACTCCTACATACTCAACGCATATATCATACTGATTAATTAAACAAAATATAACTAAATACATGATTTTACAGCATATTTTGGATTGACTCCCACTAGCTCCTGATTTAATACTGTAACATAACCCAGTTATCCTAATTTCTCAGACTTTTTCAATATAGATTACCTCACCTATAAGTCTCTTCTTGATGACCAATGTATTTGTAAGACTATTTAAACTTTGATGATTTTATTTTTAAATTCCTGTATTTAAAACGTTGATTTTATAAGTTAAATTATGTTTTAGTGTATTAATAGTGTGTCTCAGAATAGTTTTGAAATTTTTAGAAAAGGTTTAGATTTATTTTAGAACTTTTAAGTAGTGCACCTTCGTGATATCATCGTATCATGAAGGCTACCCTATAAGATATTTGTGTGGCATAGAGGATAGTCTCCGTGATATTGACATTCAATCTCAAGGACTAATTTTTACGTAGTTTGTTTTATTAACTTGGGGTGAGGGTCTTATGAGTCTTTTCACCTATGTACAACCCTTAAATATAAAAAATACATATTTTCATCTTTCTCTCAAATATCAATTGCTCTGTTACACTCTCAAACTAAAAACCCAAGAAAAATTCAAGGGTTTTATGGAGAATTCATCAGCCGTGTTACCTTTGCATTAAAATTTGTGTGTACTTAAGGTATGTATCTCTTCCCTAAATTAATTTTATGTAAAAGCATGTATTAAATTGTTATTCACGTGGCTTAGTTGTTAGATCTTGAACGTAGTTCGAGGTATTTAGAATGATTATTTTATGAATTGAATGCCCATGGTTTTGAATTTATTGTCTATACTATTTTTTATGGATTAGAATAATTTAAATGCGTGAGTGTTGGAATTTGAATGGAGAACATGGGTTTCCTCAAACTTGAGGGTTTAATAGTTTGAAATTTGATTTAACATCACCCTTTTTTGTGAAATTTGATTTGAGGCATATATATATATATATATGAATAAATTTCTTCACTTGTTAAACCATGCATTGCATAAAATGTTAATGAAACATAAATTGGCTTTTGAAAGGCCTTGGTGTTCATGGATTGATTTTGAATTAGAATTTTTGTATAGTTAGCTAATCGAGTATGAGTCCCAATTGGCTAAATATTTTGAAGTCCTATTAGTTGATGGGTTAGAGTCTCAGTTGGATAAATGGATAAGAGTCCTATAGCTAATAGGTTAGAGTCCTAATTAGCTAAATGGGTTAGAGTCCTATTAGTAGATGTGTTAGAGTCCGAGTTTGCTAAATAGATTAGTTTGGCATAATGGAATTGGCTTGCAAGTATGTTTATTTTGTATCAATATACTATTTGGTAAATTCCTTAATGGATGAATCTTTTCTAAATGATTGGGAATTTGTGTAAATTTTATAATTGGGCTTAAAAGGATTGTATAGCTCATCATGAAAGGTAGAGGTCAAAGAGAGACCAATATGTGAAACCACATTTGCTGGTGTGGGGGTCTAAATAACCTTGTGCATGTGTCATACTTGATATACATATTTTAAGGGTTGAATAGTTTCCTGAATGGCTTTAGCATTCCCTTATTTTTCTCAAGTTCGTATGGCTAACACACACTAGGCCCCTTCTGATGGGGAGTCAAACCCATATAGCCTGTGGTGCGTTTATCAATATTTAAACTACCCAATCTAGGTTAATATTTTTAAATCTCATGATTAATCCATGTTCCCTATCTTTTCATCTTATATATTTGTATATAAATGTGTGCATATGGTTTTGAATGATTTTTAATTGATTTGATCATGCTATAGCTCACCCCTCTAATCATCCTAAGACACTACATTGTTTCATAACTTATGGTCTAAAGATATTTATTTTGCCTCTCTGCAAAGTTAGGTGGATTAGCATTCCTGCTGAATTACTTTTAAGCAGTGAGCTTACATTTTCCAGAAGTCCTATGATTTCATAATTTGTTTTATTTATGTTTTGGACAATCTTTTATGTCCCCTTTAGCTATAGTTGGGGGCATGTACTAACCTAGATTATGTTTAGTTTTTATAGGTTTTAAGAGGACATCTACGGATTATGAATTATTAAAATATTAGAACCCCTATCTTTGTTTATTTATATATTCTTTATTACTATTGAACTGGTTTCCATATTTTTATTATTATTACTTTATGCTCATGATATTAGGTGGTGTCGGGTGGTCTTCAGCCCATAGCAGACCTGAGATACCCATCACATTAGGCCCTCGTGTAGGTCATGATATAGAGTTATTGGGTGTCTACAAATTAGTATTGAGTAGAGTCCTTTTAATGGTAGTGTAGCGTGCCAAACTTGTAAAGAGAAGGCTACAAGGCATTAAATAATGTTACCATTTCTTATGTTCTATTTTCGAGCTATAAAGTCTAGTGTTTTGAAACTTCATTAATTCTTGGCTTCTTCACATTTAAAATCATGCCTCCCCAAAGATTTGATGCTCGTAAAAACTCTACTGGGAACTCTATATTACCCGAGGATAATGTGAAAGGGTCTAACTAGGTCTATGAAGTGAAAAACTTGTCTAGCATCCCTACACCAGATTGAACTGCCCTATGTGGAGTTCTATCAATTCCTACTAGTTATCCTCAGGCTCCTTGGGCTGATGATGCTCCTACCCTAACACCTCCATGTGATGTGTCTAATATAGAGTTTCATTAATCTATTCATCTACTTACTAATTTATTGGAATCAATGTCTTGCTACTATAATCATGTGGTTTTTGTCGCCCTTTCTTCTGAGGTTACTAGAGTTGGCCGATTCATAAGGTTGAATCCCCTAATATTTATGGGCTCTAGGGAGGAGGAGAATCCTTAAGGTTTTGTGAATGAGATAGAGAAGATATTTTGAGTTATGAATGTTGCTGATTCCAAGGGTATAGAGTTTTCTGTATAGCATTTGAATGATGTGGAATATCTATGGTATGGGGAGTGGGAGCAGTCAACGGGTGATAATACTGAGTAGGATACATTAGAAGAGTTTTTTAGTGCTTTTCTCAATCGCTTCTTTCCTCAGGATTTGAGTAAAGCTAAGGTTAAGGAGTTTGTTAATCTAAAGCAGGGTAGGATAAGTGTAAGGAGTAAGGTAGGATAAGTGTAAGGAGTATTCTTTGTAATTCCATCTATTGTCTTACTATGCATTGGAATTTGACTTTAGCTTGAGGGCTAGGATGAGGAAGTTTGCATCAGTCTTATTGCGGGACATGGTTTTAGAGTGTAAATTTGCTATGCTAAATAATGACATAGATATATCTAGACTTATAGTATGCATGTTGTAGGTTGAGGATGAGGAAAAAAAGTAGAAAGAATGGGAGAGAGGAAAAGTAAGAAGTTTAGGTATTCAGAGGAAGGTGGAGGACAGTAGAAAGGTAGGAGAAATGGTAGACGATGGACTAAGAAGAAGAATTGGGGGAATTCATGTTCTTCTTCTAGTTCACCTTATCCTAAGTCATTGGGTGATTCTGTCCTGTAGGATAGCGGTTGTTTTAAGGTAGTGGCTGCCCAATCTCAGGCTAGTGATGCTTAATAAATCCCATCTTATCCTCTTTCAAATTTTTATTTGCAGTTTCACCATGGTCAGTGATGTGAGTGGAGGATATGTGTTATAATTATGGCCTCCTTTGTCATATACGGTGAGAATATCCTTCAACAAAGCTAGACACGGGAGCTAATAAATTCCCAATTGTTACAATTCAACTTATGCACCGAAGGGTGCTACTTTTGGTTTGTGCACATATTGGAATCGTGATGTTCCCACTGATATGCTTCAACTTTTCTCTCATAATGTGTATATTTTACTTTATTTGGATTCTAAACTTTCATATGTGACCCCTTATATGGATGTGCATTTTGGTTTGGGTCCTAAGATTATTTATGAGCCCTTCTCTGTGTCTACTCAGGTGGTTGATTCTATTATAGCTAGAATGGCTTATAAGGGTTAAGTGGAGTCTATCATTCGCAGGGAGATATGGGTAGACCTAGTAGTATTTGATATGTTAGAGTTGATATGATCTTGGGGGTGGATTGGCTCCATTCATGCTATGCTTTTCTTGGGGTGTTGAACCCAAAAGGTTAATTTTCAATTCTCTAATAAACTGAATATAAAATGGGAGGGAAGTTCCTTAGTCCCATAAGCGAGGTTCATCTCTTATCTAAGAGCATGGATGTTGATCTCCAAGGGGTATTTTTATGATTAGGTTTAGGTTAAGGATTCTAGATCGGAGGGTCCCTCTTTGTAATTTGTTTCTATAATTAATGATTTTCTTGAGGTCTTCTTGATGATCTTCCCAAAATTCCTTCTAATAGGGAAATAGACTTTAGTATTGATCTTCTATAGAATACCCTTCCTATCTTTATTCCACCTTCTAGAATAGCTCTAACTGAGTTGAAAGAGATAAAGAAGCAATTGAAGGATCTCCTTGTAAAATCTTTTATTCATCCTAATGTATCGGTGTGGTATTCTCTTATGAATTATGTGTGTAAGAAATATGAGTCTTTTGTGAATGTGTATAGACAATTGGTTGTTGAATAAGGTTATGGTAAAGAATAAGTATCCTCTTCCTAGGATTGATTAGCTATACCATCATCAGTGTTCTAGATACTTTTCTAAGAGTGATCTTTGTTTGGGTTATCATCAGTTGAATATTAGGAAGTGATTATTCCCCAATAATGTTTTCCGAACCCAATATGGTCACTATAGGCTCCTAGTTATGTCATTTGAATTGACTAATGCTTCGACGACTTTTATGGGTCTAAGAATTGGGTGTATAGAAAGTTTTTAATATATTTGGGTTAGTGTTTATTGATGATATGTTGGAGTATCCTAAGAGTAAAGAGGGACATGCCAATCGCCTCCGAATAGTATTGCAAACTCTTAAGGATTAACAGTTGTATGTAAAATTTTCTAAGTGTAAGTTTTGGTTTAATGTTGTGATCTTCCTTGCCTTTGTTGTTTCTAATGAAGAGTTCAAGGTGGATCCACAAAAAGTTGAGGCGGTTAAGAAGTGGCCTAGCCCAACGACTCCAACTAACATTCCAATTTTCTTGGGCTTGGCTGGGTATTACAAGAGGTTTTTGGAGATTTTTTCTTCTATTGCTGCACCATTGACGAAGTTGACTCATAAAAAGGTTAAATTTGTATGGTCCAATGCTTAGGATGGTATCTTTGAGAAATTGAAAGATAAGTTGACTTTTGCACCTATTTTGACCCTATGCGGTATACTAATGGTTCTTTTGTTTACTGTGATGTCTGTACCATGGGACTGGGGTGTGTGCTAATGCAAAATAGTAAGGTTGTGGCTTATGCTTCCCGATATCTTAAGTTTTATGAGAGGAATTAACTGACGCACAACTTGGAATTTTAGCTATGGATTTTTTCCAAAAAGATTTGGCATCACTGCCTGTAAGGGGTTCACATGGACTTTTATTTCAATCATAAGATCTTGCAGTAGATGTTTACTCCGAAAGGGTTGAATCTTAGGTAGAGATAGTGGCTCCAACTACTCAAGTATTATGATATGAGTCTTTACTACCATCTAAGTAAAGCTAATGTTGTTGTTGATGCTCTTAGCAAGTTAGCTATAGGAATCTTGGCCCACCTTAATATAGAGAAGTGAGAATTGGTGTAGGAGATTCACGTGTTGGATAACTTATGAGTTCTTTTTCTTGACTCTAATGATTAAGGGGTGATTATTCAAGAGATGGTGAAATCATCTCTTGGTGTTGAAGTGAAGGAGAATTAGGTTTTGGATCCCATTATTATACGGATTAAAGGTGATGTGGGTTAGCGAAAGGTTATGGCATTTGAGATTAGTTGTGATGGTACATTGAGGTACCAAGGAAGATTATGTATTCCTAATGTTGATGGGATGAATGAGAGAATTTTAACTGAGGGTATACAGTTTATCCGAGTTCGACCAAGATGTATCATGAAATAAAGGAGATCTATTGGTGGAACAAAATGATAAAAGATGAGGCAATTTTTTTTTTCTAAGTGTATGTTTGTCAGCAAGTAAAGGTTGAACACTTGAGACCAGGCAGTAGGTATGTCACATGAGCATGAGTTGCCTGTATGAAAGTTGGAGATAATCAATATGGATATCGTTATAGGTCTTTCATTGTTTTGGAATCAGTATGATTTGATTTGGGTCATTATGGATAGGATGACTAAGTTTTCTCACTTCTTGTCTATGAGGACTAACTGCTCTTGAGAGTATTTTGTTATGTTGTTTATTTAGAATATTGTGAAGCTTCATGTACAACCAATTTCAATTATTTTAGAGAGAGGTATGCAGTTTACATATCACTTTTGGAATTTGATTTAGAGAGGTTTGGGGACTAAGGTGAACCTTAGCACCTCTTTTCACCCACAAATGGATAGACAAGCAGAGAGGACAATTTAGACATTGAAGGATATGCTATGTGCTTTGTAATTGATTTTTGAGGTAGTACCACAAATCACTTACGTCTCCTTTTATTATTTAGATGGCTCCATTCGAGGCTCTATATGGTAGGAGGTGGAGATCTCCTATAGGGTGGTTTAAGGTTTGTGATAATAAGTTGTTCGGTACTGACATGGTTCACCTAGCCATAAAGAAGATGAAAGTTATTTGGTAAATACATAAGATAGAGAAAAGTTTCCAAAAGTATTATGCGGATGTGAGACAAAGTGAATTGGAGTTTGAAGTAAGGGATCACGTCTTTCTCAAAGTCTCTGCTATGAAAGGAGTGATGAGGTTTAGGAAGAAGGGGAAGATCAGTCACCATTATGTTTAGGCTTATCAGATCTTAAGGAAAGTTTGGAATTTTGAATATAAGTTGTATTTTCTTGTGAGTTTGGGTTCTTTTCATCCCGTATTTCTTGTTTCAACGTTGAAGAAGTGTGTGGGTGGCCCTTTCTTAATAATACCTGTGAAGGTATTGGTATTTTGGATTCCTTGTGTTATGAGGAAGTCCGGTTGAGATATTGTATAGGAAAGTATTGAGATTGAGGGCAAAGGATGTAGCTTTAGTGAAGGTTATTTGGCGAAATCAAAAGTTAGAAGAAGCTACTTAGAAAGCGGAAGAAGATATGAAGGTTAGGTATTCGTTCTTGTTCCTTTTGTGGAATGAAGGAGGTTAAGGTGTGAGTTATATTTCCCACGTATTAGTTTTCAAGTTTATCATTTTATTCTAATGCATTCTTGATATTTTCATGCCAAAAGTATCCTAGCTCCTTTATAAATGATGAATGGTCTTGTGGGGAGGAAGGGGTAATATCAGAACCTTGAAACATCGATGATTTTATTTTTCACCTTCCCATGTCTGAAATATCAATTTTTGACTTAAATTGTTTTTAGGTATGTTAATAGGATTTCTCGAAAGATTTTCAAATTTTTTAGAAACTGTTTGGGCCATTTTTGAATTTTGAGGAAGTAATCCTTTAAATATCACTTTGTCTGAAACAGCTTAGTTTTGACCCTTAGAAAATTCTTAAACATTGAGATTCTAGACATCATATGACTTATGGGTACAAGTTGTATGATGTTGTACGGGTAAGGGTCCCTTCTGTTGTATGTAAATCAATGTGATTTGGTTATTTTCTTTCCAATGTAGGAATGGACATCTTACCTCTTTTATGTCAAGGTAAGAGATGTATATGGTGAGGTTGTACGATACCCTGAACTTATCCTAGTGTATTTTGTCTAAGGTACGGGTTAGAGGGTACTTCTCGTATTCTAGGTTATAGGTTTGACCTTTGTGGTCTAATATTGGTCAATATGGAGATCCAAAATGATGCTAGGGTACGGGATATGTGTAGCACTTATACCCTAGGGTACTATTTAGGGGGATGGGTTGTACCTTCCTGCGACCAACTTTTCAACTGTTAAGCTGAGGGTATTTCAGACATTTCCCACCTCTCATAGCCCACTACCAAAAGATCAAACACTCCAAAGACACTCTATAAACTCTCTTTTGGTGATTGGGTTAGGATTCTTATAAGATATGCATATTTAGGCTTAAGAGTCAAGTTTCTTCCATAAATGTTCTTGAACAAGGTATATGACTCTTCCCTCATTGGTAGATCATAAATATCATATGTTTTAATGTGTTATTAAGATTTGTAAATGGTGGTTTTGAAAGTCAAAATTAAGGGTTTTTTTGCATATGGTTGAGTATTGTTTACTCTAGGTTTAACTTGTGCTTATACATGTTTTAGGTAATTGTTTGCATCTATGGGTTCTTGGTAATTATGGTTTAATAAATCCATCATGGGTACCCTAAACTTGGTGGTTTTTACGTTTATTTTGGCCTTGATAGTAATATCCCCTCAAAGTGTTTGTGAAAATGCCTAAAAGAATAACCTAGTCACATGTTAATAATGTTTTGAAGTAACGCATTGGCCTAATGAATATGAATGGTTCGTAAATTTCTTTGTGAACGCCTTGTTCGCCATGAAATAATCTAAATGGTAACCTCAGTTGTTTAAATTGTTAAATGGTTTTGAGTCCCTAATTATTAACTTGATTTATGACTTTACTAGATAATAGGTTTCAGTCCCTAAACTTTAGATTAAACAAGTGTCTTTGTTAGATAATGGGTTCAAGTCCCAGTGTCAAATAAATGCATGGTTTTAATAATGGTAATGGAATGTGGTATAATTTCAAGTACTGTTGGTATGACGATACCAACAAAGTGCCTTTGGTTATGTAATTGGCTTAATGGTTGTGTATGTGAAAGGGTGGTTTAATATTAGGCTTAATAGCAGGATATGTAGGTAGGCTGTAAAAGTAGAGTCTGGAGGACTAACACTGGCAACTGCACTGGTCATGCAGGTGTCTTATGGTCGGATGGTTTGAGTTCCCCAAATTAACACATAAAATAGAGATTCGAGTACCCCTTACAATATATATTAGCGCTTAAGTCAACTTGATTATGCTGGGAGGTTCGATTCCTACGTAGAAGCATATATGGATATGGATATTCTCTGATTCATGCTGCTACACGCATTGGAGCCCTTAAAGCTAAGGGAGATCTAGGTCCATATAGCCTGTGGATGCCTTGCTTTATGACGGTCATGCTACATAACCCAGGTTAATGATTTCTAAAGTTCATGGTAATCTTGTTCCCTATCCCAACATGGTTTAAACATGTATATATGTATATGTATGGATTGCATTAGTATATGCATTGATTGGTTGGTTTTGAACGGTTGGAACTATATTATCCTTATCATAAGTGTATGCTAGCATTAACCCGCTTACCCATCTTCAGGCATTGTACCCCCATGCGATGCAGTAACCAGCCATATTACTCCTTCTACTAAGTGATAAGATTTTTGAATAGCTTAGAGTTGGATTGAAATGGAGAGCTTCCACACTTTGGTCGGCTCCCTTTCATGTTATGGTTTTGTCAACAAACATTGGATTTTACTATGGTCGGGGGTATGTCCTGACCAGATAATATTTTACATTTGGATAGAGGCTTTATGAGATAAATATATATTGGTCTGGGTGATGTCGTCGTTCGTGTCAGCTTTGGCTTTGGTATTGATTTTGTTGCAACACCATTTACTACATTTTATTTGTTATTGTTCCATCTTATTATGCTAAGTAATGGTTGTGGATTGGTTTATATTATTGTTGTCAGTTAGGTATTCAATAGTTTTTCTTCATTGGGTTGGTCATGGTTATGGACCTATCCTAGAGTCTTGAGTGGTACATCATTCTATCTTGATACATCCGACTTAGGGTATCTTCTTTGTTGTTTGATTTGGGTAATAGAATGGTCTTTCATCCATATTAGGCCTGGGATGGCCATTACGACAAGGCCCTAGTTAGGGTCGCATCAGTGTCACAGAGTCTACACTCCTTGATATTGGCGTTGCATAGAGGATAGTCTCCCTATATTGGTGCCCAATGTTAAGGCTAAATTTTCATGCTGTTAGTTTTATTCACTTGGAGTAAGGGGCTTTTGAGTCTTTGTCCTATGTATGACCCTTAAACATAAAATAGAATTATTTTCATCAGTCATTAAGAGATCAATTGGTGTCTTACACTCTCAATCTAAGAACCTAAGAAAACCTCAAGGGTTTAATAGAGGATTCATCATCTGGGCTGCAAGATTAAAATTTTCTTTCAAAATCTTTTTTGTATTTAAGGAATATATCTCTTCTTTAAATTGATTTTATGTAAATGAAATTATTAAATTGTTATCCATATGGTTTAATTGTTCGGATTTCAATGTTGGTCGAGGTGTTTGGAATTGTTTTTGCATGAATTGAATTTCTAGGGTTTTTAATTGATTATTTATCTGTATGCAGTAACCAGCAATAAACACTCATGAATTAGAATGGTGAATTTGAGCTTTCCGAAGAAGGAAGATCACCTGATTAGCTTTTGAAGTACGATAGCCAAGACTTAGATTGACTTTATGCTACTAAAGAGGGAGTATAGGATTTTATGTAAAAACTGTAAAGTCATTCTGCGTGAGCATCTTTCGACTCAGCACAGGCTCCTGGTGATGGATTTGTTTATGAAAAGAGCAAGAAGAGAAGGGTCGAGGAGGGTTGGCCTAGAATTAGGTAGAGTGGATTGACGCCAGATAGTGTGCTAAAGATAGAAGAGAAAGTGGCAGTTTTGGTGGTGTGGGATTATAGGGGAGACGTCGATACTATATGGGATAAAGCTGCCAGTTGCATCACGGAGATTGCTAGAGAAGTTTTAGGTGTTTTGAGGTGTCGGGCAGGACGACATAAAGAGGACTGCTGGTGAAATGAAGATGTTAAGAAGAAAGTGGAGATTAAGAAGGGGGCGTATGGTAAGCTTATTGAGAGTAATGCTACAGAGAAGAAGATGATGAATTGGAAGGTATACAAATTAGCAAAGAAGAAGGCTAAGCATGCCGTTATGGCCGCATAGTCAGTAGCATTTGAGAGCATGTATACGGGGTTAGAGAAGAAAGGAGGGGAAAAGAGGTTGTATAGGCTTGCTAAGGCTAGAGAGCAGAAGGGTCGGGACCTCGACCAAGTGAAGTGCATTAATAGGGAGGATGGTAGAGTTTTGGTAGAGGATGCCTAGAATAAGAAGAGATGGTAGGAGTTTTTCTTTAGGCTTTTAAATGAGGAAGTGGACAAAGGCACTGAGTTAGGTAAGCTAGAACACTCGGAAGAGAGATGTGATTTTAGTTATTGTAGATGCTTTAGGGTTGAGGAGGTCAGGGAAGCTATTTGTACGATGGTGAGGGGCAGAGCGACGGGGCCTTATGAGATTTTCGTGAATTTTTTGAAGTTTTCAAGTAGGGTAGGGTTAAGGGGATTAACTAATTTGTTTAATGGAATTTTTAAGATGACGAGGATGCCTGAAGCCTTGAGGTAAAGTATGATGACTCCTTTATACAAAAATTAAGGGGACATTCAGAGTTGCACCAACTGTAGGGGTAACAAGCTGCTGAGTCATACAATAAAGATTTGGGAAAAGGTGTTGGAGCAGAGATTAAGGAAGATCGTGTCTATTTCAGAGAATCAGTTTGGTTTTATGCCCGATCGCTAGACGATAAAGGCAATACACCTGGTGAGGAGATTGGTGGAACAATATACAGAAAGAAAGAGGGATTTTCACATGGTGTTCATCTACTTGGAGAAGGCTTATGACAAAGTTCCTAGGGAGATTCTTTGGAGATGCTTAGAGGCAAGAGGAGTCCTGGTGGTGTACATCAAAGCTATTAAGGACATGTATGATGGAGGAAAGACTTGGGTGAGAACGGCTGGAGGGGACTCAAAACATTTTTTAGTCGAGACAAGGTTGCATGACGGTTTGACTCTTAGCCCATTCCTATTTGCGTAGGTGATGGATGTGTTGATGCAGCGTATTTAAAGGGAGGTGCCATGATGTATGTTGTTTGTGGATGATGAAGTGTTGAATGATGAGACGCGAGGGGATGTGAATGAAAAATTAGTGGTTTGGTGGCCAACCTTGGAGTTCAAGGGGTTCAGGTTGAGTAGGTTCTAGACAGAGTATGTGGAATGCAAGTTTAGCAACTTGAGGTAGAAGAAGATATGGTGGTAAGGCTGGATTCCTAGGATGTTTGTAAGAGGGATAGTTTTAAGTATCTTGGATCTATGATTCAAGAGAATGGCAAGATTGATGAGGATATCTCTAACTGTATTGGAGCAGGTTCAACGAACTGGAGGCTCGCCTCGGGTATGTTGTGTGATAAGAAGGTGCTACTTAAGCTTAAACGCAAATTCTATAAAGTGGTAGGCAGTCCAACTATGTTATATGGAGCAGAGTGTTGGCCAGTCAAGAACTGCCATATTCAAAAATTGAAGGTGGCGGAAATGAGATTGTTGTATTAGATATGTGGACTTACTAGAAGGGATAGATTTTGGAATAAGATAGTCTGGGAGAAGGTGGGAGTGGCTTCGGAAAAGATTCGGGAATGAATGCTCAGATGGTTTGGGCATATGAAGAGTAGGGGAATGGATGCCCCAGTTCATAGGTGTAAGAGGCTAGCATTGGATGGCTTTCGAAGGAGGAGAAGTAGGCCGAAGAAATACTAGATGGAAGTGATTAGACATGATATAGATCAGCTACATCTCACTGAGGACATGACCCTAGATAGGAAGGTGTAGAGGTCGCAGATAAGGGTAAAAGGCTAGGTCACGTGCGTGGGTTATAGCTAGTAGTAGATGAGATCATGTATAGCAAGGTTAGTAATCCTAGGACAGTTTCTATAGGTGGGGGTCGTACTTTGCGGATGCCATATTTTTTATCTGTTAGTTCATATTGCGCTTATTTATCTTATTTCATGTTACTCTGATTTCTATTTTATTTTTAGTATGTCTTATTCCTTTTATGTTATGCCACGTACCATGCTTAATGGTGCATTACGCTCTTGCTCACTATTCTCTATCTTGAGCCGGGGGTCTATCGAAAACAGCCTCTCTACTTCTTTAGAGGTAGCGGTATGGACTGCACATATTCTACCCTCCCTAGACCCCACTTTGTGGGAATACACTGGGTTTGTTGTTTTTGTTATTGTTGTTTAATTGATTATTTATAATATATTTTCATAAAGTTCAACTAGTTAAATACATGGGTATGAGAATTGGAATAGGGAACATAGGTTTCCTCAAACTTGATGGTTTAATGTGTCGAAATTAGATTTAACCTCACCCCAGTTTGTGAAATTTTATTTGAGACATGGATACATCCATTAATTTCTTCACTTGTGAAACCTTGCATTACATAAAAGCTTGATGGAACATAAATTGGCTTTTGAAAGGACTTGGTGTCCATGGATTGATTTTGAATTGAAATTTTTTAGTTTAGTTAGCTAATTTGGTTTGGGTCCCGATTGTCTAACTATTTTGCAGTTCTATTGGTTGATTTATTACAGTCCCAGTTGGCTAAATGAGTTAGAGTCCTATTGGTTGATGGTTTAGAGTCTCAGCTGGCTAAATAGGTTTGAGCCCTATTGGTTGATGGGTTATAATCCCAGTTGGCTAAATAGTTTGGTTTAGCATAATGACATTGGCTTGGAAGCTTTTTTATTTTGTATAATTATACCATTCGGTAAATTCCTTTACGGATGACTCCTTTATTAATGGTTGGGAATTTGTGCAAATGTTTTAATTGGTCTTAGAAGGGGTAGTGTAGCTTACAGTAAAAGGTGGAAGTGCCGGAGAGACCACTACTAGAAACCACATTTGCTGGAGTGGGGGTATTAATAACAATGTGCACATGTTACTCTTGATATATATACTTTGTGGGATGGCTAATTGCCTTGATGGGTTAGATTTTAATAACTTTTCTCTGGTTCATGCAGATAACGCTCACTTGGCCCTTCCGATAGGGGAAGCCGAACCCATATAGCCCGTGGGTGCCTTGTATGATGGATGAAGCTACATAGTCTAGATTAATGATTTTAAATGTCATGATTAAACTTTTTTCCGTATCCCATCATCTTATATATATATATGTATACGAATATGTGCAGATGATTTTGAATCATTTTGAACTAAATTTATCATGGCATTATTTTACGCCTTATACCTGAGGTACGGGCTAGTTCTCACCCCAATTACTATCCTAGAACACTTTAAATGTTTTATAATTAGTGTCCAACTGAATTTATCATGGCGTTAGGTAGATTATCATGCCTATCAAGTTTCTTTGAAGTGGTCAACTTCCTTTCTCCGGAAGGCCTGTTATTTCATAGCTTATTTCCCCTATGTTTTAGACCATTTTTGGGTCCCTTTTTGATATAATCGAGGGCATATACCAACCTAGATGATGTTCTGATTTTTTAGAGGCTTTATATGGAAAACTATGGATTGGAAATTATTGAACTCTTGGAACCCCTACCTTAGTTCATTTATCTATAATTCATTACAGTTTAATTGTCTTCCACATTATTATTATTATTATTATTTTATGCTCATAAGGTTAGGAGATAGGGGTGGTCTCCAATCCATGGAAGACTTGAGATACCCATCATAGCCAGGACCTGGTATGAGTTGTGACATTATTACTTGACATATTGTCCATTAATAATAAAAATCTTACATCTCTATTCTCAAGTTCCACCACTCTGGATGCAAATATTTGAGTTACCTTTAACGGGTCATACCATTTTGATTTCATGTTTCCTGGAAACAATTTAAATCTTTAGTTGAACATCAAGACCTAATCCCTAACTTAGAACTCTCTCTTTTCAATCCGTCGATCATGGTTTAGCTTAATGCTTTATTGTAAAGGCTAGCCCTTACTAATGTCCAAAGATGAAACTATCCAGTCTTAATTAAGAAGCATCATACCAACTCATGTTCAAACGTTAATGAACCCACAATGCTTTACTTTCCAGTTCCACTAGCAAGTAACATTATTTTCCAAATACCAATTGATACGGTGACATGCCTATTGGAGTTTTTAAAGGGGTATGATAAGCCCAAACAGAATTATCAAGCTTCCTTGACCAATCACTACGGTTAGGATTATAGATTTGGCTAGAACCATTTTAATCTCCCTGTTGGACACTTCAACCTGCCTACTCGTCTAGTGATGATTAGGTATGGCTACCTTGTGCTATTTTACACCATATTTATTTGATAAAACCCTAAACACCTTATTATTAAAATGTGATCCCCCATCACTGATTATTTTATGTGGACTGCTAAAGGTGGAAAAAATTTTCTTTTGTAAGATTAAGGCCACCCTCTTTGTCTCGTTATAAACTAATGTCACAGCTTGAACCTATTTTGATACGTATTCCACAGCAACAAGAATGTTCTTACACCCATAAGAGCTCATAAAAGAGCCCAAATAGTCGATGCCCCACACATAAAACAATTCAACCACTAGCATAGTTGACATAGGCATTTCTTGGTGCTTGAATTAATCCTTGTCATAGGCATTGATCATACACTTTCACGAACTCATAAGCATCCTTAAAATGTTTATCTAGTAATACCCACTCTGTAAAATATTTTGGGTTGTTGCATTCACTTGTATCATATACTCCCATATAGGAGGAGTGACACAATTGCAATATCTCAAGAATCTCCACTTCGGGTACACACTGTGAATTATACTATCTACAAATGAAACTAATGAGGTTCATCCTAGAAATACCTATTCACATTATAGAGGAATTGCTTTTATTTCTAATAGCTTAAATACTCTAGAATAATGTCACTCATAAGGTAGTTTTCAAAGTACACAAAACAAGAAACAAAATTGAGGGTAGATGCAAGGACATGATCATCTAGGAATGAATCATCAATCTCCAATTCTTCTCTTTTTCTCCATTTATTTAAAAAAATTCATATCTGTTCTACCATTTGGTCCTTATATCCTTTTCTATCTTTCACTTTAAAATAAAACTCCTATAGTAATAATACCTATACGATCCGCTCTGGTTTGGCATCGTTCTTTACCATCAAATTCTGTAATGTTTAATGCTTAGTATGCACTACCACTTTGGTCCCAAACAAGTATGCTATAAACTTCTAAAATGCTTCACCACTAAAACTAGATCCTTCTTAGTGATGATGTTATTTTTTAAAGCTCCATTCAATTCTTAACATGCATACTATATTTGGTAACTTTTCTTTCTTTGCCTAGAACTATACCTAGAGCCACTCCACTTACATCACACATTATTTCAAAGGGGTTTGACCAATCATGTGCAGTGATAATAGGTGCTTACACCAACTTCTCCTAAAGACAATTATATTGTTTAGGAACTCCTCATTCCATTCAAATTTATCCTACTTCTCCAACAACTTCCAGAAAGGATTGGTAATTGTGGAGAAGTCTTAAATAAAACGCTTATAGATTCTCACTCCTTTTACCAAAATAGGTGGAGGAAATTTTTCAATCACTTCAAATTTTGTTCTATGTGCTTCAATCCCTTTTTATTGAGCTTCTATGGCCCAACCCTATGCCTTAGGTCATCATGAAATTTCATTTCTCCTATTTAAAAACCTAATTTAATTCCTCAAATTGCTATAAGGCATGATTAAGATTTTTCAAACAATTATCAAATGAATCTCCTACCACTGAAAAATTATGCATGAACACCTCTAAGGTGTCCTAAAGCATATAGGAGAAAATCGACATCATATACCTCTTAAATGTAGTTAGGGCATTGCATAACCCAAATGACATCGCTTAAAAGGAAATGTACCATAAGAGAATGTAAATTAGATGTTTTATTGATCATCATGCATAATGGACTTTTGGTTATACCTGGTGTAATTATCCAGAAAGTAGTACCACCCTCTTCTAGATAATCTATCAAGCATTTTTTCTATAAAGGGCACTGAGAAGTGATCTTGATATGTCCATAAATTCAACTTCTGATAGTCCATACACACTCTCCACCCTTTCACTTAACTAAGAAGAATAAATTTAGTTTTTTCATCTCCACCACATTAATTCCTCCTTTTTTGATACACATTAGACAAGGCTTACCCATTTGCTGTCCGAGGTTGGATACACAACTTCTATGTCAAGCCATTTTATTATGTCCTTCTTCACCACCTCTTTCATTGGTGAATTACACCTTCTCTGATGTTTAATAAAGTGTACAATCCTCCTCTAATTGGATTTTCTGAGTAGATATGATTGGTGGAATGCATATGGTGTCGACAATTATCCGCCCTTTAGCATTCTTATACATTTTAAATACTGATATAAGAGCTTGAATTTTATGCTCCACCAAGTCATCTGCAATAATAACTAGCACTATATTGCTCTCTCCAAAAAACACATATCAATGATAGCTTGGTATCTCTTACAGATCCAACATGGGTTGTTCTTCAATATATGGTTTAGCAGGTGGTGTTAGTCTATTCTTTAAGTAAAAATATAGCTTCTTCAGGGTGTATGAGTATGAATCCATTCCAATCAAAGAAATTTTTTTATCATACTATTTTGTTCCCTTGCTATCAAAGTTCATTAGCAGTACTGTCTAGGTTTCTATAGCAAATTTCCATTCAATAGGCAGCATAAGATCATCCACATCATCACCATTAATAACATAGACTACATTCATCTCTCTCGATTGCATCATAGACCGATAAACATTGAAAGTGACTTCTTCATCACTGAGTCTAAAATTCAGCTCATTCCTCTCCATATCCACTACTACTCTTCCAATGGTAAAAATGGTCTACCCATGATTATTGGTACTTCAAAACCAACTTTGGAATCAAGTATTACAAAATCAACAAAAAATATAAAATTTTTCACTTTCATTAGCACATCATTGATAATACCAATTGATCACTTCAATGAATGGTCTGCCATCAACAAGCACATGGATTACTACTTAGGAGTTTCTAACCCAAAAATCATATAAATTTCTAATGGCATGAGGTTGATACATGCTACTAAATCATTAAGTGCTTTAGCTAAGCTAAATGCTCTGTCGTACATGTTATCGTGTATGCTCCTAGATCAGATTTCTTTTGGACCAGTGATTTGGTATCAATGGTACTGTAATGATGAAGATTATCTAGCAGCTCATAGCTAATTGTTCTTTTGTTCATTACCAGATCCTTTATAAATTTAGCATATCCCAGAATTTGTTATAAAGCTTCAACCAATTGTGCATCAATTGACGATTATTTCAACATATCAATAAACTTGCTAAACATGCCATTGTTTTCCTTCCTTTTTAACTTATGTAGGAATAGAGGTGGTGGCCTAGGAATTTTTGTTAGGGGTGTCTCCACCACTTTTCCTTTTTCTGCCCCTATCTTTAGCACTTTTTACCTTAGACAGTTGCACTACATTTTCCCATTTCTCTCCCAGCTTCTAAAACTTATCTAGTGTAGTCTCATTAACCACATTATCTAAGACAACATAGTCAATCTGTGTGTGCACTACCAAACTTGGTTCTAGTAATATTCTACCACTCCTAGTGGTAATAGTCATACATGTACTATTATTCCTTCAATTTTTTACCATATCTCTAGGTAACATTCCACTTTTCATTAATTAAAAGTAACTAATAATTGGTTTATTTGTTGCTCTAAATGATTAATAAAGTTGGAATGAGAATTATCCAATTGATTTATAGTTTATGGGTCACTCCGCATTTATTTGACACCTACATCAGTCGACTCAACCCATGTAAGCAACTTAGCAATCATAAAATCCATAGACATCTTCCTGGAGTCATTGTTGTGGCTAGTACGTGGCACATACAATCTTATTCGGTCACCATTGATCTTCAAGTCTCCTTGGTCATGATCTCTATAACTAGCTTTTGTCATAATAGTTCTCAATTTGCTATTTTTGACCTTGGTTTCCTTGGCCACTGGCCCAAAAATATCTCCGTGGTTTTTTAAGTAGTTTTCATCATTATTACAATTAGATTTCGCCATCCTATAGTGATATCCAACTACTTTGACCTTTTCCACATTCTCAAAGATACTAATCTGGATAAGGCATTAATCTATAAATTAGAGGGTAAGAACTTTTATATCTTTACCAAATTATAGCTTCCTTGTTAAAGCAAGAAATTCATGGTAAGCTGCACAACCCCTTTTAAGCCCAAATTAAAATCACTTTGTAGATAAATCAAACCATTAAGCCAAGAGTAATTCATTAAGGTAATTACCACTTGGTAGAGTCATGCCAATATGTTTGGAAACAAAATTAAACATACCAAACCATTCCACAATAACCACACAGACTCCTAAAATCAATTTCATATATCCATTTATCCATTAATAAAATGTATTAGGAATAAAAACACGTTAAACCATGCATTTTTGTAAAATAAAAGTTAAATACACTATGTGGGTTGTGTTTCATGCAATTTCATGCCAAAATTCAACTAATTTGGGGAAACCTATGTACCCCATTCATACCATTTAAATAATGTACCAATTCTACCCCAAGAAAATCTATTTAAAGAATGAATAATCAATTCACAAAATGGGAGAAGTAATTCCATTAGTAATAACCAAACCCCTAAACCTAATTTCAAAATCAAAAATTTAAATCACATGAAATCCGTCCAATTCATTTCACAATCTAAAATTAAGGTATAGGGATGAGGAACATCCTGAAACACACAAGAAATTGAAGTCAATTTAAATTTTGGAGACTGGAGTAGTGATTTCTTGAAAAAACTTAAGCTTTGGTGGGTGGAGAGTTAAAGATGAATAAAGTATAGTTTAATCTTTGAAAGCTAAAGATAAAGGGTCACTTTTATATTGATAAGTTGTGGAAAGGGTAAAAAGACCACAAGGCCCTCAAACCAAAGTTAAAAAAAAATAGACAAAATGAACACACTAGCATGGCACGAAATTATTGTAGAGTGTAGACTCTGTTCCATGCCAATATCTTGGAGGCTAGCCTCTGTGGCATGCCAATGTCATGGACCCTCAATACCTTGAGGTCCTAAAATGACCCCGAAACCTTCCAAAAATTTTGAAACTTTTTGTAAATACACTTTTAGCATTCCTACACATAATTCAAGTTAACAATTGACGTTACGCTTCTGAGAGGGTCAAAAATAAAATGATCTATATTTTAAGGGTTCTTACAATATCCCCCCTTATGATCATTCATTCTCGAATAATGAGTTAGTACACATTTAGCATGAGAATAACAAGAATACACCAGAATCAAATGACAAACTCAAAATGTAACAAGAGGAAAATGATACTTATACATTAAGCACTTTCATCCAACACGGGGAACAAGACTGTGTATTTGGCCTTAATTTCTTCCTTAGCTTCCTAGGTAGCCTCTTCTACCTTTTGGTTTCTCCAAATGAGCTTCACCGAAGCTACATCCTTGGTCCTCAATCTACGAACTTTCTTATCCAATATTTTAATTGTTATATTCTCATAATATTTGTAATCTGTAACACCAACATCCTCAATAGGTAATCCAAGGAAGGATCACCTATACACTTTTTTAACATGGACTAATGAAATACAGCATGATAGAGCCTAAACTCATAGGTAAACACAACTTATAAAAGACATTCCCAATTCTCCTTATAATTTGAAATGGAAAAACATAATAGGACTGATCTTCCCCTTCTTCTCAAACCTCATGACTCCTATCATAGGAGACACCTTCAAGAATACCTAATAACTTACTTTAAACTCAAATTATCCCCACCTCAAATTTATAAAAGACTTTTGGAGACTTTGATCTATCTTAAGTCTTTCTCTCTTCACGTTCACCTTTTCCATGACGTTTTGAGCTATGTTAGGACCAAGAAACATAGTTTCTCAAAGCTTAAATTATCCAATAGGAGACCTACACCTCCTACAATAAATTTTCTCAAAATGAGCCACTTGAATGTTTAAACAATAACTATTGTTGTATGCAAACTCAATAAGAGAAAATTGATCAACTCAGCTATCCTTAAAATTTATTACATAGGCCCTTAGCATATCCCCTAAAGTCTGAATAATCTGTTATGCTTGTCTATCTATTTGAGGGTGGAAAGTGGTGCTAAGGTTCACCTATGTACCCAAACCTTTATGAAATTAACATTGAAAGTAAGAAGAAAACTGCATACCTCGAGCTGAAATACTAAAGACTAGTGCACCATGCATCATCACAATATCCTGAATGAACAACTTAGCCTAATTGATACACCCAAACTACAACTCTCTTATAAGAGTGTAAACGGTCGCTATCAAATATATAACCAAACTAGGTTGGGGTCAAATCCTAGAGTGAATAATGTGCTAATTAAGTTGTATGCAGATAATTTGACTTTTAATCATTTATTTCCATAAAATAAAAGGGTGTTCAGTTCAAATCACAAATTAGTGGTTACGGTTTGAAAACAATGAAATGTATTTAGTATTATGTGAGTATAGAGAAATAGCAAGCTAAGGTTATGTTCACCTTGTAATTTATATACATTATAATTATGGATTTTACAAATTCATACATATGTCGTACTTATAGGGAAACGTATTTAATAGTTCAATCCAAGCATTTTTAAACCTTTAAGGAAAGTTTCTCTTTAGTTCTCTCCACCCAAAAGTGTTTATGGTAATTATATACAATCTCCCCAAGTTGTTAATCTCATTAAGGCATTAACTAATAAGCTAATGGTTGAAAATTCTACCTCCTTGTCACTAATCTCATTTCCTAACAACAACCTCTCAATTCGAGAAGGCTACATTTTATGGTATACTCACAATGATTGCAACCATGTGAATTCAATATAACTGAAGAGAATAGAATCTAAGAAATAAATGTATAATGAATTCAAAAACCCAGAGTGTAGACTGTAAGTTGCGAAAATCCCATAACCCTATATAAGAAGTTTAGTTACTCATGAATAAAAGAGCATCAATGTAATCATAGAAATCATACCAAACATGAAAGATGTTTTGGTGAAGTTGCAAATGATGAACCCTCAATCCCTCCAGAGTGTATTAGCCACCAGCTCTCTGTTCGAAATTACATAATAAATCATTCAAAATCAGCATGGGGTATTTTCAATAGCTTTTTTCTCTAATTTCCCTCCAAGTCCCTAGACTTAATTTATATGACTAAGTAGTCTTGGGTCATAATGTGTAGTGCCACATTGAATCCAACATGCTAATTTGCTTATGTCTTATGTTATCCATATTCCATTGTTCGTTTATGTCTCCATCTGCCTTTTTTATACCTAAAATTGTTCTAATCAAATAAGTTATCTTATTTACATAAAAACATATGATTCCAGGTGCTTTGCTCTAAAAACATAGCCAAAATATGCGAAATTTATGGTACTTAGGCGTATAAATACACCCAAGATCCCCACCCCGCAATTAAATATTTATTCATTCTCAGACAAATAATCCATTTATGCACACTACACAAAATACAAATCACATGAAGTAAGAATAAAATTCTAGAGTTAGGTTCACACATCAAATATGAACAACAAGTAGATCCATGAATAATTACTAGAAACGTCCTACCTTCAAGAATATACTCACTAAGTTGGCCAAGTCATGCATATTTCTCAGTCAAAGAGATCATATAAATCACCCAACTATTATCAAACACGTGCCCTAACAACAAGACAGTTACCCATACTCACTAACTTAGATAATGTTTTTCACAGCATTGGTATAAGAATCAAATTACGCTCACCCTCTGAAACAAAATTCATATGTTACACAATATTAACTATATGCTTGTTGTTAGTGTAGTACTCCACAAATGTCAGAGTGTTAAAGCTTAGTATCAAGTAGGTTCTTAAAGGTTGTAATATACGCTAAGGGATAGGTAGAAACTATTTTGGTTAAGAATAGTAACTATTTTGCCTAAGGGCTTTAATACATCACACTTTTCATTCAATTCACTTTTAACAACCAATTTCCACCACGTATGTCTAGCCACATCTTTTATTTTTCCCTATATAATTAAGAATATTCACGTATACAATTGTAGGAGTATTTTCTAGACACATCTCTTTATTATCATTATTTTTTAATTACATGACCCATTTCAACACCAAAAGATATTACTTTGGGGCTTCAATTTCACATTTTCTCTACTTGAATTTCAACCTCCTTAACACAATTAATTTTCAACTAAAGCGTTGTCGCGTCCCATTTTCCTTACAGAAAGCGGGATTCGACGTGAAGACTCTTTTTGGGATTATTTTGAGAAATGACTGTGAAGAATCACCACCTAACGAATTAATGTAAATTAGGGCACCAATCTAGGCTACTACAAACCTATTTTATTATTTTGTTTTAGTTCACCAGAGATTAGAGTAAGGGTTCAAAATTACCTTAAAAGGAAGGTGTTAGGCACCTTCGAGGTCCACAAAGGTGGTGCCCGGCCAAATTTATATTTTGCATGGGGATTTTATGTGATCAAATAAGGTCTCTTATTTTAACTTAGTTTTTTACTATGTGATAAAGTAACGAGTAAACAAACATGTTATTTTATTATTTCTAATCATTAATTAGGTGGTGATATAAAAAAAGATAACAAATATATAAAGTAAAGAAGCGAAAAGAAAGAAGGAAAAGCAATTTATAATAAAAGATGGACTGCTGATGTAATAAACTCACAACCCCAGATAAATAAAAGAATAAAATAAATTCGTCAAATCTAACAAAGAAATATTTTTGGCTCATCAGATCAGAACTCCAACTTGTTTAATCATCATCCGACCCACTGGCCAAACTCTTAGACAGGCCATATGTCTTACCTTCTATGTCGGTTGGAGATCATCACTTTGAAATGATTACCCGCCCCACCGCACCTAGGCAGGTTGTTAAGTCTAAAGGTTTTCTATGAAAAGGATAAAACTACCATCTTTAGTAATACATATCGTCCCACCTATCGTCCAACCTATCATCCAAGAGGCATTGGACTTTTCTATTTTGGTTTGGTGGTCTAGACGAAATAAAGCTATGTTTTCTAGGACTCGAAGCGCGTAACATGTAGAACATCATGTAGCACAAAATTGTCCCAAATTAGACTCTTGGTTAATTAACGTTTATTAATGTGATTAACATGCAAAGACAAATAATTATTTTTTATCTAAGTATTCAACAATTGATTACAAAAGACAACTATGATTCATGTGTGTAACAATGAGTTGGTTGTTTACAAGAGGGTGTCAAAAGTGTTGTAAATATATCAAGATATTGTGCTCACAAATTGCGTTACAAACTAATGAGAATATTAAAAATTAACACAATATTGAAAATGCATTAACATTCTAAGGTACACAACGGTGTACTTAATCTAGTTTTAACATGTTAAAAATTCTCAAGAATCTTTATTTTAATACACTGACAGTTGTGTTAATAGTGCAGGAATATAAATGCCCAACATTTAATATCTTAACATGCTAAAATATATTAATAGTGCAAGAATTTAATGTTAACATACTCTAAAATATTAAAATGCTTAGATTCGTGTTAATATGCTAGGAGACATAATTAATTCAAATGTTTAACATGCTAAAAATGCTAAAATGTATTAATATGTGAAAATTTAGTTGTTGACATGCTCAAAAATACCAAAATCCTAAAATTTTTATTAGCATGCTAGACATAAATGACATGCTTAATTCAGATGTTTAACATGCTAAAATGCTAAAATGTATTAATATGTGAAAATTTTATTGTTGACATGCTCAAAAATACCAAAATGCTTAAATTTGTGTTAACATGCTAAACATACAATGACATGATTAATTCAATTTTTTAACATGCTAAAATGCTAAAATATTTTAATATGTGAAAATTTAATTGCTAACATGCTTAAAAATATCAATATTCTTAAATTTGTGTTAACATGCTAAACATACAATGACATGCATAATTCAAATGTTTAACATGCTAAAATGCTAAAATGTATTAGTATGTGAAAATTTAATTGTTGACATGCTTAAAATACTAATATACTTAAATTTGTGTTAACATACTAAACATACAATGACATGCTTAATTCAAAAGTTTAACATGCTAAAAATGCTAAAATGTATTAATATGTAAAAATTTAATTGTTAAGATTATCAAAAATACCAATATGCTTAAATTTGTGTTAACATGCTAAACATACAATGACATGCTTAATTCTAATGTTTAACATGCTAAAATCGTATTAATATGCATGAATTTAATTTAGCATGACGTACGTCAGTCTAATCCTAAAATCAAAATTTCTAATCGAATGAATAAGTAGATTAAATATCGAAGTGATTCATGTATTAATAAATCCTAGATTTGTGTGCCTAACTTGTCCACATAGCACGTAACAAAGATAAAGCCTAAGTCATGCCTACCTATACTATTCATAGAGCACGTAATTCCCCATCCCCGAATAGTCCCCAAAATTATTATTACATTAATATAATGTCTTAACAATAATGTTACAAATCAAATGATACAAAAATAAGAAAGGAAAAACAACAGCTATAAGGAATAACATATTATGTTTAACGTCCCGATGACTCTTTAACTAATCCCGACCTATAGAGCAACAACATGGCAAAGGCAAAGACAAACAAAATACTATGGCATGATTCTATACATAAAGTGACAAAATAATGACATGACAAACACAACAAAGAGGGACTTTATAAACATGCTTTCTAACACGTTAAAGCATTCCATGAACAAATAAGTAATTAAATTACGTTGTTTTAGATACTTACGGATGACCAGCAATAAAAGAAATAATGATAGTAGCGAAGGAAAGCACTTGTAAGAATAATATGTAGTGATTCTAGTAAGCCTCCAAGAAAACCAAAGAACTCTTTAAGAATATGCCATCTCTTCTATCAAAATAGCTAGTAATTATTTTTGTGTTTTTTAGAGAGTAGTCACTGTATTTTCAGAACTATCTTCTAATTGAAAAGTAGGGTTGTTTATATAGTAAAGGGAGTCCAAAAGATATATGTAAAGGAGCAAATTTTGTCAATCAGGCGAATATTTTATTAATCAATCAAGAGAAACATTTTCATTAAAAGATTGAATCAAATCATTTAAAATTCAATCAAAGAAAGATAGAAAAAAATTCAATCAAATATATTTTCCTTAATAGTGACTAAATCAGTTTGGAATAACATATTTTATTTCCATAAATGCGCAAGTAACATGTTAAATTAAGGAGAAAATAACGTCAATCAAATTATCATGATTAAATTAAGGGAAGTCAATAACAGTTTAAATCATCATCAAATTATAAGAAACCAGTATCAATCAATACACCATAAATAATTCACTAAGTACAGAATCATAAAATCGATCAAAATACATGAAAGATAAAATTGTTACACAATTTGAGTCAATCAGTCATGTAATGTTCAACAACAGACCCAGACTTTAACATATAAAATATGTATTAAATTTATCACAATTATACGAAACAAACTCTTTCAATTAAACAAAAATACAATTAAAAAGACAATATCATTCATATATCATTGGTCGCCTCCCCTTTCTCAATATCATTTCTCAATTCACACTTTTATTCCATACACTACATAAATTTCACAATAATTATCTATTCAGATTAACCATGTATTAAGGCACCATAATCTTAGAAAATCAATCCATTAACGCCCCTAATTCCACAAACTTATTTCAATGAACAATTATTCTACAACATCATACCTTAAAGCTTCAATATATCAATACGTAAAACACACCATTAACTACACCAAATCAAACAATACCATATTCAATGTGAAATTGGGGTGTGAGACAATAGCCACAAAACTAAATTATTTTAATCATGAGCAATTACTTCACAACCACTAGCTCAAATAACAACAACAATGGTGTTCATTCTCCTAGGATTTCCACGAATTCACTTTGGTATAGCAATGTCAAGTACTCACTCACAATCCATAAGAATTTAAGTAAAGACTAAATATAAAGTCATGAAAACAAGAGAATAAGAAAAGAAAACTTACCTTAAAGTGAAAAATTTTAAGAAATAAGGTGGAAATTCTTATGACTTGTATGTTTTGGTGAAGATTTGAGGGCAATGATATATTGATAGATGTGACATTGTGTAAAAATAAAAGAAAATTGAGGATTTAGGGTATTGGGAGTATTTACAGAGGGGGAACTGAGTCGGGTTGACCTGATTTTAAATTGGGGGTTTTGATGGGTGTGCATCACATGGCAATTTCATAATGGTAAGTTTGCACGACATGCCTAAATCCAAGTTGTGGAATTGTTGGTGTGTGCATCGCATTGACATAGCCCAAAGGTGATTGTACATCGCATGCTAATCGCTAAAGTGAGGCAGTGTTGGTGTGTGATAGATGGGCGCTGCATTAACATAGAACGCAAAGAAATTGTGAGCCACATGCCAATCGCAAGGGCATTTCATTGTTGGTATTAATTGGGTGTGCATCGCATGTCAATAACACAAGGGTGATTGGGCGGCGCATGATCAAAACCAAGTGGCATATTGGTGCTACATGGTAATCGAATAACATAGGTACTGTTGGCCTGCCTTAGCGATGCAATACGGGAAAAAGGCAATACTAGTGTTGGTTTGCCTTAGGGATGCAATGTGGAAAAAAGGTAAAACTTTATTTTACTACATAAACATGGCTCGAGATGAAAATTTTACAACTTAAACTTAACTGTAAGGCTCCCTTCACTCCAAACACTGAAAACATCTGATTTAACTCACTTGTAAGCTGAATTTGTACCTATCACACCTCCTTAGAACTTCACACACCTATAATAAATCAAAACATATAAAAATGATTAGAAAGGTGGGTTGCCTCCCACCAAGTGTCGTAGTTTTGGCTGTGGTTCGACTCTTATTCTTGCATTTCTATTTTTTTTTAATTTTTATGTTGTTTTCCATGTTATAATATCAAAATAAAATCATGGGTTTCCTCCCATGCAACACCTGATGTAATATCTCATCACGACTCGATTAGCTTGACTACGTTGAATTCATCAAGATACATCATTGATAAATCTTTTTCCTTAATCATTGGACCATTGTAATGCTTGATCAATTGTACATTCACTTAAAATACACTTCCATCTTTTCTCTCAAGTATAACCATACTTGATTGAAAGACTTGTGTTATTTTCAATGGTCCAGATAACTTTGATTTTAACTTTCCAGGGAAAAGCTTAAATCATGAGTTAAAGAGAAACACCTAATCACCCACTTGAATGTCTGTCTTTACTATCCTTTGGTCATGGTACCTTTTCATTGTTTCCTTGTACAGATCGACTCTTTCATATGATTAGACAAAAAATTCATCCATTTCACTGAGTTGATCTAATGTTAAGCTAGCTTCTTCATCCCAATTCAAATTCTACGTCCTAAGTGCCCACAATGCTTTGTGTTCAAGTTCCACTGGTAGATGACAAGCTTTACAAACACCAATTGAAAAGGAGACATTTCTAAGGGTGTCTTGAAAGTTGTTCGATATTCTCAAAGGGTATCATCTATTTTCCTTGACCAATCACTTCTATTTGCATTTACAGACTTTGTTAGGATAGACTTAATCTCCCTATTCGATACTTCCACTTGCCCACTAGTTTTTTGGGTGATAAGGAGTTGCCAACTTATGTTGTTTGACTATATTTCAATAGTGCAGCTCTGAATGTCTTTTTGTAACAATGTAAGCCTCCATTACTTATGATGGTTCTTGAAACACCAGAACGTGAAAAGATATTTTATCTCAAGAATGCCACTACTTTTTTAGCCTCATTTCTGCCAGTGCCACAACTTCTAACCACTTGGACACGCAGTCCACAAAAACCAAAATATATATATGACCACAAGGAGGTCCCATTATGCCGATGCCCCAAACATCAAATAGTTCTACCTCTAATATCTTAGTCATAGGCATTTCATGATGCCTAGAGATCGACCCCAATCATTAGAATCCTTATGAAAAGAAGGACAATAGAATCCTCTTTGAAAAATCTCAATTATAGTACGATCGTGTATGTGGTGTCCCCCAACTGGGATAATGGCAAGCCTCCAAAACACCCTACATCAGAACCTCTAGTATAAATTTGCAAATGATGTGATCAGCATAATGTCTAAATAAGTAAGGCTAGTCCCAAATGTTCCTAGTAAAATCATATGGAAACTTCTTCTTTTGATAAAACAATAGGTTTTCTCGAATGATGTCACTGACTACAAAATTAGTAAAGTCTACTACAATCTTCTCATCTGGGAAAGAATCATCAATTTACTGCTTCTTCAAATTTGTTTGGTCAGTTTCTAACATGGACAAATAGTCTGCTACTTGATTTTCACATCTTTCCAATCTTTGACCTCGAAGTTAAACTCTTGAAGTAAAAATACCCATATTATAAGTCTCGGCTTGGCAACTTTCTTTTCCATTAGATATTTTAACGCTGCATGGTTTGTGTGAACTACTACCTTAGTTTCCAATAGATACTCCCAAAATTTCTCAAACTCATATGCCATAGCCAAAATTTCTTGTCTTGTCTTAGTGTAGTTCTTTTGCACGCAATTTAAAGCCTTAACAGCAAAATAAATAGGGTGAAACGTCTTCTCCTTCTTTTGCTCAAGAACTGCTCCAATTACAACCCCGCTTGAATCACACATCACTTCAAAGGAATTAGACCAACCTAGGGTAATGATTATAGGTTAAGAAACCAACTTTTCTTTAAGAAATTGAAATGCCTTCACACAGTCATCACAAAACATAAACTTTCTCCCTTTTTCCAATAACTTGCATGGTGAATTTATAATTTTGGAAAAATCATTAATGAATCATCGGTAGAAACCTCTATGGCCAAGGAAACTATGAACTTCTTTAATTGAGATCGTAGGAGGTAGTTTATCAATGACTTCGATCATGGCTCTATCAACCTCAATTCCCTTTGTTAAAATTTTTTGTCCCAATACTATACCCTCTTTAACCATAAAGTGGTAATTTTCCTAATTTCAGATGAGGTGGAACTCTTCACATTGCTGAAGTTCCTTTCGTAGGTTCACCAAAAAACATTCAAATAAGTCGTCTACAATGGGAAATTAATCCATGAATACTTCTAAAGTGTCCTCCACTATGTCGGAGATGATAGCCATCATATACCTTTGAAACATCGCTAGTGTATTACACAATCCAAATGACATTCTCTGGATTATGAAGGTTCCATTGGGATACATGAAAATTGTTTTCTCTTGGTCCTCATGTGCAATTGATATTTGATTGTAACCTAAGTATCCATTGTGAAAGCAATACAAACCTCTTATTACCAATCGGTCAAGCATTTGGTCTATGAAGGGCACTGAAAAATAATATTTCAATGTCCATAAATTAAATATCCTATTATCTATACATACCCGCCAACCAGTCACTTTCTTGAAGGGAATTAGCTCATTCGTCTCTTTAGCAACTACTTTCATGCCTCATTTCTTCGGTATGCACTGCATAAGACGTACCCACTTACTATCAGAGATTCGACAAACCACCCCCATCATCCAGGCTCTTTATGATCTCCATCATTATTACTTCATGCATCAGTGGATTAAATTGATGTTGATGCTAAATAGTCAATGTACATTTCTCTACCAACTAAACCTTATGGGTACATACATCCGGCAAAATACCTATTATGTCAGCAATAGTACAAGCAATGGTTTTCTTATAACGCCTCAATAACAAATAAATAGACTCAACATAATGCTCCACCAAATCCTCTACAACAATAATCGGTAAAGTGTTTCCATCACACAGAATCACATATAACAGATGTCCCGACAGCTCCTTCATGTCCAACACAGGTGACTCTTAGATAAAACGCTTGGCAGGTGGGTTTGGATGATTCCTTAAGTCCAAATCCAACTTCTTAGGGGTATATAAATACAACACTATTTAGGTCAGTGTGTATACAACCTCATTATTCTCGTTAATTCTTTTACTGGAAAAATTCATCAGAACTGTAGCTAAGGTTTCCACAGTAAACCTTTACTTAACTGGTACAACTAGCTCATCTTCATAATCAATATCAATAACGGAGTCTACACTTATTTCCCTTGCTTGTTTTATTGATTGACAAACATCAAAACTCACTTCTTTCTCATTGAGCCTAAATTTTTTATCATTCAGCTATAGATTAAATAGAACTCTCCTAGTTGCTACAAATAGCCTACCCAAAATTATGGGTTCTTTAAAGTTCACTTTTCAATAAATAATTATGAACTCTGCAGGGAATATAAATTTTGCCACCTTCACTAGTACATCATATAGAATTCCTACCATTCTATTCACAGACCAGTCTGCGTTTATTATTCGCATAGTAGTTGGCTTAGGATCCCTTAAACCCAACATTTTAAAACTCACTAATGGCATAAGGTTGATACTTTCTCTAAGATCATAAATATCTTTATCAAAGCTAAACTGTCCAATTATACATGGAATAGTAAAAGCTCCTGGATCAGATTTTTTCTACTCTAGAGTTGTAATAGCAATAGTGCTACAATGATAAAGGTTATCCACAGGCTCATGATACTGTCCTTTTCTTTATTATGAGGTCCTTCATAAATTTAACATATCCTAGCATTTTCTCTAAGGCTTCAACTATAGGCATATTCACTATCAACTACTTCAGCAAATCCATGAATTTTCTAAACATACCCTCATCTACTTTCTTATTCAGTCTATGTGGAAATTAGGGTAGTGGCTTAAAAATTCTTGTTAAGGTTGTCTCCATCTCATTTTCTTTGTTCTACTTAACATCATTAACCTTCTTTGACTCAGATGATTGTTCTAACTATGCACTTTTTTTTTCTAAATTTGTAAGCTTCTCAGACACCATAGGATATTTATCATGTACCTCCTCTTTTGACTCTACCTTATCAAGATGATAAGATTCTCCTTGAGATGGACTAGTTAATACCTCACCACTCCTAGTGGTAATATCCATTCATGAGTCATCATTTCTTGAGTTCTAGATTGTGTAACTTAGAAGAGTCCCACTTTTTCTTTGATTGAATGTTGTCAACAATTGATTCATCTATTGTTCTAGCTGTTTAATTAAGGTGGAATGTGAGTCATCTTATTTACGTATCATTGAAAAGTCACACTTCATTTCACCAACTCCTGCATCTATTGACTCCACTACTTTTAACAATTTGGACATCATATCATTCTTTGACATCTTCCAAGAACTAGTTACAGCATTGTCACGACAACCAGATGATATGTATAATCCATTCCTATCATTATTGTTCTTCCAGATTCCTTGGTTATGATCACTTTAACTAGCTTTATCATAATAAATCTGACCTTTATTTCCTTGGCCACTAGCCAAGAAACCCTTTTGTTATTCAAAAAATTCACCTCCTCCTTAGATTTAGATTCAGCTCACCTATTATGTGACCCAAAAGCTTTAACCTTCTCTACAATAGATGAGAGCAAGTTTTTTATGAGAAAATCCATCCAAGCCCTCAAATGATCCATATCTTGGTCATGCTCTTCTTCTCTATGACATGGCTCAACCAACGTTGCACTAGAATAATTATTTCTTGCTACCTCAAAATTCCTGGTATGCCAAGCTCTACTTATCTTAGTCATTTTCTCTAACATCTCTGCATCCTCTAAAAAAGTAATATACATGAAAGCTCCTACTGCAATATTATCTATAGTTGGATTTTATTTTAATTCAAATCCCTATAGAACATCTCCATCAGATGCTTATCAGTTCGCTTATTGTTCGGACGTTATGTCTGCTTTATTTTGAACCTCACCCATGATTCATGAAGGACCTTATTAGGTAATTACCTAAAGTTTATAATCTTATCCGTCAACTTTAATATCCTGGAAGATGGAATGAACTTTTTAGGAAAGCTCCTTTCAGTTGCCTCCAGTTTGTTATAGAATCGGGTGCCACCTTATTCCGAAATAGAGTTACCTCTCCAGGCAGAGATAGTGAAAATAATCTCAGACAAATAGAATTTCATCCCACTCCATGATTATCAAATGACTTACAAATATTAATAAAATCAACCAAATGTAGATTCGAATCATCACCGGGTAATCCACCAAATAGTCTTTTCAAGTTGAATAGTCGGATCATAATGTTGGTGATATTAAATTTTATCTAGGAGATAGTGGTGGTTGAATGATTGCTCCTATAGCTCCAGATCCATCAAAACCCTCATCATCATCATCATTAAGATCCAATTGCACCGTAGGCTATTGGTGCATTCTACCTCTTGCTTGAATATTCTGATATAATGGTACAACATTTTTAGCACGTCACCTGTTCACAGTATCAACCAGCTCATCTTTACCCAAATCCTCATCATTCACATTGGGTACATGCCTTAGTAATCCAACATCCTTTTAGTTAACTTTAGCATCCACCAAAGCGGTCAGTCTTGTGGCTTCTTGTTGTTATTAAACCATATTCCTAATTCTTTGAGGTTCTGGGTTAAAAGGTAATAATGGTTCTCTAGACCTTCGAGTTAGTGAAACGTACAAAAAATAGCCTACAAATATAAAAATCAACAAATAAAAGTGAACTTAGAAAACTAGACCAAGAGTCAATTAATGCACATATACTTAATTGACAACCGTAATCACCGACAATGGCACCAAAATTTGTTACGCCCAAATTACAACTCACTTACAAGAGTATTAGTGGTTGGTATCAAATATATAACCCGACTAGGTTGGGGTATAATCCCATAGGGAATAAGGTGCTAATTAAGTTGTATGCACAATATTTTACTTTTAAGTATCTATTTCTTCAACATAAAAGGGGGTTAGGTTCAAATCACAAATTAGTTGATTTGGTTTGAAAATAATGAAACACGTTTAGTAGTGTTTTAATACAGCAAAATAGCAAGCTAGGGTTATGTTCACCTTTTAATTGCTTCACTTTCTAACCATGGATTTTATACATTGATACATGCATCCTACTTATAGAAAAATGTATTTAAAAGTTCAATCTAAGAATTTTTCAACCTTAAAGAAAAGATTCACTTTATTTCTCTCAACCTAGAAGTGTTTACGGTAATCATACATAATCTCCAAGTTATTAATCCGATTAAGGAATTAACTTATAAGCTTGAGTTTGAAAACTCGACCCCCTTATCACTACTCTCTTTTCATAACAACAACCTATATATTCGAGCAAGCTACATTTTATGGCACACTCTTAATGTTTTCAATCGAAAGAATTCAATATAATTTAAAAGAATAGGATATACTAAATAAATGTATAATGAATTCAACTTACCATCTCCCACAATCTAAAATACCATAAACGTTTTCTCGCCCACATCATCCTTAATATGCATAAGTATGGCAGCCAAAGCATACTTCCTCTTCAACTTTGCTCCAGGAGATGATTAGACTACTTCCTGAACAATCACTCTTCCATTATCTTTATCTAAGAGATTAACTCCTAAACTGGAAAATCTATGAATATCTTTCATTGATCACCTTTTTACCTCATCCACTTAATATAAGATTCCCATAGACAACCTGCTAAGAGCATCAGCAACAATATTATCTTTACATGGATGGTAGTACAAGCTCATGGAATAATCTTCAAGAAATTCTAGCCACTGTCTCTCCATGAGATTCAATTGCTTATGTGTAAACACATACTATAAGCTCTTATAGTCTAAATAAATATCTATATGCACCCCATACAAATAATGGTGCTAATTTTAAATGCAAAAACCACAACTATCAACTTTAAGTCGTAAGTCAGGTAATTTCTCTCTCGAACATTAAGTTGTCTCGAAGCAAAAGCCATAACCTTAACATATTGCACCAATACACAACCCAGCCCCCACGGGATGCATCATAAAACATAAAAATATCTGTACCCTTGGGTAGGTTCAAAACTGGCACAGAAGTCAACTTATCCTTTAACTTCTCAAAGATACCCTCATGAACATCGAACGATAAAAACATAACCTTATTTTGAGTCATCATTTCTAGTGGGGTAGCAAAAGAAGAGAAACTCACTACCAACCTCCTATAATACCCAGCCAAGCCCAAGAAGCTCATAATATTACTTTGAAATATGAGGCTAGGCCATATCTTAACTGCCTTAACCTTCTTGGGATCCACCTTGATCTCCTCACTAGAAAATGAAACACACAAGAAAAGTAACAGAACATAACAAAAATTCAAACTTGGAAAATTTTTCGTGCAACTTGCAACACCCCAGAATTTTGGCCCTTAAAAATTTTGGGGTTTTAGCTTACTACCTAAGCTACGACTCGCCCAACGAGACATGAAGACTCTATATGATTTGTTGTTCACCTATAGTAGGGTGACTATTATAAGTACCAAAGTTGGTATCCTATGTACAATTAACACCATATGAGATATGGTGCGATATTAAGATTCATTATGTGTGTATTGTAGTCTTACCAGTGTAGTGTTCCTTTATTACTGGTTTGAATATGACTGGACCCTATGAGTTGTGATGTGGGGCTACGAGTTGTATGGTAAAATTCGTAGGGACAACAGTATAGATGACTTTGTATAGACAATGAGTCTTAGGGATGACTAATAGTCATCTTTTATGATTTGTAAGGTGACTTATGACGGTTGGGCAACAAATTTTTCATTGTTTTGGTAAGGGTACTTTCGATATTTCCTCTTTTTCCCTAATTATGTCCCACGACCTTAAAACCCTTTTGGGACTTTATTATTATCCAAAAATATAATCAAACACACACTTAAACTCTCTTAAATCTCTAAGTTAAGAACAAGCTAAGGTTTCTCAAGGTTGATTATTTAGTGCTTCCAAGTGGTGCTTTCTCTCTATAATTATGATAATTTTAGGCTTATACCTCTCTTCTTAAACTTGTTGTACTTAAATAATGTGTTTATTAGTAATCCATATGGATTTAAATGTGGATTTTTATTTGGGTTGAGGGTTCTTGAAGGATTGTTACTTGATTTGAATTTTAGTGACTTTAATGCAAGTGTTTATGTTTTATTTTTGTATTTCAAAATCCATTGGGGTGCATGGGTATGGTGAATAAGATGGGTTTTAAGCTATTTTCCCTAATTAATGATATTGGTTTTGACATTTTTTTTGAAAAGATTATTCCCCTAACCCACTTGCATAATTGGTTTTGAAATATGGTTAATCACATGATTTAGCTTATTTCCTTAAACTATTGCATTGCATAAATGGTTAAATGGATAAAAAGTATTTTGAAGGACTTGTTGGCTATGTTTTTAATTTTAAAATGGATTTAATGAATAAATTGGGTCATGGCATTCTGCCAACTTATTTTAAACAAAAAAAGGCATCATGGCATTCCACCAAGTTGATGTAATTTGCATGACATAATTATAAGTTTGGATGAATAATGGAATTATGATGCCTGTGGTTCATGCCTTAGTGGTTAATTCCTTGGTTAAGTGGAATGATTTTGTGGAATATTTTTTAATTGGGATTAAAGGGAGTTGTGTAGCTTATTGTGGAAGTGGAGCTCCTGGGGACCAATACTGGGAGCCATATATGTTTGTATGGAGGTCTTTATGACTATCTACACGGTTTGTACTTATATATATATATATATTGGATTAGCTTGGTGGAGTTATTTCCTAGTTAATCCTTGGATTTTCTTTATTTGTGTGGCTAACATGCACTCAGACCCTTTTTGTAGGAGAAGCTGAACCCATATATCCTATGCACGCCCTTTGGATGATTAGAGCTACACAGTCTAGGTTAAAGGTTTTAACTATTATGCTAAACCTTTTCCCCTATCCCGATATATATATATATATATGATTATGTGCATTGGTTTTGAATGGTTTTAGACTGACCTAATCATGGCATTATTTTATCTCAAACCTTGGTTACATGCTACTACTCGCCCTGATTATCGTCTTCGGATATTGTATCTCTATGCGATACAGGAACTAGAGACACTTATACTTTTTCTACGCAGTGATTAGGTGATTTTTAGATCAATTATGAGTTAGCTTAAAGTGGTGATATTCCATTCTTTAGAAGACCATCTTTTCATGTTCTTATTTTATTATGTTTTAGACTATCCCTTTTTGACTCATTTTAGCTATGGTTGGGGGCATGTGCCAACGTAGGTTGTTTTTTGGTTATTAGAGGCTTTGTTGATTACTATGGATTGAGATGGTTGTTAAAGATGAAACTTTTCTTTCTGAGTTAGTTGCATAACTACCTTGTTATATGTTTGGAACTTATCTCTATCTTGTTATATATTTGGAATTCATTTTACTGCTAATTATATTGTGTTCTAGTTGGCTAGGGTAAGGGGTGATCTTCGATCATTAGGGGACGTGAGATACCCTTCATGGCTAGGACCTAGTCCGAGTCATGACAAGCTTTGTATCAATTTGCTATGTTGATAGTTATTGGGTATCGATAAATCTATATTAAGTAGAGTCTCTTTTATATGTGTGTAGTGTGCCACACTTCTAATGGAGAAGTTACGAGGTAGTTTTAAATACTTCCCTTTCTTATTATCAATTTTCAGGCTATATAGTCTACGATCTTGAAATCTACTCTAATTCCATTTATTGACATTTCAAATCATACCTCCCCTAAGATTTGATGCTCATAAAAACCCCTTTATCTTATTTGCAAACAATGTTGGTGGAACTAGTTCTACCTATGTAGTATAGACCAAGTCTATGGTACCTGTTCCTGACTGCCCATGTGGTGGTCCACCAGTTTCTACCAGTCCTCCTTAGGTTTTTCAGGCCCATGATATTCATGACCCATCACCCCAAGGAGACATTCTTAATTTTAAATTTCATTGATCTATTTTCCTGCAGAATCTATTATGATTTCCCAATCCTGTTAGCCTAACTGTGTTTGTTTTGTTGCTCTACCTTTTGAGGTCACTAAAGTTGGTTAGCTCATGAGGTTTGATTCTTCAGCCTTTACATGATTTAAGATTGAGGAGGATCCTTAAGGGTTTCTTAATGACAGAGAGAAGGTATTTAGGGTATGCATACTACTAATGGAGAGGCTATGGAGTTTGTTGCATATCAGTTAAGTTATATGAAATATTAGTAGTATAAGGAGTTGAGAGGTTGAGTGGTTATGATGTTGAGCAGGCTATGTAGGAGGAATTCTCTGGTACATTCCTTGATCATTTCTGTCCTCAGTGTTTGAAGAAGGATAAAGTTGATGTGTTTGTGATCTAGAAGTAGGGAAGGATGACTGTAGAAGAATAAGCCTTGAAGTTTCATCAGTTGTGTCGCTATGCCATGGAGTTGGTATCTATTGTAAGGGCCAGGATGAGGAGGTTTGTTTTGGCTTTTTCTAGGTAATTGATACTAAAGTGTAAGGCTTCTCTGGTGAACAATAACATGGATATCTCTATGTTACTAGTGTATATGGAGCAGGTTGAAGATAAAAATGAAACAAGCAGAAATAAAAAAGTGGTAGAGTAAGAAATTTAGAGATTCAATAAAAGATAAAGACCAACAATACATAGGTAGAGATGGTAGGCAATGGGGTAAGAAGAAGGCTTGTTGAAATTCTGGTTCTTATTCTATGGCTAGTGCTCCTTATCCTCCGTCATCCGGTAATCATTGCTTTCAGGCTAATAATACATTTAAGTCCTAGGGTGCCCTAACATAAGCTAGTGGAGCTCATTCAACTCCATCATATCCTTCTTGTAGATTTATGGACAAATGCACCGTGGTAATTGTAATAAAGGGGGGAACATGTGTTTTAAATGTCTCCAACCTTATCATTTTAGAGGAACTCTCTGTCAACTAATGTTTCTACTAGAGCTTATAATGTTCCAATTTCTACTTATTCTTATACTGTACCAAAAAGTACTAATTATAGTACCAATACTAGTCAGAACTGTCTTTATTCTCTTTTCACCCATCAAGAATCTAAGGCCACTCCTAATGTTGTCATAATTATATTACAACTTTTCTCTCATGAGGTCTATTATTTACTTGATCTAGCGTCTACCCTTCATTATATGATCCCTGATATGGATGTTTATTTTTGTTTTGCTCCTAAGAGTATTTCCAATCCTTTCTCTGTGTCTACCCCGATGGGTGATTCTATTGTGGCTAGGAGAGTCTATAGAGGTTGTGTGCTATCTATTTGTGGATCTAATAAATTTGTATATGTTAGACTTTGATGTAATTTTCAGGATAGATTTTCTCCATTTGTGCTATGCCTCACTTGACTATCGCACCCGAAGTGTCAGCTTCCAATTCATAAATGAATTTATAATTGAGTGGGAAGGGAGTTGCTTAGCTCCTAGGGTACGATTCAATTCGTATCTTAGATCCTGGAAGTTGATTTCCAAGGGGTGTCTATATTATCTAGTTTAGGTTAAAGATTTTAGTTATGAGGTTCTATCTTTATTTTCTATCATTGTTGTTAATGAATTTCTTAAAGTGTTTCCCGATGATCTTTCTGCTACCCCTCCCAATAAGGAAAGAAACTTTAGGATTGATCTTATACTGGATACCCATCCTATCTCTATCCCTCCATACAGAAAGGCTTTGGTTTAGTCGAATACACAATACGTAGCAGTTAAAGGATCTTCTTGATAAGGATTTTATCCATCCTAGCACTTCTTCGTGGGGTCCCTCTATGCTCTTCATGCATAAGAATGATGGATCCCCTCGAATGTGTATAGATTATCGCATGTTGAATAAGGTAACAGTGATGAACAAGCATCCTTTTCCTATGATAAATTATCTCTTTGACCAGTTTTATAGTGTTAGATATTTTTCTAAGATTGATCATCGGTCGGACAATCATCAATTGAAAATTTTGGTGGCAGATATCCTTAAGACTACTTTCCAAAAATGATATGGTCATTAGGAGTTTCTGGTGATATTTTTCAGGTTGACTAATGCTCCTACTATGCTTATAGACTTGATGGATCGCGTATTCAGAAAGTTCTTGGATTTGTTCATGATACTTTTTTTTATGATATTTTAGTATATTTTAAGAGTGAGGAGGACCATAACAATCACCTAAGAGTAGTGATGCTGACACTTAAATATCAGTGATTGTATGCCAAGTTTTCAAAGTGTGAGTTTTGATTGAATGTTTTGACTTTTCTAGGACCTATTGTGTTTAGTGAAGGCATCATGGTTGATCCAAAGAAAGTTGAAGCAGTTAAAAAGTGTCCTAGACCTACGAATCCAACCAACATTTAGAGCTTCTTGGGTTTTGTTGGGTATTATAAGATGTTTTTGGAGATTTTCTCCTCGATTATTACTCGATTTACAAATTTGACACAGAAAAAGGTGAAGTTTCTGTGGTTTAACGCTTTTGAGGGTAGTATTGAGAAGTTGAAAGAAAAGTTGACTTCTACTCTGGTTTAGACCCCACCTAAGAGAATAAAGGGTTCTGTTGTATATTGTAATGCACAGTGTGTGGGACTAGTTTGTGATACAGCATTGTAAGGTTTTGGCCTATGCTTCTCGGTTGATGAATGTTAATAAAAGTAATTATCCGACTCATGATTTTTAGCTGGCAGTTGTTGTGTTTTCTTTAATATTTGGCGTCATTACTTATATGAGGTTCATGTGGATATCCTCTTATATCATAAAAGCTTATAGTATTGACATGACCCGACCCTAGGCCTTGTCATAATGGGCATCCAAAGTCCAGCCAAGACTGGGGACCGCCCCATGTAACCCAACCCAACCACCTACATCCAACTTTAGAGTGGCTGATTTTTGAATCGATAATGAGATAGAATTATTGTTTTCAGTAAGACTCCAGGATAGGGTCACAATTGTGACCGACCCAACCATACCTCACAAACTGCCTAACCGTACCAAACCAAACCATAGACCATAAAACAAACGGAATACCAAAAAATAATATTAAAATCAATCCAAGAATGTTCTATGATGGAACAGTGAGAAATTATGTCTGATGATGCCAACCTCCCAGCTTATTCAAATGCCAAGGCCGACACCAATACCTATCCTGCCCATACGAAACCCCAGAAATATAGCAAAGCCTCTAACCAAAAGAGTGAAAATATCCGGTTGGGACATGTGCCCAACCATTGCCAAAATCTATATCAAAAATAAAAGAAAAGTGTCTAAAAAAATCCATAATATAAAATGATGCCTTCTGAAAGGATCGAGCTCACCACTTTAGTCCAAATGCTGATACCGAATCTACATGCTAAATAAGAGGGATAAAATCTTTGGTTCCTGGATAGCATGGATATATAACTGTTAGCAAATGACGGCTAGCATAAATCATAGGATATGGATAAATAATGTCAGTCATAAAATAAACTAAAACCATCCATAATGCATACAACCATACATATATAAGTGCTGGGAAAGGAAATCAGGTTTAGCATGCACTTAACCTTTGCTTGGGCTATGTAGCTTGGTCGACCTAACCACCCACAGGCGATATGGGTTCATCTCCCCTGCTAAAAGGGGCCAGTGTGTGCATCCACATGATTAGGAAAAATTCCATGGGATGACTAGTACATACCTCCAATATAAAATGTAACTTTAGCACGTGGTCATCAAGGACCCCTCATATCGACGAATATAAGTTTTCAGTTTTGTCCCCCCGGGATCGCCACCTTCCACAGCTTAGCTATGTACCCCGCCATTAATGCCTAATTAAAACCATGTCCAAACAACATATTTACCATTAATTAATCAAGACCAATATTAGTGAAATCAACATACCACCTCTTACTCGCAACTAATATCCATTGCCAGACCATTTAGGTTAAGGGGATGTTAGGTTCCCTTCCAATTACGATAATAAATTGACTTGGGAGACTTCCATGTTCTCCATAATCATAACCATTTATCCTTTAGCCTTTCCAAACTATTTAAACCATGCATAAATCCTTCGTCCAGATTAAAACATGCAAGAGTTCCATTAATAGAAGTCAATCTAATAAACATATCCTTACAAGCATTTTATCAAACACCTTCGGGGCGTAATATAACCAAAACTAATTCCAAAAGCCATTAAAAAATTACAATGCAATCCAATTGTCCAAAATCACCATTAATGCTTATAAAATCATAATTAAAACCATAGGAAGCCATGATTAAGCATTTAATATCAAAACCCCTAATAATAGTTGAAAACCATAATCAGGAAATAGTAAAACCATAAAATCAATCATATAAACCATACCTTTAGTTAAAATTACAATAAGGAAAGAAAATCGGCTTTAAACCAAAGAATTGATGGAATGAAATCACCAAGACATGCCTCAAAGCAATCCGAAAGATGAAACCCTAGGCTTCTTGCCCCAAAATGTCTTGAGAGAAATATTGGATATTTAGGAATAGTTTCTAAGTGTTAATGAATAGAATAATAGGTAAATAACCTCCTAAGTATATTAGAAGTCATGGGTCCTAATTAGAGTAAGTAGGTAAATGTGCAGAATAACCTCAATTAAATACATTAAAAACTCATCACAGGGATACGACTGACTTATACGAGTTGTACCCTCCTATACCATTGGTATCCATCATTCGTATCCAAACCTAAACCCTTGGATCAAACATTGTCTAGTATACGAATCATCAAACCAAGTCATAACCATAGTATACGATCTGTACCCATAACCTGTATCCCTAGCACAATGAAATACCAGAAGAATCAAACACTGTCCACCATACGAGTTCGTGATATGACTCATACTAAGACCTAAAACTTGTACCCCTAAGTTATGACCATTCCAGTGATCAACCATCCCACCAATTAATAGTGGTCAGCATAGGATAGACTATACCTCGCATACCCCAGCATATGGCTCATACCCATAAGTCATATTGGGTCTGGAGAATGGATTTCTAGGAAGTTTTCTAAGGGTCAAAACCCAGGATATTTCAGTCTCCCCCACTATGAATATTCGTCCCCAAATGATGAACAATGTAGCGGTAACCATATACAGAGTTATTTGAATTATCAACATCCCTTTAAAAAAGTTTGAAAACAAAGAGGCAAAGATATAATCTTTTCTTTAACAAACTAAGAAAATAAAGATGTGTTCAAGGAACATACCTTCCGAACGAATCCCAGAAACAGAAAAAAATGCGGATACTTGGACTTCATGTCCTCTTCCACTTCCCAAGTAGCTTCTTCCACCTTATGGTTCTGCTATAGAACCTTAATCGAAGCCACATCCTTCGTCAGCAACCGATAAACTTGTCTATCTAATATCTCAACCAGGACCTCTTCATAAGATAGAGAATCCAAAATACCCAATCCTTTAAATGGAACAGCGTAAGAAGGATCACTAATACACTTTCTCAACATAGAAACACGAAAAACTAGATAAACATAACTTATGCTAGATGGCAACTCCTACTCACAAGCAATATTGCCAACTCTTCTGAAAATGACATAAGGACTGCACCACTCCCTTCCTTGGAGATACTATTAGGAATACCCTATCCCTAACCTCAAACTCCAAGTCTCTATTCCCAATATCCAATAAAACTTTTGGTGACTCTTGATTACTTTAAGCCTATCCCAAATCACCTTAAGCTTTTTCATAGCTTGATAGACCAAATTAGGACCAAACATGTCCACTTCTCAAAGCTCAAACCACCCAATAGGAGATCTATACCTCCTACTATGAAACACCTCTAAAAGAGACATACCAATACTTTAATGATAGCTATTGTTGTGAGTATAATCAACCAAAATTATATGCTCAACCTAATTTCCACCTTAGTCAATCACATAGGCCAAAAGAATATCCTCTAATAACTGAATAATTCTCTATGCTTGCCCATCCGACTGTGGATGAAAAGCAATGCTCAGACTAACCTTAGTTCATAACCCATTCTGGAAAGATCGCTAGAATTGAGACATAAATTGCATGCCACAATCAAAGATAATCAAAATAGGTACCCCATGCATCTTCACAATATCCTGAAATACAACCATGCATAATCCCCCACCGAAAAAGGTTGTCCCCACTGGAAAGAAATGCACAAACATTGTCATCCTATAAATGATAACCCAAATCAAATCATACTAATTCCTAGACTAAGGAAGACTAGTAACGAAGTCTATATTGGTCACTTCCCACTTCATTCGGGCAAATTAATTTCTTGATACAACCCTTATCAAATTTTTCATGTTTCGATATTGTAGAAGTGCATGGGTGATCGTTCTTTTGTTGTGGCTATTAAGAGTATTGGTATTTCAGATTCATTGTATTATGAAGAAGTCCTGGTGGAGTTTATGGATAAACATTCCGTTATGTGAGGACTAAATAAGTGGCATAGGTAAAGGTTCTATGGAGGAATCTGAAGAGGACAATAAGGACCAGATATCTATTCTTCTATATTGAATTAGACAATCGTGCTTAAGGTATTTTTTTTCCTTAACATTGTTGTTTTCTGACATTGATAAAGGAAATTATTAATGTTTTTCAGTCATTGAATTGTGCTAAAGGATGCCTTAACTCATCATTTGGTGTCAAATGATCCTAGAGGGGAGAATGTAATACCCTAGAATTTTAGCATTTGAAAATTTTGAGGTTTGAGCTTACTGTTAAAGTTATGACTTAACTAACAAGTCGTGGAGACTCTATACAAGTTGTAGTTCCACAATATAATGGTGAACAATATAAGTACCAATGTTTTTATATTAGGTATGTTTAATATTATACGATTCATAGTGATACATTACGAGTTGTAATATGGGACTCGTAGTCTCGCCAGTGTAATGGTCCCTTATTACTTATATGACTATAATTGGACCCTATGAGTTGTGATATAGGTCTATGAGTCTTATTGTATGACTTATAGGTTCAATATTAGGGATACCTTGGGACCCTACCCAAACTATGACTGTAGGGAATGACTCGTAGTCAGTTGTAAGGTGACCCTAACGATTGGGGAACAAATTTTAAATGTTATAGCTAAGGTACTTTGGACAATTCCCCTTTTCCTAAATTTTAATCACAACCTTAAAACCCTTTTGGGACCTCATTATCATAAAAACCCATAATCAAACAAACTCTTAAACTCTCTTAGATCCCAAAGTGAAGAACAGGCTAGGGTTTCTCAAGGTAGATCATTTAGAGCTTTCAAGTGGTGATTTCTCTCCATAATTGTGATATTTTAAGGCATGCACCTCCACTAAAACTTGTTTTACTTAAAGAATGTGTTTAATGGTTTTTCTTGTGGATTTGGATATGGATTTTTATTTGTGTTGAGGGTTTTGGATGCTTTGTTACTTGATTTGAATTTCCATGATTTTAATGCAATTATGTTTTAAATGTGTATTTTAAAACCCGTTGGGCTGCATAGGTATTGTGAATTGGATGGGTCTTGAAGTATTCCCCCAAATTGATTATTTTCTTCTTGAAATTTGATTTGGAAATTGTGTTCCCTCAACCCAGTTGAATAATTTTATTAGAAATATGGTTAATCATATGATTTGGCTTATTTCCCTACACTATTCCTTTGCATAAATGGTTAAACAGATAAAAAGGATTTGACACCCTTATTATCCATGCTTACTATTTTAAACTAGAATTAATAGATAAAGGGGGTCTTGGCATTCCCCCAACTTGATTTAATTAACAAAAGGGGTTGTGGCATTTCCCCAAGTTGATGGAATTGGCATGACATAGTTATTAGCTTGCTAGTTGAATGGTATGACGATACTTGTGGTTGATTCCTTAACGGATATTTCCTTGGTTTAATTAATGGGTTGTGTGAAACTAGTTTTAATTAGGCCTAATAGGGGTTGTGTAGCTCGACATAGAAGGTAAAGGTCCCGGAGGTACCGATATGGGAAACCACATTTGCTTGTATGAGGGTGTTTATGACCACGTGTATGGTTTGAAATTATATATATATTTTGGATTTTTTGGGGTCGAGGCTTTCCCTTCCTAATCCATAGATTTTTCTGCTTCATGGGGCTAACAATCACTAGGACCCTTTCAGCAGGGTAAGCTAAACCCATAAAACCCGTGGGTGCCCTAAGTATGGTTAGAGCCACATAATATAAGTTAATGGTCTTAAATCTCATGCTAAACCTAGTCCCTTATATATGTATATGATTGTGTGCATTGATTTTGAATGGTTTTCGATAGATATAATCATGGCATTGCTTTATCCTTTAATTTTATGCTAGCGCTCACCCCACTAACTTTCTTCGAATATTGTATCACCATGAGATATGAGAATTAGAGATACTTCTACTTTTCCTACAAAGTGAGTAGGTTATTTCTGGATCAATTGTGAGTCAGCTTGAAGTCCTGAGCTTCCATTTTTGGGAAGACCCTTATTTCATGTTTTTGTTTCATTATGCTTTAGAATATCCCTTTTTAGACACATTTTGTCTATGGTGGAGGGCATGTCCCAACATATATTGTCATTTGGTTATTAGAGGCCTTATGAATTACTATAGATTAGGATGGTTGTTAAACTTTTTTGATTTCTTTCTAAGCTATTTTCCTAACTGTCTTGTTATGCGTTCAGAACTCAGTTCTATCTTGTTATATTTTCAAAATTCATCCGCTACTAGTTGTATTGTGTTCTGATTGGCTAGGGTAAATTTGATAGTCTCCGGTCCTTACGGAGTTGAGATAATCATCCCAGCTAGGTCCTATGTCATTACAAAAAGCAGTGGTTGGCCATGGTAGGTATCTCAAGTTCACTAAGGACCGGAGACCACCCACTTTACCTAGTTAAATAGAATAAAACATACCATCAACATATGAATTCAAACATATAACAAGACAAAATAACCAATAATAATAAAGGTTCTAAGAATTCACAGACATCTCAATTCATAGTAATCAACAATTCCTCTAAACAAACCATACCCAATCTAAGTCAAGTTATTCCCTCAACGATAGCCAAAAGAATCAAATAGAAATGGTGTAAGATATAAATGAAATAATTCTTCAAAATGATAAACCTTCTAGAGAATGGAAGCTCACCACTTTAAAGCTGACTGTTGACAATACAGAAATTCTATCACTGTGCAGGAAAAGTAGTAGTGTCTTCATTTCCTATATCACATATGGATACAGTTTTAAGGGAAGGTTAGGGGGTGAACGCTAACTGTAAATAATGGACGGGATAAAATAATGACAAGTCAAAACCACAGTAAGATTCACATGCACGCATTGTACATATACATATAAATATAACTTATTGAGATAGGGAACAAGGCTTAGCATGAAATTAAAACCTTATCCTGGACTTTGTAGCTTAACCAACACAAAAAAAATACCCACTAGATATATGGGTTTATCTCTCCCTACTAAAAGAGACCCAGTTAGTGTTAGCCAAAAACCCAATGGAATCAAGGAAGACCAGGGGACGCCCTAATCCTACATCACGAAAAACCTTTGTGTTGAACCTTAGAAAATTCTTGAACATTGAGCTTTTCTACATCATACGACTTGTGGGTACTAGTCGTATGATATTGCATGAGTTAGGGTCCCTCCACTTGTATGTTAATCAGTATGGTTTTGTTGGTTTTTATACAAGGTAAAAATAGATATCTTATCTTTTGTATGTTAAGTTACGAGGTGTACAAGGTGAGGTCATATGATGTCCTAAACTTAGCCTAGTGTATTTTTTCAAAGGTATGGGTTGGAGGGTACTTCTCATATGATAGGATACGAGTTAGACATTTGTGTTCATATGTTGTCTAGTATGAAGATCTACGATGATTATAGGGTATAAGATATGGGTACCACTCATACACTAGGATAAGATTTAGGGGGATGGTTCATACCCTCTTGTGACCAAGTTTTTAGCTTTTCAGTTGAGTGGTATTCTAGACATTTCCCACCCCATCCCTTTATAACCTACTATTTCCAGATCAAATACTCCAAAACACTCTCTAAACTCTCTTTTGAAAATTGGGGCTAGGGTTCTTCAAAGGTGTTCATCTTGAGGTTTAAAGGTCAAGTTTCTTTCATAAACCTTCTTGAATATAGCATGTGCCTCATTGTTACTTTATAAATATCATATGTTTAAAAGTGTTATTATAATTCTAAAATAGTGGTTTTTGAAAATCAAAATTGAGAGTTTTATTGCAATGGTAGAGTATTGTTTACTCTTGGTTTGACTTGTGCTTATACATGTTTTTATGGTATTTTGCACATATGGTTGGTTAGTAGTGATAGTTTATCAAATGGGTAATAGGTAACCCTAAAATTGATCATTTTTACCTTGATTTTGGCCTTGATAATAGTATGTCATCAAATTGATTGTGAAAATGACTAAAAGAATAAACTAATCATATGTCAGTGATGTTTTGAACTAAGTCATAGACTTAAAAAATATGAATGGTTGGTAAATAATTTCATGAAGGCCTTGTTGGCAATGTAATGATTTAAATGATAATCTTGGTAGTTTAAATTGTTTAATGGGTTGAATCGCTAAATATTAACTTGATGTATGTCTTTGTTAGACAATGGGTTTGATTCCCTAAACTTTGGATTGAAGGAGTGTCTTTGTTAGACAATGGGTTCTAGTCCTAAAGTCAAATAAATGCATGGATAATTCACAATGGTAATGGTATGTTGTATACTTAGATGTCGTATGGGTATGATGATACCAATAAAGTACCTTTGGTTGATTAATTGGATTAATACTTGTTTATATGAAAGGATGGTTTTTAATTAGGTTTAATAACTGTATGTTTAGTTGGGTCATGAAAGTGGAGTCTGAAAGACTAACTCTGGAACTGCATTAGTCATTGTAGGTATCTTATAATCGGATGGTCTTGTCCCCCAAATCAACATATGAATGGGAGGTTCAAGTCCCTCTTACTATAAGTATTAGTTCTTAAGGCACAATAATTATGTCAGGAGGTTTGAGTCCCACGGAGAGGCATATACGGATATGGATATTCTATGGCTTATTAGGCTATACACACTGGGGACCTTCTACCTACGGGAGAGCTAGGTCCATATAGCCCATGGGTGCCTTGTTCTATAATGGTCATGATACATAGCACAGGTTAATGATTTCTAAAGTTCTTGCTAATCTTGTTCCCTATCTTAGAATGGTGTAAAAATGTATATATGTAAATATATGTATTCCATTGATAATATGCATTGATTTTTTGGTTTTGAAATGCTTGCACTATTTTATATTTATCCTAAGTGCATGCTAGCATTCACTCGCTAATTCATCTTTGAGTGTTGTATCCCCTTTTGATATAGGAACCAACCATACTACTACTCCTGCTTAGTGATTGGATTTGGAAATAACTTAGAGTTCTATTGAAGTAGTGAGCTTCTATAATTTGAAATGATATATTTCATGTAATGGTCTTATCATTAGACTTTGGTTATTTCTTAGACTCTGGTTTTGGATATAGTTGGGGATATATCTTGATCGAATACTATTTTAGTTTTAGATAGAGGTTTTGTTTGACTACTATGGGTTGATATAAGGGTTTTAGCATTAGTGTCAGCCTTTGCATTGGTATTTATATTATAGCTGATACTTGTTGATTATATTAGATTGTGATTGTTCCTTCTTATTATGTTAGGGAATGGTTATGGATTAGCTTATGTTATAGTTGTCGGTTCGGTATTGGATAGTTTGGATTGTTTAGGTTTTTCATGGTTATAGACTTATCCCAGCGTCTTGACTAGTACATCACCTAATCTTGTTATATTTTTAGAAATTTATCCAACTCTGGGTATATGCTTGGTTTTTTATTTTAGGTAACAGGGTGGTCTTCGGTCCATGTTGGGATTGAAATTCTAATTATGAAAAGGACCTAGTTTGGGTAATGTTAATTGGTATCACAGCTTTAGGTTCACGATCAATTGGGAGTCAACAAAGTTGTATCATGTAGAGTCCCTCTTAACAGTGTGTAGCATACCACACTGATATGGGAGATGATATAAGACATTTGGGAATGTTTTATTTTCTTGTTATCTTATTTTGAGCTATAAAGTTGAACGTCTTGGTTTCTTTTTATTTTTGTTCTCTAGTGTTTTAGATCATGCCTCAATGATCTAAATTTCACAGAAACTCCTTTATCCCAACTAAGTACAATGGTTATGGAACACGCTCTAAACGCTCGGTCCAAACTGAGAATAATGTTGACGGAACACACTCTACTCATGAGATCCATATGCGATCTAGGCATCCAGTCCTTGATTGTCCTATGTCCGACCTATTCCATCTAGTCCTACTCCAGTTGACGTAACAAATGCAGAGTTTCTTTAGTTGATTTATATGATTGATGAGTAGTAACTTCTAATGCTAAGTGTGGTGCATCTGCTACTCTATCTTATGAGGCCACAAGTGTTGGCCAATTTAAAAAATTTAACCCTTTGAATTTTTTGGAGTTAAGGTAGAGGAAGATCTTCAAGGTTTTATAGATTAGTTAAAAAATTTAGGGTGATGCATGCCACAAATGTGGAAGGGGTTAAGTTTAGTTCCTACTAGTCAAATGATCTGGTATACCAATGGCATGAGAAATAGGATTAGGCAAGGGGTGATATTGATGAGTTATCTACGTGGGAGACTTTCTCTAATGAATTTTTGGACCGTTTCTCTCCTAAAGAGTTAAGGGAAGAGAAAGAGGAAGAGTTTGTAAATCTGAATCAAGAGAGAATATTGAAGTATGCCTTAAAATTTCAACTAATTGTCACAGTATGATCTGGAGATGGTGTCTTATGACACAGATGAGAAAGTTCGCTTCAGGATTGTCTTGTGAGTTGATCCTTGAAAGTGAGGCTGCCTTACTGATTAAGGACATAGATATCTCTAGAATGGTTTTCTAAATGTAGCACGTAGAGAAAGAGATAAAGAAGCAGTCTTAGTCTAGTGAGAGGTAGGGGAAGAAGTTTAGTCATTTTGAGTAGAGTGATAGATATGGTGGTAAGTGGCCAAAGAAGAATTGGGGAAGTTTTAGATTATTCTCCATAGCTATTGCTCCTTACCTTAACCTGATGGGTTATCGTCGATCTCAGCATGATGATAGGTTCTAGGCATAGGGTTTCAAATCTCAGGCTAGTAGGGATTAGTCAGCTCTATCCCACCCCCTTTATAGATTTTGTGTGCGGTCACACCATAGGTTTTGTGCGGAAGGAAAGAACATGTGTTTTTATTATTGTCAGATTGGTCACATGCAGCATGAATGCCATACTAGAATGGCTTATGGGGCTAACAAAGTTCTAGTTGCCTCTTCATCTATTTTTGCACCAAATAGTGCCGCTTCTGCATATGTTCCTGCTTATGTTATTAGTATTGGCCGTAATCAATTATATGTTCTTGCATCTCACCAGGATTCTAAGGCATCTCCCGATATTGTCAAATGTATGTTGAAATTTTTCTCCAGTAATGTGTATTGTTTACTTGATGTAGGGTCCACCCATTCTTATGTGACATTAGTTGTGGCTGTGCATTTTGGTTTTGGTCATACATTTATTTTTGATCCTTTTTTGTATCTACCTCGGTTGGTGACTTTGTGATTGCTAAAATATTTTATAGGGGGTGTGTGGTATATATTAGTGGTAGAGAAAGTCTTATAGATTTGATATAGTTTGATATGTTTGACTTTGATGTCATATTAGGGACGGATTGGCTGTATTCGTGTTATGCTTTCTTAGATTCTTGAACCCATAAGTTAATGTTAAATTCCCAAATGAGCCAGTCATTGTATAGGAAGGGGGTTATTTAGTGCCTAAGGGGAGGCTCATCACATATCTTAGAGCCTAAAAGTTGATCTCTAAAGGGTGTTTGAATCATTTTATCTAGGTTAGAGATCCTAATTTAAAAGGTCCTTCTCTAGATTCCATTTCTATTATTAATGAGTTTCCCAAGGATTTCCCTGATGATCGTCCTGGTGTACCTCTCGATAGGAAAATTCATTTTGGGATTGATCTTATTTTGGACACTAGTCCAATTTCTATTCTTCCGTATAGAATCGCTCCAACTAAGTTAAGGGAGGTCGAGGTGCAGTTTAAGGATCTCTTAGATAAAGGTTTTATCGATATTAGTGTGTCTCCTTGGGGTTCTCCTTTGTTGTTTGCGCAAAAGAATGATGGTTCCATTCGAATATGCATTGATTATTATCAGTTGAACAAGGTTACCATAAAGAATAAGTATCCACTTCCTAGGATCAATGAATTATTTGATCAGCTTCAAGGTTTGAAGTATTTCTCTAAGATTGATCTATGGTTGGGTTATCATTAGTTGAAGATTAGGGAAAGGATATCCCTAAGACTGTCTTTAGGACCCGATATGGTTAGTACAAGTTCCTAGTTATGTATTTTAGGTCAACCAATGCTTCAACATCATTTATGGATTTTATTAATATGCTCTTCTGCTAGTTGCTAAATTTTTTATTCATTATCTTCGTTGATTACAGCTTGGTCTATTCTAAAAGTTAGGTGGATCATGTTGATTACCTCCGTGCTGTGTTATAGACCTTGAAGGATCAGCGTTTGTATTCCAAGTTCTCAAATTTTGATTTTTGGTTGAAGGGTGAGATTTTTCAAGGTTATGTTATCTTTATTGAGTGGATCCTGGTAGACCCACAAAAGGTTGTGGTGGTTAAGAAGTGGCATAGACCTTTGATTGTAACCGATATTCAAAGCTTCATAGGTTTAGTCGGTTACTATAGGAGACTATAGCTGCCCCATTGGCTAAGTTAACCCAGAAAATGGTCAAGTTCTTATGGTGAGATACGTATGAGGGTAGTTTTGAGAAGTTGAAGGATAATTTTACTTTGGCTCCTATATTTACCTTACCCGAGGGTAATAATGGTTTCGTGGTATATTGTGATGCTTCTTGTGTTAGATTTAGTTGACTATTGTTGTAGCATTGTATGGTGGTGGCCTATGCTTCGAGACAATTGAAGGTTCATGATAAGAACTTCCCCAATCATGATTTGGAGTTGTTATGTGTGGTATTTGCATTAAAGACGTGGTGTCACTATCTCTATTTGGATCATGTTAATATCTTTTCTAATCATAAGATCCTGCATTATGTGTTTACTTAGAAAGAGTTATATCTCAAGCAAAAGCAATGGCTTGAGTTGTTAAAAGAATACGATATGATACTTTACTACAATCTAGGTAAGGTAACATAGTTGTTGATGCTCTTAGCAGTTATCTATGGGGTTATAGCTCCTGTGGACAATGATAAGCGGGAGTTGGTAAAGGACAATCACCGTTTGGCTAGTATTGGAGTTCATCTCATGAACTATAATGATGGTGGTATGTTTGTACATTTGGTATCGCAGTTATCTCTTGCTGTTGAGCTAAAGAAAAAGCAAATGTTTGATCTTGATTTGTGTAGATTAAGGGGAATGTGGGTCAGCAAAAGGTTGTTGACTTTGTGATTGGTAGAGATGGTATCTTGAGGTACCAAGGTAGGCTATATGTTCCCTAATTATAGATGGATTGAGGCCAAGAATTTTGGACGAAGCCCATGGATCTCGTTAAGCTATTCATCCCAGTTCCAAAATAATGTATCATGATCTCAAGGTGTTCTATTTGTGGAATAATATGAAATGAGACGTGGCTAGCAATGTGGCTTTGTGTATGGTGTGTTAACGGGTGGAAGTTGAGCACATGATAACTGGTAGTTAGTACCAAGAGATTGAATTACTCCAATGGAAGAGGGAAGTGATTAATATGTATTTCATTACCAATCTTCCTCGATCTCAAAATAAATATTATTTGATTTTGGTGATTGTGGATAGGATGACTCAGTCCGCTCAATTCTTGCCAGTGAGAACTAGTTATTCGGCAGAGTATTATGCTAAGTTGTATCTTGCGGATCTTGTGAAGTTCTATAGTTCTTTGGTTTCAATAATTTTAGATTGTGGTACTCTGTTCTCATCTCATTTTTGGAAGTCATTTTAGAAAGGTTTTAGAACTAAGGTGTAACTTAGTATCGCTTTACACCTGCAGTCAGATGGACAAGCAGAGAGGACCATTCATACATAAAAATATATGCTTCATGCTTGCATGATCGACTATGGTGGTAGTTGTATTGACCATTTTCCTTTGATTGAATATGCTTATAATAATAGTTATCACTCCAGCATTGGTATGGCTTCATTTGAGGCATTGTATGGTATGAGATGTCATTCTGCCATTGGGTGGTATGAAGTTGGTGGAGGTAAGTTGTTTGGCCTTGATTTGGTTCACCAAGCCTTAGAAAAGTTGAAGGTGATTTGTGATAGATTAAAAGCTTATAAATGATGCAAAAAGTCCTATGCAGATGTAGGGCATAGGGATTTGGAGTTCAATGTTGGTGATTGAGTATTCTTGAAGGTATCTCGCATAAAGAGAGTGATGCAGTTTGGTAAGAAGGGGAAGCTAAGTCCTCGGTATGTTGGTACCTACTTGATTTTGAATAGGGTTGGCAATATTGCCTATGAATTAGAATTTCCTTCTAGTTTGAGATCCATTCATCAGGTTTTCCACATCTCTATGTTGAGGATGTAAGTGGGTGATCATTTATCGGTTGTTCCTTTTGAATGGTTTTGTATTTTTGACACATTATGTTATGAGGTGGTCACAATTGATATCTTTAATCTTCAACTTCATCGATTGTGAACAAAGGATTTGGCTTTGATAAAGGTCCTTTGGAGGAACCATATGGTTGAAGAGGATACTTGGGAAGCGGGAGAGGACAAAATGTCCAAGTATCTGTTCCTATTTTCTGATGCTGGAATTTGTGCAGAAGGTATGTGTTCTTCATCATACTTTTATTTTCAAACAATGTTAAAGAAAAGTTTGATTTCCTTTCATCTTTGTTTTCTAACTTAGTTCAAGGTTTGTTTGATAATTAATGGTGTGTTAACTCATGTTTGTGCTTGCCTTACCCGTAATTTGAGGATGAATGATCCAAGTGGGGGAGAATTGAAACACCTTGGTTTTGTACCCTTGAAAATTCATTAACATTAAGCTTCTGGATATCATAAGAATTATGGGTACTAGTTATATGATGTTGTACAAGATATCGTCCCTTCTCTCGTATGTATATCTACATGGTTTTGTTGGTTTCTGTCAAAGGTACAAATGGACATCATACCTCTCGTATTTTAGAGTATGAGGTGTACGTGGTGAGATCGTATGTTGCCCTAAACATAGCCCAGTGCATTCTGTCAATAGTAAGGGTTAGAGGGTAGTTCTCGTATCCTAGGATACGAGTTAGACCTTTGTGGTCATATGTTGTTCTGTATAGAGGTCCAAGATGATGATATGGTACGATATATGGGCACAACTTGTACCCTTCGGTATGGTTTAGGGGGATGGGTCATACCATCCTACAACTAAGTTTTCATCTTTTAAGCTGAGGGTATTCCGGACATTTCCCACCACAAAACCCTTAAATCCGCACGTCTTAAAACATATTATGTCCCTTTATAACCTACTATTAAACGATAAAACACTCCAAAAACACTCTCTATACTCTCTCTTTATGAATGGGGATAGGGTTCTTTAATGGTATTCATCTTGAGGTTTAAGAGTCAAGTTTCTTCTGTGAATCTTCTTGAATAAGGGATGTGACCCTTCTATCATGGTTAGTTCATAAATATCATGTGTTTTAAAGTGTGATTATGATTCTTAAATGTTTTTTTTGAAAATCGAAATTGAGGTTTTTGTGGCATATGGTTGAGTATTGTTTACTCTCGGTTTAACATGTCCTTATATATATTTTTGGTGATAGTTTACAAATGTGGGTGATTAGTAATTGTTGTTTAATAAATAGGTCAGGGTAATCCTAATCTTAATGTTTTTTACATTGATTTTGTCCTTGATAATAGTATGCCCTCAAAGTGTTTTCGAAAATGCCTAAAACGGTAAACAAGTCACATGTTAATGATGTTTTGAACTAAAGCATTGGCTTAACGAATATGAATGGCTGGAAAATGGTTTCGTGAAGGCTTTGTTGGCCATGTAATGATCTAAATGGTAACCTTGGTTGTTTAAATTGTTAAATTGATTTTAGTTCCTAATTATTAAATTGATTTATGTCTCCGTTAGACAACAGGTTTGAGTCCCTAAACTTTTGATTGAACAAGTGTCTTTGTTAGACGATGGGTTCGAGTCCCAAAGTCAAATGAATAAATGGTTGATTGCTAATGGTAATGGAATGTGGTATATTTTCAAGTAGTGTTAATATGACGATACCAATGAACTGCCTTTCGTTGAGTAATTTGCTTTATGGTCGTGCATGTGAAAGATGGTTTTAAATTTTATAGAATAGCAGGATATGTAGGCGAGCCATGAAAGTAAACATTGAAGGACTAAAACTTGAAATGGTAGTAGTCGGTGAGGGTGTTTCATCACTGGGTGGTCCGAGTTCCTCGAATAAACATATGAAAAGGAGGTTCGTGTCCCTCTTACTACATGTACTGGTGCTTATGTCACCTTGATTATGTCGGAAGTTTCGAGTCCCCCATTGAGGAATATACGAATATGGATATTCTCTGGTTCATGCGGGTACACCCACTAGGCCCTTCTAGCTAGGGGAGATCTGGGCACATATAGCCCGTGAGTGCCTTATTCTATGAAGGCCAGGCAACACAACCCAGGTTAATGATTTCTAAAAGTTCATGCTAACCTGGTTCCCAATCTCGGCATGGTGTTAATATGTATATATGTATATATATGTATTGTATTGGTATATGCATTGATTGTTTAGTTGTTAATTGTTGGTACTATTTTATCCTTATCCTGAGTGCATGATAGCATTCACCCGCTAACCCTTTTTCTGGCATTGTATCCCCACACAATGCTGGGATCTGTCATACTACTACTCCTGCTCAGTGATCAAATTAGGGAGCAACTTAGAGTTGGATTGAAGTGGTGAGCTTCCATACTCCGGAAGCCATGACTTTTTGCTGACCCAAATCATTCTTAATCTGCGTCAAGATAGGATCCAAAATCTGCTTCTCCTTTACCTTAGTACAAAGAGAAGACTTCACTACCTCTTTAACAATAAGACCTCCATATTCGGAATCTAAAAAACGAACTCCATGATTAGCCAAACGGTGAATATCTTTCAACAAGCCTAGCTTCTCCGCCTCCACATGAGATAAGCTCCCCATAAATAACTTGATAAGAACATCAGCAACCACATTAGCTTTACCTGGATGATAATGAAGAATCATGTAACCCTTGAGAAACTCAATCCATCTCCTTTGCTTGAGATACAACTCCTTCTGCGTGAACACATACTACAAACACTTATGGTATGAAAATAGGTCAACCTGACTTTTCTACATATAATGGAGCCAAATATTTAAAGAAAAAACCATAGGCAGCAACTCCTAATCGTGAGTCGGATAATTCTTCTTATACACCTTGTGTTGCCTAGAAGAATACACCACAACTTACCACGTTGCATCAGCATACAATCTAGTCCAATAAGGGATGCATCACAATAAACAACGAAGCCATCAGTACCCTCAGTTAGTGTCAAAGCGTTAGTAGGAGTACACTTATCCTTCAAGTTCTCAAAGCTACCCTAACAAGCATCAGACCACAGAAACATCGCCTTCATTTTAGTGTTAATAGAGTAGCGATTCAAGAGAAACTCTCAAAAAACCTTCTATATTACCAAGCTAGACCCAAAAATCTCTGAATATCAATTGGAGTTGTAGGTCTTGGCCACTTCATAACCACATCAACTTTTTGAGAATCCAAAATGATCCCCTCACAATAAATAACTTGACCTAGGAAGGTCATAACATTCAACCAAAACTCACACTTTGAGAACTTAGCATAAAATTGCTAATCCTTAATAGTCTACAATACTTTACGAAGGTGATTATAATGGTCCTCTTCACTCATTGAATATACTAAGATGTCATCAATAAACATAATGACAAATGAATCAAAAAGATGATGGAACAATCGGTTCATAAGATCCATAAATGTCGTCCGGGCATTAGTCAAATAGAAGGACATAATCAGGTTCTCATAGTGGCATTATCGGGTTCTAAAAGTAGTCTTGAATATCCATCTCTCTAATCTTCAACTGATGATAACCTGGCCAAAGATAAATCTTCAAAAAGTACTTAACACCCAGAAGCTGGTCAGATTAGTCATCAATCCTAGGAAGAGGATACTTATTCTTCTCTATCACCTAATTAAATTATCGCTAGTTATACACATACGAAGAGACCCATCATTCTTAAGCATGAAAATCATAGGAGCACCCCACAGAGAAATGCTAGGGCATTTAAAACCCTTATTAAGAAGATCTTTCAATTTCTCCTTACGTTTTCAACTCAGCTAGAGCCATTTTATAAGGAGGAATAGAGATAGGACAAGTATCCGGTAGAAGGTCTATCCCAAAGTCTATTTCCCTATCGCTAGGAATACAAGGAACATTGTCAGGGAACATATTCTGAAACTCATTGACTACAGGGGAAAATTGCTAAGCACTTTAAAAATCAGAATCCTTAAAACGAACTAATTGATATACACACTCCTTGGAAATAAATTTAAGGAATCTTAGATAACAAATAAACCTTCCCTTTGGTGCTAAAGAACTCCCTTCCTACTAAACACTGGTCCATTCGAGAATTGGAAACTGACCCTTTGGGCTCTATAATAAAGAGACGCATAGCAAAATCAAACCAACCCATCCCAAAAATAACATCAAAGTCTAAAATATCTAGCTCTATCAGATCCAAAAATGTCTCCCTAAAACAGATGGATCCCATGCAACCACTATAGTCCACTCTATGCACAACAGAATCACCCATCGATGTAGACATAGAAAAGGGATCAGAAATATACTCAAGACCTAAACCAAAAACAATAGCCATATAATGAGTCACATAAGAAAGAGTAGACACCGAATCATGTAGATAATAAAAATTAGGAGTGAAAAGCTATAACCTACCTGTGATAATATCAGGGGAAGCCTCAGATCCCTAATTGGTAGTGAGAGCATACAGACGATTCCAGCCAGTGTAGGTAGCAGAAGTAACACCCTTCTATGTTTTAGCTAATGACATGGCAATCAAAACTATATTAGCACCAGTAGAGACATCACAACTAGGACAGTTCCTCTTAATTTGGGCCAGTTGCCACAGCTTAAACACTTATTTCTCCCCAACATCAAAAAAACCACAGTGCAATTGTCCACAAAATCTACAAGGAGGATATGATGGAGCAGATTAGGCCCCAGTAGCCTGAGATTTGGCACCTTGTGCCTTAAATCCATTGTTTCTCAAAAAGCGGCGATCCCTGGATGACTTTAAATATGGAGTACTAGCCATAGAACAAGAACTAGAATTTTCCCATTTCTTCTTAGACCACTTCCTGCCATTTCTACCACTATTTTGGTGACCTCCACCCTACTCAGAGTACCTGAATTTATTACTCTGTCTTTAACCTATTACAAGTTGTTTCTTCTATTCCTCCTAAACATGATGCATGTACACCATAATAATAGAGATATCTATTTCATTATTCAGCAAAGTAGCATAGCGCTCTAGCACCAAATCTCGAGACAAATCTAAAGAAAATTTCCTCATCTTAGCCCTCATAGAGGACACCATCTCTATAGCATAACAGAATAATTAATGAAACTTCATGGAATACTCTTTCACAGTTATTCTTCCTTGCTTCAGATTTACAAACTCCTCAATTTTTGCCTCCCAAAACTACTCAGAAAAAAAACGACCAAGAAATGTGCTAGAGAAGTAATCTAATATAGCTGGCTCAGCATCATTCCCTCTAAACTTCTTCCACTTATCCTACCACTGATATGCCATATTCTTCAACGAATTTACGACGAATAACACACAATTAGAGTCAGAAATATGCATTACTTGGAAAATCATTTTTATTTCATTAATGAAGCCTTGAGGATCCTCCTCAACATTTGAACAAGTGAAAGCCAAAGGAATTAACATCATAAACTCAACCCTTATAGTATCAGAAGAAGGAGTGACAGGAGCAACATACTCAGACTAGAGTGTTTTAGAGGCCACCAACTAAGTAAAAAAATTAATCGATTAGAGAAACTCAGTATTAGACACATCATTTCGAGGTATTGGGGAAAGAGTATCATTAATTGAAGGATCCTAAGGAGGACCATTAGGGATATGTGGAACTCCATGAGGGAAATCAAAAGTAGGGGCGCTAGAATGGGTGTGTACCCTTTACACAAGATGAGTTTCGTAAACTTTGTCCTCGGGTGGGACAAAAGAGTTTCAACCAGCATCAAATCAACTAGGAGGAATAATCTTAAATGCATACAAACAGGGGTTAGAGTAGATTTCAATATCCTAGACTTGATAGCCTAAAAGTAAAATACAAGAGAGGGAAAATTCCTTAATACTTTGTAGTCTTTACCGTATAAGTATGATGTGCTACACACCCATAAAAGAGACTCTACTTGGTACGGCTTGGTAGAAACCCAATTTGTCCAGATCCTTGGCCCAAATACCATCTTGTCGCAACCAAAACCAGGGCCTAGCCATGATGGGTATCTCAAATCTGCCAAGGACCATAGACCACCCCGTACGCCTAGTCAAATAGAACACAACATGCTAGGAACAAATGAATTCTGAACATATATCAGGAGAGAATAATGAATAATAAAATATGTTCAAAGAATTCACTGACATTCTAATCTATAGTAATCCACAAACCCTCTAAACAGGACAAAACCAATCTATGTCAGGACATGCTACCGACGACAGCCAAAAGAATCTAATAGAAGTTGTATAAGACATAAATGAAAAAACACTTCAAAATGATAACCCTTCTGGAGAATGAAAGCTCACCATTTTAAATATGACTACTGGCAACCCAAAAATCCTATCACTGTGTAGAAAAAGCAGAAGTATTTCTTGTTCCTACATTACATGGGGATACAACATCTAGGGACTGTTAGCGGGGTGAGCGCAAGCATGTAACTCAAGGCAAGAATAAAATAATGCCAATTCAAAACCATAGTAAGATCCACATGCACACATTGTACATATATATATAAATATAACATACTGAGATAGGGAACAACTCTTTGCATGAAACTAAAACATTAACCGGGACTATGTAGCTAAAGCATCTTAAAAAGGCACCCACGGTCTATATGGATTCATCTTCCCCTACTTAAAAGGCCTAGTGCGTGTTAGCGGCATAAACCTGATGTATCAAGGAAGACCAAGGAATGTCCCGACCCCACATCAATCTTAGAAAAAAATAATATCATTGGTGTGAACCATGCACATGATCATCAAGACCAACCCTCATGACAGCAAATATGAGTTTGAAGTATCAATACTATAGTACCTCCACCTTCATGGCCTAGCTACATAACCCCCATTCATCCAAATAAAAACAAGTTTCATATAACCCATCCATTTAACAAAGGAATTAATCTCTAAGGCACACCATATGTATCATCATACCCTTATTCTTGAAAGCTTACAATTATGCCAGTACAATTCCATTAACTTAGGGAAATTCCTCGACCCTCTTTGTTCATTAAATCAGTGTGGTACAATTCCACGACCCACTTTATTTACCAAATCAATATGGGGGAATCACGATCCCCTTTTTCATTAAATAAAATTTGGTTCTTCAGACTTGTATGTTATGCATTAGTTCCAAACAAATTTTCAATGCATATATTCTAATGTTGAAAATAATTTTACAAGATTGGGTTGAGGTAAGTACTAATTTAATATTTAAAACCATCTATATGGGGGATGACACTACCCAAACTAGGGCCTTGTCATAGTGGGTATCTAAATCCCAACAAGGATAGGAGATCACCCTGCTACCCAATTCGACCAACAAATATAAATAATAAGTCAAAATAATTTCAAACATATAACAAGATAAGGTGATTAACAACACAAAAACATTAGGGTAGGTCCAAGATCAAAACCAACTAAATAAAGCCTAATCGTCCAATGCCCAACCAACAACCATAACAAAACCAAAATAATAACCAAGTCTATATCTTTACCATAACTTCCCAGGTCCACAGTTTGTCCATACAAAGTCTCTTAATGAAATCAAATAAAATTAGGTCGAGACATGCCTCTGAACATAGCCTAAAAAAATGTCCAAGTATAAACCAATAACGATATAAACCAATAACGATATAAGAAAAGTCAAGGCAAGGAATGAAGGCTTCCAAAGTATATAGGTTCACCACTTCAAGTCAACACAAGTTATTCTCGAGTTAAATCACTTGGTAGGAGGTGTAAGAATAAGACCAACACATGTATTGCATAGGGATACAATGCCGAAGCCGGTTAGGAATTGGAGACCTAGCCTGTAACTCATGGATAAGGATAAAATAATCCAAACCGTTCAAATTCCATAAAATAATACAATATATACACATACATATATACCATGCCGGGGCAGGGAACAAGATTAATATGAAATTTGAAAACATTAACCTGGGCTATGTACCATAGACATCATATAACAAGGCACCCATAGGCTATATTGGCCCAACTCTCCTCTAGCTAGAAAGGCCTAGTGTGTGTAGCTCTACGAACAAGAGAATATCCAAAATCATATATGCCTATATGGGGGACTCAAAACTCCTGGCATAATCAAGGTGAATTAAGTACTGATACATATATTATGGGGGACTCAAACCTCTCATTCACATATTTATTTTGGCAAGTCAAACCACCCTATCATAAAAACACTCGTACTAGCTAGTGCAGTTTCTAGTGTTAGTCCTTCGAACTCTGCTTTCACGGCCTAGCTACATATCCTTCTTTTTAAGCCCAATTTAAAACTATCATTTCACATATACAACAATTAATCCAATTACTTACCAAAGTCACTTTATTGGTATTATCATTCTAACAACACTTGGAAGCATAAAATATGCCATTACCATTATTAATCAACAAATCATTCATTTGTAGTTAGGACTCGAACCTATTGTCTAACAAAAACAATTATTCAATTCTAAGTTTAGGGACTTGAACTCATTGTCTAAAAAATACATAAATTAAGTTAACGTTTAGGGACTCAAACCTTTTTTGCCAACTAAACAACCACGGTTACCTATTAACTTATAATGTAACCAACAAGTCCATTACAAAACCATTTACTATCAATTCACCTTAATTAGGCCAATGCCTTAGTTAAAATATCACAAACATGTGACTAGTTTATTCTCTTAGGCATTTTAACAAATATTTTTAGGGCATACCTTTACCAAGTCCAAAACCAAAGTAAAAACCATCAAGTATAGGGTAAACCATGACGTATTTATTAAATCACAATTACCAAGCATGCACAAATGAAAACCATAATTAAAAACATGTATAAGCACAAGTAAAACCAAGAGTAAACAATACTAAACCATATGCAACAAAACCCTCAACATTGGTTTTCAAAACCACTATTTATGAATCGTAAACAAGCTGTAAAACACATGATATTTATTAACTAACAAAGAGGGAATAGTCAAATGCTCCATTCACGAAGATTCTTAGAAGAAACATGACTCTTGAGCCTTTAGATGAACAAATTTAAAGAACCCTAGCCCAAATTTTCTTAATAGAGTTCAAAGAGGATCTTGATGTGTTTTAATCTTTCAATGTATGTTATGAGTGGCCCTAATATATTTTAAGATGTGGGGACTTAAGGTTTTTGGGGTGAGAAATATCTAAAATATCCTCAACTTAAAAGTTGTAAAACATGTACAGAAAGATATGACTCTCCCCTCTAACTCGTACACAAACATATGAGTGGAGGGACCCTAAACTGTACCAAATTATATGACTGGTATAGACAAGTTGTATGATGTCCAAAGTACTCACCTTAGGAATTCTCTAAGGGTCTAAAGCCAAGGTGTTAAAATTATCCCCCACAAGGATTATTTTCCCTCGAATCACGGATAAGGAAAGAACAAACATGAGTTTACATATTATTACACTCCAAACTAACCTTTAACCAAGTTAGAAAAAAATACATGAAACTAAGATATTAAGAACAGCACATACCTAAAGTACAAGTTTTTGAAATGGGGAACAAATGAAGATACATGGACTTCATGTCCTCTTTTGCTTCCCAAATGGCTTCTTCAACCTTATGGTTCCTCCAAAGAAGCTTTATCGAAGCCACATCCTTTGGCCATAATCGACGAACTTGACAATTCAAGATCTCAACTAGGACTACCTCGTAAGATAAGGAATCTAAGATAGCCAACCCTTCCAAATAAACACCCTATGAAAGATTACCTACACAGTTTCTCAACATAGTGACATGGAAAACCAAATTAATGGAGCTCAAAACTAGAAGGAAACTCTAATTCATAAGAAACATTGCCAATTCTCTTCATGTCTAATTAGGAACAAACATATTGAGGACTTAATTTAACCTTCTTAACTATATTACTCCATTCATGGAAGATACCTTTAACAACTCCCAATCGCAAACATTGAACTCTAACTCCCTATGCCTCACATCTACATAATACTTTTAAAGACTTTGAGTGGCTTTTAATCTATTAGAAATCACCATCACCTTATCCAAGGCTTGGTGAACTAAATCACAGCCAAACAACTTACCTTCACCAACCTCATACCACCCAATAGGAGAAAAAAATCTACTATCATACAATGCTTCAGAAGGAGCCATACCAATACTAGAGTAATATCTTTATTATAAGCAAATTAAATCAAAGGAAAATGGTCGATCCAACTACCACCAAAGTAAATTACATAAGCATGAAGCATATCTTCCAATGTATGGATCTTCCTCACAGCTTGTCCATCCGACTGCGAGTGGATAGAGGCACTAAGGAATATCCTAGTTCCTAAGCCTCGCTGAAATGACTTCAAAAAATGCAATAAAAATGGAGTACCACAATCCAAAATGATAGAAACTAGAGCACCATGCCACTAAAAAATCTCCAGAAGATACAGCATGGAATAATTCTCCACCGAATAGCTAGTCTTTACAGGTAGAAAGTGAGCTGACTTAGTCATCCCATATATAATAACCCAAATAAAAAACACTGATTCTAAGTATGAGGAAGACCAATAACAAAATACATATTAATCACCTACTACTTCCATTCGAACATCTCTATCTCTTGGTACTAGCCCCCGTGTCTCATATGCTTAACTTTCACTTGTTGACACAACATATACTGAGTTGCATAGTCAGCCATGTCTCGCTTCAATTATTCCACTGATAGAACTCTTCAGGACCATGTTACCATTTCATAGTACCAGAATGAATAGCATAATGAGATCCATGAGATTTGGCCAAAATCCTTTCCCTCAATCCATCGATGTTGGGAATATATAGCCTACCTTGGTACCTCAAGATACCATCTCTACCAATCACAAAATAAACAACCTTTTGCTGACCTAAATTTACTCTAATATTCATCAAATAAGGATCCAACATTTGCTTTTCCTTTTTTCAACAACAACATATGATTGTGCTACCTGATGCATAAACATACCACCATTCTCAGAGTTCGTGAGATGAACTCTAAGACTAGCCGAACGGTGAAATGTTCTTTGTTTTGCCCCTTTTCGATTGGAAGGGTTTGGAAAATATTATTTTTGACCTTTGGAAAATATCAAGAAAAACTAAAAATATCACTTAAAAGATTCAAAATAAAAAAAAATTCAGTTTAGAAATTCTGAGTAAACGGTTCCTATTAATACTTTTGGAAGGTTGTTAAGGCACCAAGAGTATCTGCTAGCTTGTGGGTATCCAGAATATTTGAAAATAACTCTTTTGACTAAATTTGAAAAGGGAAATTGGATTTTTTAAAAGAAAATGACTAAGGAAATTTGTATTCAATATTTGTGCAAAAAAAAATCTGACGACTTAGCATGGATTAAACAAAGTCTAAGAAAACTAAGAACAATTAGCATACAAAGGGGAAAGGGGGAGATTAAAGGACTTAGTCCATTAGGAACAAATCATAAACCATATCCTAAGCTAATTTGAGTTTTTGATCCATCTTTACCTGTCCTAATCTAAATACTTGGGGTTTTGGCCTATAACCTATCCTAAGTTAGTTTTCAGACCTTTGAGGCCCAAAATTTACTTCGCATGTATTAAATTACAACTTTGGCTTTGAGGCCCATTAATGACTAAATAAAAACAATGAAATAATAAAAATCAAGACTTTTCAAGTCTCTTAATAACCTCATCAAAGGGATTTGACCCATTTTCCTTCTTCTTTTATCTTCTTGCACCCGCACACCATAGATTGGACTTTGGGTTTAAAAATTTATACTTGACTGGGAAAGATGGACCTTATTGGCCAATTACAAAATACAACAGGAAAGGAGTCCATTTGGACTCCAAAACAGATTCATGCAAAGGAAAAGATAAAAGAAAATAATTAATATGTGTTCGAAAATTCTACAATTAATAAAGACATAATGAGATGGAAAAAATAGCATTCTCAAACATAAATAAATAGTAAGCAATGATATATAAGAAGATAAATTATCAAAAGAAAAGAAAATTAACTCATCTCCCAAACAATCTTACTAGAAATTAAATCTAGTACAATATAATTAACTAGCCTTTGAAAAGAAGATATGAATCCACAAGTATAGTTGCTTAAAATTTGGACAAATAGATTAACACATATTTTCTCCAAATACTATAATATGATAAAGTCTAAGGCACCTTCTCATTAAACAAAGAAAAGGAGAATGAGAAAGAGATGAGGAAATATTTCATAGCACCTCAAATATGAAATACTGGACAAACTAATGCAACAACACTTTTTGATACAAGTGGATCAATCAAAATATGTATAACTTAGAAAAAAATCACTATAACATATGAATAACAATGGGATGTCTAAATTAATAAAACCTCTTTAAAAGTAAACTAATAAGTGAAGTGAAGCAAATAACATATATTAAGCATATTTGAGAATTAGTATACTAAGAAAAAATAGCAAAAATAGTAAAAGACTAATTCTAAGAAAAAGTATCAAATTATGCCAACACCTATTTTAGTTCTACACCATTTAAACAAAACATATAACCCTATCAACTTTTCAATCTAAAAAATAGAAAATCAAAGACAATTTTGACCAACGAAAACGAGTAACTCACTACTTCAAATTGAGAAATAATTTCACAAATAATTAACAATTGTAGCCATTCCTTTTTGATATAAAGGAAATATTTTTACATACTAAAAGAAAACATATCCACCAATAATAAATTTAAACAAAGCATGATCATGCATTTTAAGCAAATATCAAAACTTTACCCATAATAATCAATGAATAGAGCCAAAAGGGGAAACAATTGATATTAATTATTCTTTTCAGCATAAAGGAAAAAACTTTAAATGCTACAAAGAAACATATGCACAGTCAATAAATTTAAACAAAGCATAAGCATTCAATTTAAGTAAAGATCAAAACTTTACCCATAATAATCAAAGAATAAAGACAAAAGGTGAAACAATCAATATTAACTATTATTTTCAGCGTAAAGGAAACAAGTTTACATGCTAAAAACAAACATATCCGCCAACAATGACTTTAAACAAAGCATGAGTACACATTTTAAAGAAAGATCAATACTCTACCCATAACAATTAAAGAATAAAACCAAAAGGCGAAACAATCAATATTAACTATTTTTTTGCATAAAGAAAATAACTTTACATGCTAATAACAAATATATCCACCAACAATGAAATTAAACAAATCATAAGAACGTCTTTTAAGCTAATATTGAAACTTTATCCATAATAATCAAAGATTAAAGTAAAAAGGAGAAACAATCAATATTAACTATTCTTTTCAACATAAAGGAAACAACTGTACATGCTAAAAACAAACATATCTGCCAACAATGAATTTAAACAAAGTATAAGTATATCTTTTAAGAAAAGACTGAAAATTTATCTATAATAATCAAAAAATAAACTCAAAATGGCATGTGCAAATGTTGCTAGCTCATTTTTATACCATAAACATGAAAATAACTATAAGATCGATACCACAATGTTCTATGGCCTTCTAGACCGTCTACAGAAAACAATCCCAGCAAACATAATTATAAATACGAAATACAAATAAGAGGAAAATGAAGAAAACATGATAACAAAACTAAGAAATGAAAAGAAGTGCTTACTTTTTTTGGGGCAGAAAAATAGAACAACAATCTTTCTTCAGATCCTTGATTACCACCGAAAAGCGTTTAACTCGAGAACTTTGATTGGCCTATGAATTTCATAAAAAAAAAAAGAAAATTTTACTAAAAGAAGCTCTTCTTTGCTCTAAGTTTTTTTATCAACCTAGAGACTTTTAGACTTTGAAACTTGTCTTTCTACCAAAATAGTTGTAGTATTTATAGGAAAGAATGGGGAGTCAATTCGTTTCGTCCACCAATGTGGGAGTAAAGTATTAATAGGAAATAATGTGGATTAAATATTTTAATCCATTAAAGTGGGAGAAAGAATTTAGGATTTTTTTTTGAAATTTTAAAATTGAAAATAAGATGAGGTGGAAGATAAGGTGGGGGAAATTGTACAATGTAGTAGAATTTTTGAATTTCGAAATTTAAAAAGGGACTATGAGGGGGAATTGTACAATCTAGTACAAAATTTTGAATTTAAAATTTAAAATTATTTTTGGTGGGAATTGGGTAGAAGTTATGAGAGTTTTTTTTAATTTTAGGGTTATTTAAAATATAATCTTAATTGGGATTTAAAATTTAGAATAATTTATTTAATTTTTACCAAATTAAAAATCAATCGGCGAATTACATTGCAATTACGGACAATTTGATTTCAAAAATGAACAAATCTAATAGATTGGATAAATTAAATTGAATTTTGATATGAATTAATACATCCTTTAGTCTCGAGCTTCTTCATTTCATAAAATCAAACATATATTCGTCCAAATAAATTATTTTTGAGATTAAATTATATTTAAATCAAGACTTCATATGTTTGAATTAATTTTCAAGCTTATCTCCATAAAAACTCAACTTAGATAAAAATATTAATTTAAGTAAAAAAATTTATACAATCTCATATATGTGAATACGAAAAAATGTATAATCGTCACTTAAATGGCAAAATTAACCTAAATAAATATCTGAGAGCACATTTCTTCGAATGAAATAAATATTTTATTTTTATTTAAAATAGAAGAAACCCAGGATAAAATATAGTCGAGGACGGCAAAAATTAGGTGTCAACAATTGTCCTCTCCTTTTTGGTAGAGAGGATGCAAGTAACCCTAGGCAAATGGAGTTTGACGTTCTTAATTTTTGTTCAACAACAACTTCATTTTAGAAATAGATTGAGGGAAGGTTGGAATATATTTGGGTTTTCAACATATACCCAACCTACATAACCCCAAGACTAAGGGAATCAGACTGCTTGTAGTCTGATAATCGGTAGAAAAGATAGTCTTTTATTTCAGACGATCTTTGGCTCAAAATGAGTGACATATTGATTGAGTTAAAGAGGCTTGTAACCTCTTAACCATGAATGTGGGATTCTCCACATCCGTAGGCAAGAACTTACTCAGACATAATTTCCATAGCTCTGGGTGTTCTATCACTCAATTGATGGAAAGAGAAGGTTACCCTCGGTATGAGTGTAGAAATATCTCAAAAGTGAAGGTGAAATAAAAACATCTCAAGGTACCCACATGCCTTATAATAGGGGTGTGGTTTGAGGAAGGTGACAATTATCCTTTAGCTCGTGACCAAGGAGTTTGACGACCCTCTCTAGACTACATCCCATTTTTCTGCTAAGAAAAAGTTTCACATTACACTGCATACTTTTTGGAGTCGTCCATACCTGTAGCTTTCATTTGAGAATTTCATCCTTTTTGATGCTCTCGACAACATCTCAAACAAATGATTAGTTGAAACATGGCATTACAAAAATGTAAATTAGCGCAAATATCTTTAAATATGCTATTCTGAGATAGTTGATGAACCAAGTTGCACAACCTATTATAAAAACAATGTACCACTTTGAATGAAGTGAAGATCCAACATGCCTCATTAAAAGGAAGATGTCCCAATTTAAATGTAACATACTAGTTTGAATGGAGTGATGGTCCAACGTGTCTCATTGAAAAATAGATGACCCAATTTAAATATAATATGCTACCTTGAATTGAGTGATGGTCCAACGTGTATCATTGTAGGGCGGACAACCCAATTTAAATATAGCATACCACTTTGAACGTATTGACAGTCCAACGTGTCTCATTGAAGGGAGAACAACCTAATTTAAACATAATATGTCACTTTTAACAAAGTGACGATCCAACATACCTCATTGAAGGGTAGACGACCCAATTTAAATGTAATATGTCAATTTGAATGGAGTGACAGTCCAACATATCTTATTAAAGGGCGGAAGACCCAATTTAAATATAACATGATACTTTCAATGGAGTGATGGTCCAACATGTCTTATTGAAGGGCGGACGACCCAATTTAAATGTGACGTGCCACTTTGAATAGAGTAATGGTCCAACGTGTCTCATTAAAGGGCGAATGACCTAATTTAAATATAACGTGAAACTTTAAATGGAGTGATGGTCCAACATGCCTCATTGAAAGACGGATGACCCAATTTAAATGTAACATGCCACTTTGAATAGAGTGATGATCTAACATGTCTCATTGAAAGGTGGACGAGCCAAAATTTAAATATAACATGCCATGTTGAACAGAGTGACGATCCAACGTGTCTCATTGAAGGGCAGACGACCTAATTCGAATGTAACATGCCACTTTAAATGGAGTGAAGGTCCATAATTGAATATTTATGAATATTCATGATTTATATTGAATTGAAATTCATATTTATGATGTTGTGGGTGTTTTGATTCATGTTTGAAATTACATATTCCAATGATTGAAGATAGGATGTGATGATTTGTATAATAATCATGATAACTCCTTAAATTTACAAGTTGATGGATGTATCCATGATTATTAGATTTATTGATGATTGTATAACCAAAGCATGCTTCCCATGCGTTTGATTAAATGCCTATGTGAAGGAAAAGTGCCACTCAAGTATGATAATATGAAATTCCCATATATGTACCAGTTCATGCATGTTAAGTATTAGATGGAATGTCTTAGTTAATAAATTATGAAAATATGTGTAGCCATTGTGGTGCTTTAGCACTTGTACTTCATGAAATTCCCATCTTATCATATTATGGATTGTCGATGTTGGTCATGTATTCAAGAAAGTCATGTTGTGTCAGTTTCATACTATCTCGTCCTGGGGATACTTTTACCCAAAAATTAGTTGTATGCCTAGAGCCAGTGTCATGTTTTAAACATACTCTCAATCAACCCATATTCATAGAAATTCAGTCAGTCATGTGACTCAGGAAAACTCAGTAAACTCAGTAATATCAGAAAACGCAGAAATTCAGTAATCTCAGTAGCATTTCATCAGTCAATGAAACTCAGTTAACTTAGTCCAGTCAGTTTAGTTAATCATGTTCAGTGTCTATGCAGATGGGAGAAGAAATTAGCACCGAGCGAACCCAAGGATGGGAACCAACCTATTATATGAGGGTGTGATTCTTAGGAGTAATCCTTGCATTTCATAACGACGTAGCCAGCGTAGGTTGAGACATCATAGCCTATTATATAAGGGCAGATGAGGTGGCTTAACCTGTTATATAAGGTTTCCCACCGTTCTTACTAGAGTTACCTGTTATATAAAGGTTACTCACAGATTGTCCTTACCAGTCGCGCAGTATTGACACCATTCCAATTATAGTTATAGATTGAACCCCAACTCAGCCATAATGACGTATTAGGGGTATGTTATTTAAATAACTACTTTCCTTAGTTTTAGTTACAGAATCAAGACTGTCAGATATAGTCATTCAGTCTTAGTAATAGAACTCAGATAGTTCTACAAAATTCAGGACTGTCAGATAAGGTCAACTCAGAAGAGTACAAAACTTAGCTAGTTTCATCAGAATCTATATTGTCAGATACAGTCAATCAGTATTATATATTTCATTTATATAAGTATCATTGTCTCATGTTATCAGTAATCAAGTTCAGTAATCATGTTGTCACGCACTTAGTTACTGTTATTATGTATTCATGCATGCACTCTCACGTTCATGTTACCTAGTCAGTTAGTATAGTTCATGCATGTGAACCCTTTGTATTCAGCCTACCTCATATATATACCAGTAAATTCAACATACTAACGTATTTGAGCTATGGTTTTTGATACCATAAGTTCAGAAGGATGAGCTCCAGAGCATCAGTAACATTCCAGTCTCAGCAATCAGAGTTAGCAGTGAGACCTCATCTTTCGAGGACATGACCATTACTTTGTTATCTCAATTAATTAATTTATTAGTTGGAGTTAGTTGGGGACACGTCCAATCCACTCCTTATTCAGACAGTTTGGTAAGTTAGAGGCTTTTTAGACTATCATGTTCAGACAGTTATTTCAGTTATTTCGGGTATTGCATACCTAGAACACCCCGCATTTTGGGCTAGAATGCAAATCGTCATTTGTACAAGTAGATGTTCCAAAATCCATAAATCCTATGAAAATTAGGTATGTTAATCAATTATGTAGTGTTGAAACCTATTTTTACATGAATTGAGATAATAAAGATCCCCTAAATCATGGTCAAGTTGAAAGCTTTCCTATCATTAGAGTTTTAGTGAGCGTCAAAACTTTAGTCGACTTTAATCGACCATAACTCCTTGTACATGGCAAACTGGGTATCCTAATATACACTTAAAGAAAGCTCTTCAAATTATCTTTCCAACGATACCAATTTCACCAAAATCTGTTATCGCAACAAAGAGTTATGCCCATTTTACTGCAACATATTAGCCAGGAAATTTTGTGACGACATTTTGTGATGACTTGGCACAAGCCTGACGATTTTTCACAAAATGTCATCACCATAAGCAAAAAGTCAAAAAATCCAACATTTTGCTATGACCTTTTTATGATGACTTTTCATAAGTTTGATGGCTTGTCACAAAATATCGTCAACCTTAGGCCGAAAATCATAAAATCCACCCTTTTGTGATGATATTTTTTGATGACTTGTCACAAGTCTAACCACTTGTCACGATTGTCCTCAACTAATTTTTTTCTGCAATTTAATGACATTTTTTCAAGGGTATTTTTGTCTTTTTCTGCACTTCCTATGACTTATAACCACTAGATAACGTATTTTCTTCTATTTATCTTTAGTTAGACATCTCAAAATTCTCTGCACACCTTCAACCATAAGGTTACGGTTTCAATATAAAAACCCAATTAAATAGAGATTCAGCTGTCAAAATTTAATAATTATTGGATATTTGAATTCCCCGTTAACAGGGCTACGAGGAACACACAATAGTTCGTGAATAACCTTCTGAAATTTTTGAAGTCATCCAAAAACTCCAAGTTTAAGGTATGTGGGTTTTGAACAGGAGCACCCTTTAGCTCTTGTCCTCAAAAGTTTTAGTTTTCTTAAAGAATTTCGTATTTCCAAGATGAATTCATATTATTTTGCTATATTTCAACTTTATGAGATTATGAAATTGTTCAAGTCTTGAATTACATTATTATCTTGTTTAATAATGAGATAAATTGAGAGCTCATGATATAAATTGCATATTCTTATATTGATTTCATATTTTTAAGTATTCCCAAGACTTGTTATTATGGTTAAGCCTTATTGTTGAATTATGAGTTTTGAGAATGAGTTGTTGATGACTTTTAAAGAATTGAAAGAAGTATATTCATATTTCCATTATTATGAGATCTTTAAAGCTTTAATGATAAGTCTATCAAGATTTCAAGAAAGAAGTGAGTTTCAACCCTACGTTAAGAAAGAAATCCACATTCTTGATTGTGAGATAAAAGGGATGCATTTTGGTTCCCATTGCATATTATTGAAATATTTTATGGTGGATTTTCTAAAGTCCTGAGCTAAGTTAGGGAGTATTATTTAGCACCGAGTTGGGCTTGATTCTGAGGTCTCATGCCCCAGAACTACCTGCCCCCGTAGGTTTCTGATATACCCTAAATGGGTTAAGATTGTGATCACTAAAGTTAAGGTTTATCCGATGGCAAGGATAGAATAGCTTTTCCCAACGTAGGTAAGACGTTGGACTGCATGTAGCTTACATGGTTTATGTTGGTTAGAAAAAACTACAAAGTATTCCCCAACTCTATCTAAGATACAAGTATATGTATTTTGAAAGCTATGAGTCCAAGATTTCTAAGGCTCTCAAGTGTCTAAATCGTTAAGTTCCCAAAGAAGTCCCTAGTTTTCATGATATTAAAGTGTATGCTCTGAAAGATGTTGTTTTAAGATTTTATCTATCTTACAAGTTTGATAATAAAGAAAGAATGCAAATTTAGAATAAAGTACAATGACTCACGTGATTTACATTATCTGTTTTCTTATTCATGATTATGATGGTTTTAATTCAAGCTATGTGAGTCATCAATACTAGTATGCATGTTTTTTATAAGGATTTATGATATTGATTATTTAATTGCATACACCCCCATATACTCAGTACAATCCCAAAGTGTTCATCCACATATATGTCTATGTGCTACATTGTCTCAAAGTGTAGGTACAAGACTTAGTGTGTACATTCAGATTCAGTCAGCTCACAACTTCCAGTCTGTAGGTGATGAATCCTTTAAATTCAAGGGTTTGAGCCAGTTAGATGGTTTGAGTAGTTCTTTATTTTTCTATTTCAGTCATATTGAGTTGGGATAGTTGGGAGTCATGATCCGGCTATCAAAAGGTAGTACTAGTAGAGGTTTCATAGATAGTAAGTAGAGTTAATGTATTCAATTTCAATTTTATTTTGGTAAAAGTAGAGTTGTAATCTTGTAAAGTTCAAATTTCTATTGATCAATTTCAGAAAAGTTTTATGTTCTCGCTGATTTTATACAAATTTAAGTATTTTATGCAATTTGTTATGAGTAATGCCAGTAGAAGGGTTATATTGGGGTCACTTGTGACCCTAAGCATCATGTGACATCTCGGGACCCAATTTTGGAGAGTTACACACTTGGTATCAGAGCACGGATTTTAAGAGTCCTAGGGTATCTATGAAGATGTGTCTAGTAGAGTTTTGCGAAATGGTACGGTTCCAGTTCTTTCAGCAGTTGGAATCACATTCCATAAGTTATGAACTCCCAATTTAGGTCATGCAGCTCATGACGCATGTACTCAAGCTTTACAGTATGATCAGTCCAAGTACTCAACCAATACTTTTAATGATCAGCAAAATTTGGATTTATATCTTGCATGACCTTAGATAAAACTTCTTTGATAAGTCTATGATGGTATATATTCCATTCATCAAGCCTCCGTTGAGTGTCAATTTATTCATAGTATCACCTCATATTTTGGGCCCTCATGTTCTAACCTTATATTACCTTTTCCTCAGTCAAGATAGTGAGGATGATCAGTTGTCTAGATGGGAGAGAGTAAACATTTTTTGTTACTGGAAGATCATTGTATGCTTATTTTAGCTAAGTCAGTAAAGTGTGAAGTGAGATTGAGGCCAAGTCTTTAATACCCGTCATCGTTAGCCGAAGTTTTATATAAGATGTTTGGGTAGTTGAAATCTTATGTATGTCTTCTTAGGAGTAGTGCATAGAAGTTGTTCGTGATAGAGGTTTGTATGTTGTGAAAAAGGTATTTTAGGGGAGTGTGTTTAGATGTGCATATGTGGTTATAGAAATGAGGCTTGAACATCATGTTTGTATATTTAGATGAATGCACTGCAAATTAGTAAGATGTCTAGTACTAGATTGAATGTGGTTGTTGGAGTAGTAGTAAGGATTTTCATGAGTTGAGAAGTTGTGAAGTGCAGGGTGTGTTGAATTAAATTTCAGACTAGTAGTACAGTGTTAACTGGTATACCCTATGATTGTGGGTTAGGATTGAAGATGGTGAGGGAATTTATTTCAGTTTAGACATGAGTATAAGGAAATATCAACGACCCTGTTAGAATTAGAAGATGAATCAATGAGTATGGTTTTTAAGGTAAAGGAATAGTTGATAAATATTTTAGAAATGTGTCTAAGTTTCAAGTAATGTGTTGCATTGCCTAAAGCCTAGTAAATTTTACCTAGTCTACGATTCAAAGGCATATGATTCCAAGCTATGGAATTGTAGTAGTATTGTAATCTCTTATTCAGATGTCTTGTTCAGATCTTGACAAAAATTCTTGGCTCCATCAAATCATTAGAACTCCCTAGAGGGGTGTTGAAGAAACCATCCACTTGAGAATGAGTATCTAGTATGATTCAGTTTGGATAGACAACAGTTCAGTTTAATGATCAAGCACATAGATTTCTAAGGATTTCCATTTTCTGAACGATCCTAGTTTTACTACGTAAAGTTTCATAAGTACGATCGCACCATGCACATATCAAGCAAATTCTAAACTCTCAGTATGAGTCAGCTCTTCGTAAATAAGTAAAAAGGGCAAGTTATCTCAGCTTTAGATGAAGGTAACAGCCTTCCTTTATTCATCTCCTTTCTGATCAAAGATTAAGTTTGATAGCTATTCTTATCATGAGTATATGCATTCATTGAAGTATGCCAAAGTTTAGAAAGATATTAATTCAGTTTAATAAGTTATTTCAACTGTGTATCCTTAGTTTTCTCTGTATTCTTAACTTAAAGAGTAACATTCGGGGATGAATGATCCCAAAGGGGAGATAATGTAACACCGCTCATTTTGGGCTAGAACGCAAACCATCATTTCTACGTATAGATCTTCCAAAATCCATAAATCATATGCAAATTTGCTATATTAATCAATTATGTAGAGTGGTAACCTATTTTGGCATGAATTGAGATCATAGAGATCCTCTAACTCAAGGTCAAGTTAAAAGCTTTCCTATCGTTTGAGTTTTAGTGAGCGTCTAAACTTGAGTCAACTTCAATAGACCATAACTCCTTTTATATGAAAAACTGAGTGGATTACTATATATCAAATGAAATCTCTTCAAATTATCTTTCAAACGATACCAATTATCCGAAAATCTGTTATCGAAGCAAAGAGTTATTCCCATTTTACTCCAGCGTATCAGCATGGAAAATTCGTGATGACATTTTGTAAAGACTTGTCACAAGCCTGATGGCTTACTACAAAATGCCGTCACCATAAGTAGAAAGTCACAAAATCCAACATTTTGTGACGACTTGTTAGATGTTTGACGGCTTGTCATAAAATGTCGGCAACCTTAAGCCGAAAATCATAAAATCCACCCTTTTGTGATGACATTTTGTGATGACTTGTCACAAATCTGACGACTTGTCATGAATGTCGTCAGCTATTTTTTTAGAGATTTAATGATGTTTATTCAAGGGTATTCTGTCTTTTTCTATACTTCACATGACTTATAACCCTTAGAGAATGTATTTTCTTCTATTTTTCTTCAGTTAAATATTTCAAAATTCCCTGCACACCTTCAACCACAAGGTTAGGGTTTCAACATAAAAACCCAATTATCTAGAGAATTAACCATGCGAATTCAGTAATTCTTGCATATTTGAATTCCTCATTAAGAGGGCTACGAGGGACACCCAATAGTTCATTAATAACCTTCCGAAATTTTTGATGTCATCCAAAAGCTCCAAGTTTAGGGGAAATGGGTTTTAAACAAGACCACCCTTTCATTCTTTTGCCCTAAAGTTTTAGTTTTCTTAAAGAATTTTGTATTTCAAAGATGAATTCATATTAATTTGCTATATTTCAAGTTTATGAGATTATGAAATTGTTCAAGTCTGGAATTACATGATTGTCTTGTTTAATGATGAGATAAATTGAGAGTTCATGATATAAATTGCACATTCCTATATTGATTTCATATGTTCAAGTATTCCCAATACTTGTTGTTATGATTTGAGCCTTATTGTTGAATTATGAGTTTTGAGAATGAGTTGTTGATGACTTTTAAAGAATTGTAAGAAGTATGTTCATATTTCCATTATTATGAGATCTTTATAGCTTTAATGATAAGCCTATCAAGATTTCAGGAAAGAAGTGAGTTTGCACCCTAAGTTAAGAGAGAAATCCACATTCTTGATTTTGAGATAAAGGGGATAGTTTTTGGCTTCCATTGCATATTATTAAAATTTTTAAAGGTGGATTTTCTAAAGTTTAGAGCTAAGTAAGGGAGTAGTATTTAGAACCGAGTTGGGCTTGATTCTGAGATTTCAAGCCCAGAACTACATGGCCCCATAGGTTTCTGATATACCACAAGTGGGTTAAGATAGTGATCACTAAAGTTAAGGTTTATCCGATGGCAAGGATAGAACAGCTCTCCCCAATATGGGTAAGATGTTGGACTCTATATAGCTCACATGGTTTATGTCGATTAGAAAAAACTCCCAAAGTAGTCCCCCACTCTATCTAAGATACAAGTATATATATTTTGAAAGCTACGTGTCCAAGATTTCTAAGGCACTCAAGTGTCAAAATCTTTAAGTTTCCAAAGAAGTCCCTAGTTTTCATGAGATTAAAGTGTGCTCTGAAAGATATTGTTTTAAGACTTTATCTATCTTATCAGTTTGAGGATAAAAAAAGAATGCAGATTTATAATGGAGTGCAATGACTCATGTGATTTACATTACCTATTTTCTTATTCATGATTATGATTGTTTTAATTCAATCTATGTGAGTCATCTATGCTAGCATGCATGTTTTCTATAAGTATTTATGATATTGATTATTTAATTGCATACACCCCCATATACTCAATACATTCCCAAAGTGCTGATCCATATATACGTCTATGTGCTACATTGTCTCATAATGTAGGTACAAGACTTATTGTGCATATTCAGATTCAGTCAGCTCACAGCTTCAAGTCAGCAGGTGATAAATCCTTTTAATTCATGGGTTTGAGACAGATAGATGAGTTCAGCAGTTCTTTATTTTCCTATTTCAGTCATATTAAGTTGGGATAGTTGGGAGTCATGATCTAGCTATCTAATGTCTGTACTAGTAGAGCTTTATAGATAGTCAGTAGAGTTAATATATTTAGTTTCAATTTTATTTAGGTAAAAGCAGAGGTGTAATCTTGTAAAGTTATGATTTGTATTGATCAAGTTCAGAAATATTTTATGTTCTCACTGATTTTATACAGATTTAAGCATTTTATTCAGTTTCTTATGAGTTATGCTAGTAGAAGGGTTAGCTTGGGGTCACTTGTGACCCATAGCACCGTGTGACGTCTCAGGACCCAATTTTGGAGCGTTACAAACTTGGTATTAGAGCGCAGAGTTCAAGAGTCCTAGGGTATCTATAAAGTCGTGTCTAGTAGAGTCTAGCAGAATGGTACAGAAATGTCTATACTTTTCTTTGAGATGCTACAAGGCATTTAGGAAATGTCTCCATTCTTTTAAGTTTCAGATTGTGCTATGGAAATGTTCTTTAAGAAACTTATACAGATTCTCATCTTACTCTATTTGAGCCATCCCTGCCTTATTTTAAAGGTATCAGAAATAGTCAAGCTTAAATCTTTACAGATAGTGCTTTCTCAGACTGTTTCCATAAATAGTTTTTGTATTGTAAGCGAGCTAGAAAGTATCCCATCAGTTCTTTTGAGTTTCGATGATTGAAGTGCTCTATTCGTGATTCATAAAAGTCATGCACTAAGCCCAAGTCAGATGTACTTCCAGATTCCTTCTCAAAATCTACAATGTAAGGCTATACTTCCCTATCCATGTATTATTCTTGAAATAGCATAATTAGTAAGTTCCAGTTCCTCCCCAGATAAAGCTCACAGATTGGCTAGCAAAAAGCTTCAGAAGCCACACAAAACGGTTTGAAAGGAGTCTTCTAGTGTGTTACAAGTACCTCAAATTTAAAGTTATACCCTCATTCTTTTAAGTTAGTTCATTAAGACAGATCAAGATGTGCATTCTTAGATTATTGTATATAATTTGTCAAGCTTCTATATCTTGTAATATATAATCTTATTATCATGGTGTTTTTGAAACTCAAAGTCTAGTGAAGCTGTGTGGGGCTCTTTCGATTTACTAGCATAGTTGCTTTGTTATTTATCTCATTTTCTTATTCAAAACATAAAATCAAAGTTTAGTGAATTCGTGTATGGCTTATTTCAATTCACTAGCAACCTGTTGGTTATCTTGTTGTTCTTGTGTTAGTTGAAAGTGTGGGTTTAGGAGTGTGGTGACAATAAAAGTGGTAAGGGCAATTTATTGAATATGTATAGATGAATTTTTTCTTATGATTGAATTAGTAATGAAGTGATATACCTCTGTTTGTTAGTTTAGTGAAAGTTAGAGAAATGAATTATTAGTTAAGGTGGATTGTTGTTTGCTTGAGGTAAAAAAAGAGTTGTTGATGGTATTTGTTGTGCTAGAAAAGTATAGGTTTTGATGGAAGTACTTGGTGGGTAACTGTTGTTAATTTAGGCTTTCTTGAGATTGCAAGAGAATGTTTAGTTGAAACTTATAAAGTTATGGAGGAGTTTTTATGTATAAGAAGGGTAAATAGTAATGATGTGTAGAAGGAGGATGCGTTAGTAGATTTAAATAAGCTAGGCCACATAATTTTTCTCAATTATTGTTCTTATGAAGTTCTAGTGGACTAGTGTTTTTTTATGCTTTATTTTATAGTTTCCAAGTGAGAATAGTAAATGAGGTTTTATTGTTAATCATGTTTAGCACTAGACATTAAGTTTGAATAGTTGATGGTCATCTAGGTGATGTAATAATTGCCTAGTTAGTGATGCTAGTTATAGGGAAGTGATATAATAGGCTTGAACAGTGTATGGAAGAGCATAAGTTTACTTGATTCGTAATCAAGTTTGACGTTGTATGTATGATGCAGAAGTAAACCCAAGGTGCTATGGGGCTGCATTATTTTTTTTTAGGATTACTACATGTTGTGTGGTCAATAGTACCGTTGAGATGTTTGGTCAAGAAAGACTAGTTAGATAATGAGTAATGTTCTTGATAGCTAAGTTAAGGAGTTATGATTGAAGATGTTGAGTCTTTTTAAGTATGAATGTGATTCTCATGGTTTAGAAACATAAGTTTACAATCATGATATTGGTAGACTATGACAAAAGTTGTATGGTCCATCAAAGGTTTGGATATATCTATGTTAAGTGTTAGAATCTAAGTTTGAGATTTCAAAGATTTAGCTAATAGGAATAAGAGTTAAAGTACTATATGGTGTGCACTCCAACTATAGGGATACTCGTGCAGATTCCAACTGAGTAAATGTTCAAGTATTACATGATGTCTATTTAGGCTATAGATAGAAAGGGTATAGCTCAGAAGTGAGTATTAGAAGTTGGTTTTATGCTTTCAGGTGTAGTCATTTGGGTTAAGTTCTTTTGTTCATGTGCGTTGTTATATCCCAAACTCTAGATTAAAGTGATTATAGTTAGACTAGAGTTTATATAGTAGTTAACAACCTTAGAGTTATGGCTTACATCTAAGGGGGAGATGATAGAACAAGTAACTAAGTCAAGCCTTCAGATTCTTGTTGATGTACCAGTAAGTTGTAGAATAGCTGTAAGAAAGATTATTGCTTGACCCAATCTTATTTCAGTATTTTCAGTTGTCCTAATACCTACACATGCCTTACATTTAGTTCCATGATCTTAATTCATGTTCATACATATGATGGAGAATTATGTACTCTCCTAGTTCCCAAAAATGAGGAGTTCTAGTTCTTTCAGCTGTTGGAATCACATTCCATAAGTTATGAACTCCTAATTCAGGTCATGCAACTCATGATGCATGCACTCAAGCTTTACAGTATGATTAGTCGAAGTACTCAACCAATACTTTTAATGAAAAGAAAAATTTGGATTTATATCTTTCATGTCCTTAGATCAGACTTCTTTGATAAATCCATGATGTTATATATTCTATTCCTCAAGCCTCAGTTGAGTGTCAAGTTATTCATACTATCCCATCATATTTCGGGTTCTCATGTTCTAACCTTATATTACCTTTCCATCGGTCAAGATAGAGTAAACATTTCTTGTTATTGGAAAATCATTATATGCTTGTTTTAGCTAAGGCAATAAAGTGTGAAGTAAGATTGAATCCAATTCTTTAATACCCCCCATGGTTAGTCAAAGTTTTATATAAGATGTTTGGGTAGTTGAAATCTTATGTATGTCTTCTTAAGAGTAGTGTATGGAAGTTGTTCTTGATAGAAGTTTGTAAGTTGTGACAAAGGTATTTTAGGGGAGTATGTTTAGAAGTGCATATATCGTTATAGAAGTGAGGCTTGAACATCATGTTTGTTTATTTAGATGAATGCACTGCGCATTAGTAAGATGTCTAGTACGAGGTTGAATATGGTTGCTGGAGTAGTAGTAAGGATTTTCATAAAATGATAAGTTGTGAAGTGCAGGGTGTGTTGAAATACAGTTCAGACTTGTAGTACAGTGTTATGTGGTGTACCCTATGATTGTGGGTTAGGCTTGAAGATGGTAAGGGAATTTAGTTAAGTTTAGACATGAGTAGAAGGAAATATTAACGACCTTGTTAGAATTAGAAGATAAATCAATAAGTATGGTTTTTAAGGTAAAGGAATAGTTGATAGAATATTTTAAAAGTGTGACTAAGTTTCAAGTAAGGTGTTGCATTGCCTAAATACTAGTAAATTCTACCCAGTCTACGATTCAAAGGCCTATGATTCCATGCGATGGAATTGTAGCAATATTGCAATCCCTTATTCAGATATCTTGTTCAGATCATGACCGAAATTCTTAGCTCCATCAAATCATTAGAACTCCCTAGAGGGGTGTTGAATAAACCCTCCACTTGAGCATGAGTATCTAGTATGATTCAGTTTGGATAGACAATAGTTCAGTTTAACAATCAGGCACATAGATTTATATGGATTTCCATTTTTTGAACTATCCTAGTTTTACTACCTAAAGTTTCTTAAGTATGATCACACCATGAGCACATAAAGAAAATTCTAAACTCTCAAAATGAGTCATCTCTTCATAAATAAATAAAAAGGGCAAGTTATCTCTGATTCAGATGAAGGTAATAGCCTTCCTTCATTCAGCTCCTTTCTAATCAAAGATTCAGTTAGATAACTATTCTTATCATGAGTGTATGCATTCATCAAAGTATGCCAAAGTTTAGAAAGATATTGATTCAGTTTAATAAGTTATTTCAACTTTTTATCCTCAATTTTCTCGGTATTCTTAACCTAAAGAGCAATATTCGGGGATGAATGATCCCAAGGGGGAGATTATGTAACACCCAACATTTCGGGCTAGAACACAAACCGTCATTTCTATGTATAGATCTTCAAAAATCCATAAATCCTATGAAAAATTGGTATGTTAATCAATTATGTAGTGTGGGAACCTATTATGGCATGAAATGAGATCATAGAGATCCTTTAGCTCAAGGTCAAGTTGGAAGCTTTCCTATCATTCGAGTTTTAGTGAGCATCGAAACTTGAGTCAAATTCGATCAACCATAAATCCTTGTATATGACGAACTGATTGGCCTACTACATATCAAATGAAATCTTTTTGAATTATCTTTCAAACTATACAAATTTTGTCAAAATCCGTTATCGGAGCAAAGAGTTATGCCCATTTTAATCCAGCATATCTGCCTGGAAATTTTGTGATGACATTTTGTAAAGACTTATTACAAGCCTGACGGCATGTCACAAAATGTGGTCACCATAAGCAGAACGTCACAAAATCCAACATTTTATGATGACATTTTGTGATAACTTGTCAGAAGTTTGACGGCTTGTAATAAAATATCATCAACCTTAAGCCGAAAATCATAAAATCCACCCTTTTGTGACGACATTTCATGATGACTTGTCACAAGTCGAACGACTTATCATGAACGTCGTCAGCTATTTTTTTCAGCGATTTAATGAGATTTTTGAAAGGGTATTTTGGTCTTTTATCTGTATTTCCCATGACTTATAATGATCAAAGAATGTATTTTCTTCTATTTCTCTTTAATTAAATATCTCAAAATTCTCTACAAACCTTCAACCACATGGTTAGGGTTTCAACATAAAAACTCAATTATCTAGAGATTCAATCATAATAATTCAATAATTCTTGCATATTTGAATTCCCCATTCAGAGGGCTATGAAGGACGCCCAATAATTCATGAATAACCTTCCAAAATTTTTAAAGTCATCCAAAAGCACCAAGTTGAAGGTATGTGGATTTTTAACAAGCACACCCTTTCGTTCCTGTGCCCAAAAGTTTTGGTTTTCTTAAAAAAATTTGTATTTTCAAGATGAATTCACATTATTTTTCTATATTTCAAGTTTATGAGATTATGAAATTGTTCAAGCCTTGAATTACATGATTATCTTGTTTAATAATGAGATAAATTGAGAGTTCATGATATAAATTGCACATTCTTATATTGAATTCATATTTTCAAGTATTCCTAAGACTTGTTATGAGTTAAGCCTTATTGTTGAATTATGAGTTTTGATAATGAGTTGTTGATGACTTTTAAAGAATTGCAAGAAGTATGTTCATATTTCCATTATTATGAGATCTTTAAAGCTTTATAGATAAGTCTATCAATATTTCTTAATAGAAGTGAGTTTTGAGTTATTAAAGAAATCCACATTCTTGGTTTTGAGATTAACGAGATGCGTTTTGGCTCCCATTGCATATTATTGAAATGTTTCAAGGTGGATTTTCTAATATTCTGAGCTAAGTAATGGAGTAGTATTTAACACTGAGTTCAGCTTGATTTTGAGGTCTTATGCCCCAGAACTACGTGCCCCTGTAGGTTTCTGATATACCCTAAGTAGGTTAAGATAGTGATCACTAGAGTCAAGGTTTATCCGATCGAAAGGATAGGACAGCTCTCCCCAACGTGGGTAAGACGTTGGACTCTATCTAGCTCATATAGTTTATGTCGTTTAGATAAAACTCCCAAAGTAGTCCCTCACTCTATATAACATACAAGAATATGTATTTTGAAAGCTAGGAGTCCAAGATGTCTAAGGCTCTCAAGTGTCAAAATCTTTAAGTTTCCAAAGAAGTCCCTAGTTTTTATGAGATTAAAGTGTATGCTATGAAAGATGTTGTTTTAAGACTTTATCTATCTTACAAGTTTGAGAATAAAGAAAGAATGCAGATTTAGAATGAAGTGCAATGACTCACGTAATTTACATTACCTGTTTTCTTATTCATGATTATGATGGTTTTAATTCAAGATATGTGAGTAATCTATACTAGTATGCAGGTTTTCTATAAGGATTTACGATATTGATTATTTAATTGCATACACGCCCATATACTCAGTACATTCCAAAGTGCTGATCCACATATACGTCTATGTGCTACATTGTCTCATAATGTAGGTACAAGACTTAGTGTGCACATTCAGATTCAGTCAACTCGCAGCTTCAAGTCAACAGGTGATGAATCCTTTTAATTCAAGGGTTTGAGCTAGATAGACGATTTAAGCAGTTCTTTATTTTTCTATTTCAGTTGTATTAAGTTAGGATAGTTGGGAGTCATGATCCGGCTATCTAAAGTCAGTACTAGTAGAGGCTTCATAGACAGTTCGTAGAGTTAATGTATTCAGTTTCAGTTTTATTTTGGTAAAAGCAGAGTTGTAATCTTGTAAAGTTCAGATTTGTATTGATCAGGTGCAGAAAAGTTTTATGTTTTCACTTATTTTATATAGATTTAAACATTTTATTCAGTTGCTTATGAGTTATGCTAGTAGAAGGGTTAGCTTGGGGTCACTTATGACCCTAAGCACCGTGTGACATCTTGGGATCCGATTTTGGGGCCTTACAATACCCCATCCAGATGTTATATTTTATTAGTTATGTTATAGTTTTGAACATTATGGCCTTTCAGCCTTTATTTCCTCATTCACATAATATATTATGCAGTTTTCAGGTACAGATATCAGTCATGGGTTAGCATGTGGTCCTTCGGGGTCATGAGCTCCATGTAGCATTCCAAATACATGATCCAGGGCATTAAAATCAGTTCCTCAGTACTCAATAGACTTAGTCATTCAGTACTCCAGTATTAGTATTTAGATATAAGTAAATCCACGTTATGAGAGTTCATGAGTCAGTGTTATCACGATCTCAGTTACAGTTATGTATTTATGTATGTATTCTTACATTCATGTTATTCAGTTAGTTAATATTGTTCATGCATATGAACCATTGCATTCAGCCTACCTCACTTACGTACCAATACATTCAATCGTACTGACGCATTTGCACTATGGTGTTTTATACCATAGGATCAGAAGCACGCGCTCCAGAGTATCAGTAGCATTCTAGTTTCTCCAGAGTATCATCATTCAAGGATGCTATTATTTTATTATTTCATTCTTTTAGTACTTAGTTTATTTTACCAGATGGTCTTATTTAGGGGAATGTCCCATCAACTCTTTATTCAGACAGTTCAGATTTAGAGGCTTTCTAACTACAACATGTTCAGATCGTTATTTCAGTTATTTTGGTATTGTTGTACCATATTTTCAGTTATGTATTAGTATTGAACCTTATGGCCTTTCAGTTTACGTATCTGCATTTATGATATTACAATTATTATTCAGGGATCAGTCACAGATATCAGTCATGGGTTAGCTTGTGGTCTTTCGGGATTATGAGCACCGTGTAACATTCCAAGTACCAGATTCGGGGCGTTACAATAATTCAAAAAGATACAAGCATATATTTCCTCCAATAAAGCACCTAAAATTAATGTCATGAAATGACTTATGTATGTTGGTTTCTCTAATTTCACCAAGGATACGTATATCAACTCCTTTATTACCTTATTCATTCCTTAGTATGCCTTCACACGTTGAACATCTACCTTCATGGTTATCAATTCCAATTGCACCATATAGAAAAAAATGTACTACTAAAAATGGACACATTTAGTAAGACTTTAAATTAGCTTGAAACATGTTGTATTAAATATCAAGACTAAATCATTTGGCTAAACTCTTTCTTTACTATCTTACAATAGTGATAGCTTTATCTCCTAGTTGGAGACCTCAACTGACCCACTAGATTTTTTGTGATAAGGTATCCATAATTCTCAAGTAGGGTTTGAAACAATTGATTATAATAAATAGATCGTCCATAACTAATTATTTTTATTGGTGCACTAAACCTAAGTAAAATGTTATGCTTCCACAAAGTTCTTACACTCTTGCCTTCATTATTAGGAAGCACAACAACCTCCACTAACTTAAAAAATAGTCAATAGCTACAAGTATATACTTCATCATATTTGAGATCTCAAATGGACATATAAAATCAATTTCACAAATATCAAATAGCTCCCTTATATACCCACATTGTAGAATATATCAAATAGCCCATACTGTTGATGAATGGTCGACCAACAGTACCCACATTGTAGAATATTATGGGTGTGGCAAATACCACTATGATGACCTCTACAAAGGATGAGTGACATGCCTCCAATATATTGATCATTGAGACCTCAGGCACAAATCGAAAAATGATTCCACTAAATAAATACATTAAAAGAATGGCTCATCAAAGAAAAATGACTGCACATCTAACATAAAATTCTTTCATTATTGGAAAGGAAAATTCATAGGCACCACATCACTCAATTAATAATTAGCAAAATCTGTAAACCATGTAATCAAGTTTGTTATGTGTTTCAAAATCCGTACCCATAAAATCATTCAACATTTTGTAGATTTCATTATATAAGTTTCCTAAGAGTTCCATAGTTAATGTGCACAATTGTATTATTGTCAATTGACTAGGATCTAAACTTCTCATAAGCAAAAACCACAGCAAGCTAATCTTGCTCCATTATAGTTTAGTTTTTTAGGTAGGATTAGGTGTTTTTCTATCAAAATAAATAAGATGTAGAATATTTTCACACCTTTGGTCTAGGACTGCTCATAGTGCAACTCCACTAGCATCGCACATATCTTATAATGGCATGAACCAATAAGGTGATAGAATATCAATTTCTCTTTATGACTTTCAAAGTCCTTTAAACACACATCATCAAACACAAACTTCACCTCTTTATTTAATAATATAGACAAACGCTATGTAATTTTAGAAAAACCAATGATGGCAATTTATCAATCACCACAATATTTTCTTTTGTAAATTCAATTACATTGTTTGCACCTTCATAAAATACTAGACAAATGGAAAAAACAATCTTCAAGAGAGTAACCTACCAACAAGAATTATACATGAACACCTTGGTAGAGTCCTCCACCATGTCTTAGATGATAGATACCATACAACACTTAATGTTTTTTGTCACATTACATAATCTGAAAGGCTTGCTTGAAAGAAAACGTCCCATATGGACAAGTAAAAGTGGAATCTCTTAGACTTCTAGAGAAACTTAAATTTGTATTAGAAAATACCATCCACTACCAACAAGATGGCCTAACATGTGATCAATAAAAGGTATTAGAAAATGATCTTTTTTGGTCCATGCATTATGTTTTATATAATCCATGTATACTCACCAGCCAGTAACTAGTCTTATTCAAATAATCTTATTCTTTCAATTAGGAACCATTTTTATTCCATACTTTTTTGACACACATTAGATAGGACTCACATAATTACTATCTGCAATAGTGTAAACCATTCGTACATTGAATCACTTGATGATTTTATTTCTGACTGCCCTATGCGTATGTGATTCAACCTACACTGATGCTCAATATTAGGAGTACAATAATTCTCAAGTTAAATTTTATGATAGAAAATTTTGGAAAATTCTAATAATATAAGCAATAGACCTTTTAATGTCTCTCTTGAAGTTTCTCAACATAGATACGAAAGCCTCAACTTTACATTTGACCAAATCCACTGCAATTATAACTAGCAAGAACTTATTGGCTCCTAAGAAAACATATCAAAAGTGGCATGGAGAGCTTTGTTCTGTAAGATAGGAGGCTCCTCAATTCTTCAAATCCAAATATATCTTTTTTAAAGTACGAGTTAGGTTCCAATAATAGTGAGTGAACTTATCATCTTTTCATACTCATTAATATTATCACCATCCAAGTTCATAATTAGAACTACTAGTGCCTTAATGCTAAGTACCCTATCAGTAGGATTTGTTAGGACCTCTCCATCAACTGCATAAAAAGAAAGACAACATACATATCGTACTTCATTGATTGGAAAACATTGAGCATCAATTCCTTAATATTAAAAAAATCAATTAGCCAGTTTCAATGTAAATTAATGATCATCCAACCACTAAGAATAGTTGCCCTCAGATGATTTAGACCGTAAAATCTACTACACATTCTAGAATGACAAAAATAAAGATAAAAAACTCAACTTTCAATAGAGCATCATACAAACTACCAATAGACTTCTTTAAAGGGTACCCCACCATTAGAAGTCTCACTGAATTTTCTTTTGGGTTCCCAATTCTAATTATCTATACATTACTAGTGATATCAGATATTACTAATGCCCATGTCACACAAAGTAATTACAAAGTTGAAAGCTCCTACACCGCAGTTAATAATAAACCCTCCAAGATTATTTTTTTCTACACATGAATATTAGAATCTATTACACTTTAAAGGTTCAAATTATTAATTGGCATAAAAATCATTATCCTTTTTATATAAAAGGATCTTTCATTAACATAGCATCACTAAACATTTACTTAAATTCCATAGGCTAAGAAATATTTAAAATTTGCATTAAACTAACTTATGATAGCTCACTTCTTCTGCCCTCTTTTTCTGTCACTTAAGGAGGGTGGAGGAGGTTATGATATTGGAGTAAAAATTTGAGAGACCTCTTTCTCATTTTCTTTACTAGCCTAAGACTCCATTTAGTAATTGGATAATTACTTTCTATTATATCCTCATAACTATTATACTCTACATATTTAGGTATTTTACAACAAAATCATTTTGTGCTCTGTCTTCTCATCAACAATTATCAGCATTGGAGGTAATCCATAATAATGCCAATTCTAGTGTTGTTTCCTTGTACTAATAATTAATTTTTAGATTTTGGACTTTATTGATAGGAAGTGTATCCTCTTGACATTATTTTAGGGATAATGAGACTTTACCAAATTGTCACTCATATTTTTTAATTATAATAAAAAATGATTCAACCGTTTGGCTCATCCTAGAAATATTTGTAAGGTTGTCATCACTATATTCTACTATTTTTATATCATTTTCCAATATGTTTTCCATCCTAGAATTATTCAACTTTGTTTTGTGGATACATTGTGAAACTTACAAGTCTCCTATATAATTATTGTATCCATCTCTCTTCTTCTTATCATAATCTTTATCGCTGCCTCTACTCCTATCTTTATACCTAGACAAGTTGTAATTGTTATACATGTAATAGTTCCAACTTGGATTACCTTAACCTTAGTGTTAAGCATCTTAGTCAGAGCATCGAACATTGTAAGACCCTTAGTATTTTATTATTTTATTTTTGACCCTCTTGTGTTTGTAATATTTATTTTTGACTTGAATTACATTTAAGGATATTAAAAAGGTAATTTTGGACGTTTAGGAATTTTCAAAAAGGGTTTCAGGCTATTATAGAAATCTGAGGCAGTGTGCCTCTATAATATCATCATGCCATAGATGTTAGCCTCTGTGATATTGGCATAGCAAGAAGGTCAACTTCCACGATAAGGCCTTACTACACTGAGGTGCAAATTTCTTCTAGTTTTTTTTGTTCCACTTAGGATGAGGGGATTTTTCTATTTTTACCCATTGTACGACCATTAAACATAAAATATCCCCATTCTCTTGTGCTTTTAAAGATGAAATAATACCTATCCACTCTTAAACTGAAAACCCAAGAACATTAACGAGTTTCACAAAGAATTTATCATCCAACTCAAAAATTCAAATTGTTTTAAAATTCTTGTGTATTTTAGGCATGCTTCTTTTACCAAAACTTTAATTTTATATTGTGTCATGAATTGAATGGATTTTAATGAGATTTAAATTATGAATTTTGAAATTGGGTTGAGGGATTTTGGTTGTTACTGATTGGATTACTTGTCTCATGTTTTGAATTGATTATTCATGCTTTAAATTGATATTTTTAGGACTAAATTGATGCATTATTTAAATAATTTGAATGGGGAAATGGGTTCCCCAAATTGGATAAACTTTGACTTGGAATTGGGTGAACATCAACCCACTTTGTGAATTTGATTTTAATTATGAAAAATTGCATGGTTTAACTTTCCTTTGAGCTCAATGGATTGCATTAATAGATAAATAGATTTTTTAAACAATTGAATTGGATGGCCTTGGTGTCTATGGTTTGGATTTTAGTGGAACTTGTGAATTAAAATGATTTAGTGGATTGTTTTGCATGATTTAATTAGTTTTCAAGCATATTGGTATGATGATACCAAGTGGTTATGGCCTTAATGAATTTCTCCTGGGTTAATGGTTGGAGTTATTTAAAAATTATTTTGATCTGGTCTTAAAGGGAGTTTTGTAGCTCAACGTGAAGGTGTAAGTCCCGAGGGGTGGAACACTGGAAACCACTTTTGCTGGTGTTGGAAATATATATCGCCTTTTCCTTGACACACACTTCATACATATATATATTTGGGATTTTATTGCCCTTGATGGCTTTAGTTTTCCCTTGGAATTTCTGTGGTTCTTTTAGCTAAGATGAATTGGGCCATTTCAGTAGGGGGAGCTAAACCTATATAGCCCATGGGTGCCAATAGGATGGATTGAGCTATACAATCCAGGTTAATGGTCTTAAACTACTAATTTTCAGGACCCTTACCCTATCTCAAAATCCTATATATGTATATATCAATCTATGTATATGGTTTGATTGATTTTGGACATAAAATTACTTTATCACTTTCCCTGAGTTACATGCCAGTGCTCATACCACTGACCATCCTAGGATGCTACAATGTTTCATGATGCAGGGTGCGAAAACATTTTCTAAAGTAGTGATCCTATATCCTTCAAAAGGCTTTGTCATTTCATTATTCATTCATTACTGATTCAGCACTTCTATATGCTTTTTTGTCTTAGTCGGGGACGTGTCCCAACTTAGATATTATTCTTGTTTAGAGGCTTTCGTAGATAGATGCGGGTTAGTTATTGTTTGACATTTAGTTTTCTTTGAGTGTCATGACCCAAACCAGGGTTTGTTCAGGGCAGGTATCTCACGTCTTGTGTGGTTCAAAGATTACCCCCTACGCCAAACAAATTCAAACACACTACATCGCGAGGGTCGGCTGAAATTTGAACATATAACAAGATAAGAGAATATCAATTTAAATACATAATAATAAGTATAAAACCAAAACTAACCAATACCATTAGCAATGCCCATACCAATACCAATACTTGTATCAATACCGACAATGTCCATGCCTACAGTAGTCCAACAAAGCCTTTAATCAAAACTATAGAATATTTGATCGGGGCATGCCACCAACCATAGACAAATCCAAGACCAAGAGAATATTAAAGTCATAAAGTAATCCATAGGATGATATTTAGTCCACTTAAGTATGGAAGGTCATCACTTCAGTCTAACTCAAAAGCTATCCCGGAATCACCTAGTCACTGAGCAGGGCGATCGGAAGTATGAAAAATCATTGCCTCGCATGGGATACAACATGCAAAGATAGTTAGCGGGGTGAACGCTGGAATGAAACTGGAGAATAAAAATAACATAATGATATGATCAACAATTTCAAATCATTCAAAATCCAACACACGTAATCAAATGTAAATATATATGTATATATATCACATGCCGAAATAGAGAACAAGGCTTAACGTTCTTTTCAATAATCTTAACATGGATTGTGTAGGTCAACTAACTTATAATAGTACCCACGGGCTATATGTTTCCCAGCTCTCACCCCTTATCGGTCTGAGTGCATGTAGCCGCACGAACTGGAGAATAATCTCATATATAGGGGGACTCGAACCCTCCAACAAATACAATAGTGACTTAAGCACCCGATCATATAATGATTTACGGGGGACTCAACCCTCCCTAATAGTGAAATAATTATAAAGGGGACTCAAACCTCCCTGGTCAATTTGACCCCCACCGCGGCAAATGCGGTTTCCACTATTGGTCACTCTAACCTCTACTTTCACGACTCAGGTACATAACCCTCATTAGTGCCCAATTAAAACAATAGTCAAACATTCCCATTCAATGAATCATGGTACATATTTAGGCATACATTATCAGTATCGTCATACCAACTACACTTGCAAGGTAACACATCATGCCAAAACAACTTTAATTAACTTAAGGAGATTGGGGAACACCGACTCCCTTTGTTCATTAAATCATACTTTTGTATTTCAAATACCGCTTTATATCATGCAACAATTCAAGGCTAGTTCAATTTTACAAAGTTCCATAATTCTTATAACTAAAACCAATTTCACATTATGGGGTTGGGTTTATAACCACTTCAAAAGTTTACATTTTCTGGAAAGTCACAATTCCCTAATTAATTCACCATACCCATGCACGCACAAGTCAAAACCATATTAAATGTGGGAAAAGTCATCATTTCCATCCTAAACTATACACAAAAAGTCTAAGTTACACTTAAACTATTGATGTGACCTATTACACACCTATACTGTATAAAAGTGAATTTAATTACACCTCGCAACACTCTAGCCCGAGTTTAATGATTGGAGTCTACTCCACTCTCCATATGGTGATGACACATATTTAATATATTTTTCAATTAAATTAATGGACCCTTAAATTAACCCTAACTCGACCCAACTAAATTACAACATTCTAACCCGATCAAACCTAATTTAATACACCCTACCCGATCTATTTGGATAGATTATAAATTGACAATGGGAAAACCCATTTGAAAACCATTAATCAATGAACAAAAGTGAAACTTAAAAATATTCTCTCTCTCTTATTTAGAAAATTTCAACCCAATAGAAGAGATAAACCCATATTTTTTGTGATTTTCATTATTGACAATAAAAAATCATTTATCTCTTTTCATTTAAAGTTACGAGTTGAAATCGATTGATTGTTACAAGTTGAGTTTGGTTGATTTCAAGGTCATGTTTATGAGCTAGGGGTTACACAATCTAGGAGCTACTAATTTTCAATTAAAAGGTTAGACTTTTACTACCCGAACTAGGGCCTGGCCTTAATAGGTATCTCAAGTCCTACGTGCACCGAAGATCACCCCCTTCGTCCAACATAGTAAACTCAACAACCTGAAGTGTCAAATAAATTCCAAACATATACCAAGATAGTGATAAATAAGACTAATGATAACTCATGAAATATCTAAGACAATTATGCAAATAACACACTAAAGCAACACATCAAAGTCCATAGTAATCCAAAATACCTTTATAAATCCGAAGTCAATAAATGTTTGGACAAAACCCCTACTATAGCCAAAACAGAGTATAAACAAATTCTATGACATGGAATTTATAGACCGTGAAATAAAGCCTTCCGAAGTATGGAAGCTCACCACTTTATTATAAACTCATGAGCCACTCAAACACGTGTTCACTGCGTTGGTAAAGAAGAAAAATTTCTGGCTCCTGCATCGCATGGGGATAAAATGCCCAGATATGGTTAGCAGTTGGAGCGCTAGCATGTAATTCAGGTATAAGAATAAAATAATGCAATCATTCAAATCTAAATCAAACCACTATATGGAATTAGATGTATAGATATATATATCATATCAGGATAGGGAACAAGGCTTAGCATAAACTTTGAAAACCTTAACCTAGGTTGTATAGCATAATTTTCATAAAATAAGGCACCCACGGGAAATATGGGCCAAGCTCTCCCCTAGCTGGAAGGGCCTCAGTATGTGTATCCATATGAACTAAAGAATATCCATATTTTTATATGCCTTTATGGGGGACTCGAACCTCCCGGCACAGTCAAGGTGACTTAATCATAAATGTATATGATATGGGAGACTAGAACCTCTAATCACATAGAAACTCATAACAAATAACGCAATTTCTAGTATTAGTCCTTCAAACTCCACTTTCACGGCCCAGCTACGCATCCCACTTTAAAGCAAATTTTAAAATTTTCATTACACATATACACCACCGATAATCCAATTACATACCAAAAGCATCCCGTTGGTATGGTCATACCAACACCACTTGCAAACATACAACACACCATAACCATTATCATTCAACTTTGGGGCTCGAACCCATTGTTTAATCAAAGAAATCAATCTGATTCAACATTTAAGCACTCGAATCCTTTTAGATAATTAAATCACCAAGGTTATCATTCAAATCAATCTATGGTCATCAAGACCATCATAAAACCATTTACCAATTGCTAACATTCATTGACCAATGCCATAGTTAAGAACATAATTCATACGCGACAAGATACTTTTCATTGATATTTTCACTAATAGGTTGAAGGAATACCTTTATCAAACCATTATTCAAGTCATAAACCATCAAGTTAGGGTTAACCATGTCCCTTTATTTAAATCATAATTCCCAAGCAAGCATATGTGCAAAATCATTATTAAAACATACATAAACACAAATGAAATCATAGGAGAACAATACATAACATTATGCATTCAAATCCTCAACCATTGTTCTCAGAACCAACATTAATGATTCATAAACAATGTTTAAAACACATGAATTTTTTGAGCTAACAATAAAGGGATAGTCATATGCCTATGTTAAGAAGATTTACAGAGAGAGTTTGATCCTTAATCCTCTGGATGACCACATTCAAGAAACCCTAGCCCAATCTTCTTGAGAAGTTGTTATAGAGTTTTTTAAATTTCTAAAGTGTATAGTAAAATTTAAATAAGTGTTATAAGATGTGGGGTCTTAAGGGCTTAGGGTGGGAAATGTTCAAAATACCATCAGCTTGAAAGTTGTAGAAAACATTGCAGGTGGGTACGAGTGAACCCTCTAAGTTGTAACCACATCTTATGAGTCGTACCCTCAAATCATCACTTGATCAGAAAGTCAGACAACATATTTTGTCAAACATATAACTCCCTTACGGAAATCTTATTATTACTGTATGACCAGTATCATCAAGTCATATCCTAGGCAGAACACAAAAGGATAGACACTGGACAACATACGATTGGACCATATACTCCTCATCACTGGACTATATAACTCGCATGGAGTCTATCTTTCCTTAAATAGAACTTGGCAAATATCTCACTGACCAAGATACACCTAGGGTCTTTAGATCCGTAACCATGCCATACGACTTATGGTGTGAGTCGTATGATGGTCGAAAATTTCAAGACTCATGAAATTTTCAAGGGAAAAAGTTTGAAGTACTTCACTCTCTCCCTCTTAGGGTCATTCATCCTCGAATAATGGGACTCAGCACTGACTAGCATGATTAAAACCCAAATATCTATACTCCTAACTTTATATCAGAAAATAACACACTAAGGAGTTCATAATATACCCTCAATATTAATAGAAAATAATGATGTTAATAGCAATACATACCTTAAGCATGATTTTCTGTAATTAGGAATAGGAACGGATACTTGAATTTCATGTCCTCCTCGGACTCCTAACTAGCTTCCTCGAACTTTTAGTTCCCTAATAGAACCATTACCGAAGCCACATCATTTATTCGTAACCAACAAACTAGTTGATCTAAATTCCCCACTAGGATTTCCTTATAGGACAAAGAATTCGAAATACCAATGTTCTCTAAGGGAACAACCAACGAAGGATCAGCTACTAATTTCTGCAACATGGACACATAGAATACTCGATGAATGGAACTCATGATAGAGAATAATTCTAATTTATACGCCATATTTTCAAACCATCTCAACATCACATACGGGCTGACATATTTAGGACTGAGCTTCCCCTTTTTCCTAAACCGTATTAGTCCCTTCCTGGGAGAAACCTTTAAGAACACCTAATATTCAACCACAAATTCCAAATCCCTCTACCTCACATCCGCATATGACTTTTTGGAACTTTGGGCGCCTTTGAGCCTATCCAAAATTACTTTCACCTTTTTCATATCTTACTAAACCAAATCTGAGTGAAACTTTTCTACTTCACCAACCTCAAACTACCCAATGAAAGATCTACACGTCCTACTATACAATGCCTCAAATGGGGCTATACTAATGCTAGAATGGTAACTATTGTTATAAGAAAATTCAATCAAAGAAATATTGTCAAACCAACTACCACCATAGTTAATCGTACAGGCTTGCAATATATCTTTAAAAGTCTGAATAGTCATTTCGGCTTGCCCATCTGACTACTTAAGAAAGCTATGATAAAACTCACTTTAGTCCCCAATCAATGCTTAAAAAAGTGCCAAAAATTAAACGAGGATCGAGTACCACGATCCAAAATAATTGAGGCAGGTCCACTATGCAACTTTACAACTTCTTGAAGGAATAACTTCGCATAATCCTTGGAAGATTAAATAGTCCTCATAGGCAAGAAGTGAGCGGACTTAGTCATCCTATCAACAATGACCCAAATAGAGTGTACACTGATTCCATAACCGTGGAAAGCTGATAACAATATCAATTTTAATAATCTCCCATTTCCACATCAACAATTCAATCTCTTAAAGAAGCCCACCGGGCCTTATGTACTCTACCTTAACCTTACGAAACACTATACACTTAGACACAAAGTTGGCAATATCTCATTTAATGTTGTTCCACCAATATATCTCCTTAAGATCATGATGCATCTTTGTTGATCCATGATGAACTGTATTACATGACTCATGGACCTCAACAAAAATCCTACCTCACAGTCCATCCACGTTAGGAACACAACCTCTGTTGGACCTCAGGATGCCATCAACACTGATCTCAAAAGGAATCACCTTCTACTAACACACATCATCCTTGATCTATATCAAGAGAGGATTTATTTTCTACTTCTCATTTATTTCAGAACTAAGAGATGACTGTGCCACCTCTTTCACAAATACACCACTATCCTTAGATTCTAAGAGATGAACTCCAAGGTTATCCAAATAGCAAATGTCCTTTACTAATATGGTCTTATCCTTATCCATATATGACAAGCTACTCATGGACAACCTGCTAAGAGCATTAGTAAGAACGTTAGATTTACAAGGGTGGTACTGAAGACTCATATAGTAGTCCTACAGAAACTTAAGCCACCCTCTTTGCCTGAGATTAAGCTTTTTCTGAGTGAACACGTACTACAGGCTCTTATGATCAGAAAAAATATCAACATGGACCCCATACAGATAGTGACACCAAATTTTCAATGCGAACACCATAGCTAACTATTCTAAGTCATGAGACAGATAGTTCTTCTCATGAACCTTTAACTATCTAGAGACATATGCAACCATCTTACCATGTTACATCAACACACAACCTAAACCAACTTGGGATGCATCAAATTAGACCATAAATCTCTCTGTACCCTCAGGTATTGTCAATACTAGAGCTAAAGTCAACATATCTTTTAGCTTTACAAAGCTACCCTCAAAAGCATCATACCACAAGAACTTCATCTTCTTCATAGTTAGTTTGGTCAATGGAGCAGCAATAGAATAAAAATTCTCCACGAAACTTCTATAATAGCTAGCTAAACCCAAAAAAGCTCTAAATATCAGTTGGAGTAGTAGGTCTAGGCCACATCTTAACCACAACAACCTTTTGAAGATCACTATAATCCGCTCACTAGACATGACATGACATAGAAAAGTTATGACATTCAACCATAATTCATAGTTAGAGAACTTAACATACAACTACTGATCTTTTAATATCTACAACACAAGGCAAAGGTAATCAGCGTGATCCTCCTTTCTCCTAGAATATCATCAATTATTACTATCACAGACAGATCCCGAAATATTTGAAAGGCTATTTTCATCAAATCAATAAATGCCACATGGGCATTGGTCAAGCCAAATTACATAAGTAGAAACTCAAAGTGCCCATACTGGGTACGAAAGGCATCTCAGGTATATCTACCACCATAATATTTAACTAATGATATTCAGACCAAAGATCGATATTAGAGAAAAATTTGGCACCCTTAAGCAGATTAAAGAGATCATCAATTCCCAAAAGAGGATAATTATTCTTTTTACTATCACCTTATTTAATTGCCGATAATTACTACATATCTGAAGTGAACCATCCTTCTTATGCATGAACTTTACCAGTGCACCCCACAAGGATACACTAGGATGGAAGCAACACTTGTCTGAAAGATCCTTTAGTTATTTCTTTTGCTCCTTCAACTTGGCTGGAGTCATTCTATATGGGGAAATAAAAATAGGACGAGTGTCCAAAATAAGATCAATACCAAAATCACTCCCTATTAGGAGGGACACCAGGAAAGTCATCAGGGAAGACCTCAGAGAATTCATTTACACCTGGAATGGAGTTCAAAGAAGGATCTTCTGAGTTAAAATCTTTAACTCGGACCAGATAATAGAGAAAACCTTTGGATATAAACTTTTTATCTCTAAGATAAACTATAAACCTTTTCTTAGGAGCTAGGGAACCACCCTACCAATAAATAATTAGCTCATTAGGGAATTTAAATATGACCGTATGGGTCCGACAATCTAAGAAAGCATAGCACTAGTACAACCAGGTCATCCCAAAATAATATCAAAACTAACCCTGTCCAATTCTATCAAGTCTACCAGAGTTTCTCTTCTTGAAATAGATACCACACACCCCTATTGATTCTTCTGTCAACCATAGAGTTTCCTCTCAGGGTAGAAACAAAAAAAAATTAGACAGACACTCAGGACCAAAACTGAAATGCACAGCCACAAATAGGGTAACATAAGAAAGAACGAACCCTAGATTAAGTAAACAGTATAATCATGGAAAAAGAGTTTAAACATACCAATAACAATATCTAGAGATTCCTCAAACTCCTAATGAGTAGTGAGAGAATAAAGATGTTTCAAACCATTGCCAAAGCTAGAAGAGGCACCCTTTAGTGCAGACGATAATAAAGAGGCAAAAAGAACCTTATTTACCCCACAAGCAACTCTAAAGGGAAAATCCCACCGCATATGCCCAATTTGACCAAACATAAAACTTCGGTTCTTTTCTTTTTCGCACAGACCCTGATAATGCTAAAGACAAAATCTACAAAAAGGGTAGGATGGTACTGATTAGGTCTTTGTAGCCTGAGATTGGTCACCTTGTGCCTCAAATGCATTATTATATAAACATCGGTCACCAGACGGCTTTAGGAATAGAGCACTATCCATTGAATAGGAGTTAGGACTCCCCATCTTTTCTTCTTATACCACGCCCACTCTACTAATGGCCACCACTTTGCTCTTAAAACAAAATATTCTTACACTATTTCTCACCAATCTTAACTTTCTTCATTTTTTTCGCTTCTACTTATTGCATATACACAACTAATCTAGAGATGTCTATGTCCTTACTTAACAAGGCCATTGTACTCTTAAGAATCAACTCATGAGATAGTCTCAAAGTAAATATTATCATATGAGACCTTATATTAGATACCAATTCAAGAGTATACCGGGAAAACTGGTGAAATTTCAAAGCATACTCCTTGAATTTCATCCTTCTTTGCTTTAATTTAACAAATCCTTTGTTTTTTCCTCACTCAACTCTTGAGGAAAGAAGCAATCCAAAAATGCATAAGAGAAATCATCCAATAAGGTAAAACCAACATCCTCACCTCTCGACTATTCCTACACTCTGTACAACTGCTACACCATATCTTTGAATTGATAAGAAACAAACTCTACACCCTCAATATCCAAAGCCTACATAATAGAAACATCACCTCCGAAGTATACATAATAAAAAGATCTTCTCAATCTCATCAATGAATCTTTAAGGATCCTCCTTAACCTTTTTACCAGTAAACATTGAAGAATACAACCTCATAAATTGGCCAAATCTAGTGGCCTCAAATAAACCCATAACAGAAGTAGTAGAACCTGACTGTTGGTACTGAGATATCACCAACTAAGTCAATAGGATAATAGAGCGACAAAATTCAACATTAGTAACCTCCCTGGGAGAAAACTAAGCATAAGTGTAACCCTCATGGAGCAAGATTAGTGGAAACAGGTGGGACCTCACAGGGATAGTCAGATGCAGTGACCCTTGATCAGGTCAGGACCTCAAAAGTTAGATGGGCTGTATCCATATTATCCCAGATAGGATAGAAGAGATTGCATAAACATTAGATCTTATTAGAATCATGACCTAAAAATGGGAAAACAAAGATCAGAATAATGCAGCACCTTAGAAACTAGGGGTGACAAATGGACGAATTGGATTGGATTTGGACGGGTTAAATATGGATCGATCAAAAATGATTTTGCTTGTAATCCGCCCATATAAATTTGGGTAAATATGGATTTGGTCAAATATGGATTGGGTAAAAATGGTCCAACCAGCTTTAACTCCTAAAGTAAAAAACATAAAACTTCTATATCATATCAACTTGACTTTTTTCCATTTTTTTAGTTTTTTCTATCTATCTATCTCTCTCTCTCTCTTCTACATGTAGCCTCTAATTTTATTTTTTATTTTTTCATTTTTTTCTCTCTCTTCTATCTCTACCCATTGCTTCGCTTTCTTTTTTCTTTTTTTCTTTTCCTTTTTAGTCTTCCTTTTTCAATTTTTATTTTGTTTTGTTTTTCCTTCTTTCTCATTTTTTTTTCTTTTTCATTGTATTTTATATTTTATATTTTTCTATTTTTGAAGAACATGATTAAGTCGAATATAAATTATGGATGATAACTGAAATGTCATAACCACTCAGTATACATGTATTTACCATCATTTTTTTTCCTTTTCTCCTTTTTTATTATTTTTTTCCTTTTGATTTTTTTGTAGTTTTTCTTCAATTCTTTCTTTATGGTTTTTTTCTCTCTTCTATCGCTAACTTTTACCTCTCTTTCTTTTTTTTTTCTTTTTTGATTTTTTTCTATTTTTGATTTTCTTTTTTTTTGTGATAACGAAAATACCCTAAGTGCATATTGATTTATATTCTTCCAACATTTATAATTTGTGTAAGTACAATCAAGTAGACTCCACCTAATGGACAGATACAAAAATAGTATCTTGAAAGATCTTGGAATTACATTCATCAAAACCAAATATCTTTAGTAGCCACAAATTAATATACAAATACTAATGACACATTTGCATTGAATGATACATTGTATATTTATATATTTTAGTCTCGGAAAAATACAATTAATTCATACACTGATTTGTATATAAATACAAATGAAAAATTGTACATATTGATAACTAAGCTATTCAAATAAATAATAAAATAATTTGAAATATATAGTACGAGAAAAATAAATTTAAAGTAAAAATAATTATAAAATATAAAATGCAATGAAAAATAAGATGAGGAAAAAAATATAAAAAAGGAAGAAAAATGAAAAAAATAATGAACTATGAATGAAAAAGGGGAAAAAGAAAATACCAAAAAAAAAGAATGTGAAGAAAAAAGAAATAAAATTGATGAAATAGAAGAAAGAAAAAAGTGTAAGAAACGAGTAAAAAATAAGAGGAAAAAACAAAAAAATGAAAAATAAAAAAAATAAATTAAAGGAAAAAGGAAAGAAAAAATTGTAAATTAAATAAATAAAAAACTAGAAAAGAAAGAGAAATAAAAGAAAGAAAAATAATAATAAAGGAGTGAGAATATAGATTATATTTAATTGATAAGATATGCTATAAATTGTATAGGCTAAATGAAATAATTAGAATCTTAAATTAATTAATCCATGTAGGTCTCAAGCGAATTTGTATGATGAAATAAGAATGAGAAAGAGGAAAACGAAAAAAATACAAAGAAAAAAAAATAGATGAAGAAATGAGAAAGAAAAAAAGAAATTATAAAAAACGAGTAAAAAATGAAAAAAACGAAAAAGTAAAAAAGTAAATTAAAGGAACAAAGAAAGAAAAAAACAGAAAAAAGAAGAAAAGAAACTAGAAAAGAAAAAAAACTGAAATTTTAAGCATAGGTGGGTGACCTTTGTGTTTAAATGGGTACCCATATTTTATCCATTTTGTCCATATTTGTATGAGATTTTGAAATGAGTTGAAGTCCATATTTACCCATTTGAAATATTAATGATCCGATTCATTAAATATGGGTTAAATGGACTCTTTTCACAAATATGAACTGAAATTGCCAGCCCTATTAGAAATTATAGCTCGAAATTAAGACAACAAGAAAGGGAAACATTCCTAAATACTTCATAGCCGTTCTATTAAAAGTGTGGTATGCTACAAACCCATCAAAGAGATTCTACTTGACTTGGCATTATGGAGACCCAATTTACAATAAACCTAGACTTTTATACCAACTTTTTCACGACCCAAAATATGATCTGGCCCTGATAAGTATCTGAAGTACCTCATTGACCAGAGATCACCTTCTTTCCCTAACCTAGTAAGATCAACAACCTTAAATGTCTGATGATTTCTAAATATATAACAAGATAGTGCAAAAGAAGACTTATTATAAATCATGAAATGTCTAAGCTAATCCACAAAATAACACACCCAAGCCTATAGTAATCCACAAAGACTCAATAAATCCAAACTCAATAAAATATCAGGACGTTCCCCAAACAATAGCAAAAATAGAGGCTAAACAAAGAATAAGACAAGTAATATATAGACCATGAAATAAAGCCTTCCAAAGTACGAAACTCATCACTGGAATGTCAACTCAAAAAACACTTGAACACCTAATAATTGTATAGGAAAAAAAGAAGAAGTTCTAGTGTCTGTATCACATAGGGATACAACGCTCGAAGATAGTTAGCAATTGAAGCTCAAACATATAACTCAGGTTAAGGATAAAATAATGCCATCATTCATAACCAAATCAAACCATCATAGGAAATCACATGTACACACACACACACACATATATATATATATCATGACGGGATAGAGAACAAGGCTTAGCATGAACTTTGAAAACCTTAACCTAGGCTTTGTAGCATAACCACCATAAAATAAGGCACCTATAGGCTGTATGGACCTAAATCTCCCTAGCTGGAAGGGTCTCAGTGCTTGTAGCCACATGACCCAGAGGATATCCATATCCGTTTAGGCCTTTATGATGGACTCAAACTTCCTAGCATAGTCAAGGTAACTTAAGCACCAATGTATACGATATGAGGGAGTTGAACCAGCAATTAATATATCAATTCAGGGGACTTAAACCTCCCGATCATTTTGGCACCCACATCGGCTAACCCAATTTCCAGTATTAGTCATTCGGACTCCACTTTTACGGCTCGACTACACATCCCACTTTAGAGACATATTTTAAAAAATTAATACACAAATACACAACCAATAATCCAATTAATTACCAAAGGTATCTAGTTGGTATTTCCATACACACCCCACTTGCAAGCGTACAATATGTCATAACCATTATGTTTACACAAAGATATCAATCCAATTTAACATTTAGGGACTCCAACCCATTTAGCCAATTAAATCGCCAAGTTTATGATTCAAATAAACTTACGGTCATCAATACCTTAATAAAACCATTAATTAATAATCAACATTCATAGCCTAATGCCATAGTTTAAAATGTAATTCATATGTGACAAGATTTTTCTCATTGACATTTTCTTAAACTGGTTGAGGGCTTACCATTATAAAACTATTATTCAAGCCATAAACTATCAAGTTAGGTTTAAACATAACCCTTCAGTCTAAATCAAAATTTCCAAGATGTAAAATGTGTGAAACAATTGTTAAAATACTCATAAATAGAAGTGAAATCATGAGAGAACAATACATAACATTTTGAATTCAAACCCTCAACCATGGTATTTAAAACCAACATTAATAATTCATTAAAAATACTTAAAACATATGAATTTTGTGAAATAACAATGAAGGGAGAGTCACATGCCTGAGTTACAAAGATTTACGAAAATATTTCAATCCCTAACCCTCTAGATGACCACCTTTAAGAAACCCTAGGCCAATCTTCTTAAGAGGCTTTTGGAGAGTGCTTCAATATTCTAAAGTGTATAATAAAATCCAAATAAGTGTTATAAGATGTAGGATCTTAAGATGTTAGGGTAGGAAAAATCAAAAATACCCTTAGCTTAAAGGTTGTAGGAAACTCACAGGTAGGTACGAGTGGACTCTCCAACTCGTCACCATATCATAAGAGTGGTACCCTCAAATCATCACTTGATTAGAAAGTTGGACACCACCTTCTATCGAACATAAGACTCCCTTACCCAACTCGTATTATTACCAAATGACTTGTATCATAAAGTCATACCCTACGCAGAACATCAAAGTCTAGATACTGGATAACATACGATTAGACCCTACGCTTATTGTCACTTCACCACATGACTCTTATGGATACTCTCGTACCTTAAACAATACTTGGCTAATATAACACTGACTAGCATATGACTAGGGTATCTAAACCCATAACCACACCATAAAACTTATGGTGTGAGTCCTATGATGTTTAGAAGGTTAAAAACTCAAGAAATTTTCAAGGGCCAATGTTTGGGGTGTTTTATTGCCCCGTGTCTATTTTTATTCCTGAATTTGATCTAAGGTTTTTGAGTTAGGGTTTTTAGTTGTCTTTAATTTATCTGAAAAAATAAGGTTTTATAGTTTATTTATATGCTTTAATATGTAATAATTTAGTATGTGACACTTATATTGATGCCATATGATGAATTTTTACTTGTGATTTTGATCTAGGGTTTTGTGTTAAGATTTTTTGTAGTCTTTAATTTATCATCAAAATTATTGTGTTGTACTTGGTACATATTTTTAAATATGTAATAAAATGATTTGTGAGGCTTGTAATTGTTGCATAAATTCTATAAATATTTTGTGGGCTATGGGAATGTTGTTTGGGTTGATGTCAAGGATTTTACTTTATTGTGTTCTCGTGGTCAATGATTTCAGATTTTTAAAATGAGTTTTCAATTGTTCACTGTGAGAATTTACCATGGTGGATTTTTGTAACACCCCGATTTGCTGAACCAGAATGATACACGGTGCTCATGACCCCGAGGGACCACAAGCTAACCCATGACTGATATCTGTACCTGTATACTGCAAATCATAATATAATAATATGGAATACATGGAACTGTAAGGTTATAAGGTTAACTGAATAAAACCATCTGGGTGAAAATACCCAAAACAACTAAATCTGGACGTAAATCTGAAAGTAAATCCGAAAGCCTCTAAACTGTACGAATAAGGAAGTGAAGGAACATGTCTCCAACTAACTCCGTAAAACTGAACTGAAGAATAAATAAATGAATCAGATCATATTGTCCTC
>NC_061121.1:126854790-126905215 GCF_002878395.1 Capsicum annuum | reverse complement strand
ACCCAAAACAACTAAATCTGGACGTAAATCTGAAAGTAAATCCGAAATCCTCTAAACTGTACGAATAAGGAAGTGAAGGAACATGTCTCCAACTAACTCCGTAAAACTGAACTGAAGAATAAATAAATGAATCAGATCATATTGTCCTCGAATCAATGAGGACTCACTGTGTCTCTACGACTAGAATTCTACTGCTACTGCTGGGCTGGAGCTCGTGTCTCGGAACCTATGGTGTAACATGAAAAGAAAGCACCATAGTGCAAATGCATCAGTACAACTGGAGTACTAAGTATACGAGGAAGGCTGAACATAAAGGGTTTCATGCATGAACAACACTGACTGACTAATATGAACGTGGGAGTGAAAGCACACATATATAGAAACTGGGACAATGAATACGTGATAGCATGACTTGTAAACAAATACATAGTTTACTGATAACTGCCCTGACTGATACTGAAACTGATAACATAGATGACTGTATCTGACAGTCCTATATATACTAAAATCGAAAGAACTATTTGAGTTCTTTTACTGAGACTGATACTGAAACTGTGGGAAGTAGTGTTTAACCGACATGCCCCATATATGCTGTTATGGCTAAGCTGGTGTCCAATCTCTTCCCCGACTAGAAAGGTATCAATACCGCGCCACTGGTAAGGACAATTGTGAGTGACCCTTATCTGGCAAGTACTCAATGAGAATGGTGGGAACCCTAAATTGATGGGTTAAGCCACCTCATCAACCCTGAGCTGACAGGTTAAGATGTCTCAACCTATGCTGGCTACGTAGTTCTGGAACACAAGGATTGCTACTAACAATCGCACCCTGAACTGGCGAGTGAGTTCCCATCCTTAGGTTTACTCGGTGCTAACCTCTACTCCCATCTGGACGGACTGGACATGAATAACTGATAGTGCTGGACTTTATCTTACTGAATTCCGTTGACTGGCAGAATGTTACTGATATCTGACAACTGACTAAGATTATGAGTTTTTTTCCTGAGTCATATGACTGACTGAAGTCTATGGAATCATAGCTTGAGTTCAGATATCGTGAAGCATGACATTGATCTAGGCACACAACTATAGTTTTCAGGTACAAGTATTCCCAGGACTCGATGGAAGGAAACTGACACACTTGACTGACTTGATCATAAGGGTAGAGTCCATAATTTATAATATCATAAGTAGGGATCTCATACTAAGTATAGTTATTAACAATGTATTGCATGGAAAGGATTTCATATCACATGGAAGTACTTGCACAATCTTAATATCGTGTTTGTTGCATAATCATACTCGCAACACATACTAATAGCATGGAAGTTCATGTGGATTGCATGGTTATCATACATCTTGTTCATAAGTAGGATTTGCAAGTAAACATTGTATAATCTCATAAGAATAGTTCATGAGTATTCCAACAACATTTACAAGGCACATTAACAATATAGAAGTCATTGGAACGTATTGGCATATCATGAATCCTTCACTTAGTCACAATTTATCCATATTGCATGCTTTCTAGTTCTTTAGGCATTTTATTAAACACCTTACATGCACATCTTAAGCATAGGTGAATTCATCAAATTATACATCATGAACAACAAAATTTTCATGTTTCCAACTTATATGATATCATGAATTCACAAAAAAACATATAAAGATTCCATCTTGGGAATCACCCAATATCAACGACATGATCATCAACACCTAACAATATAGAAATCATACTTTATAATGAAAAGGGGAAAACAATCAAGTATCAACATGGGTATGATCATATCACCACAATCAACCAAGATTTTGTATTTTAAAGATTGATTCTTGAACTCTATGAACGAATTGAATACATAGATGAACACTACGCATACCTTAGAAGGAAGATTCTTGATGATTTACGAAGGAATTTCCTTAAAATCAGATCTTCAAGCTTAATTATGCAACTCTAGTTGTTTTTCTCCTTTAGTGCTCTTGGATGATGAGCTTTGAGATGAAAATAGGGTTGCAGTATGTTTAGAAGCTATATATTTTGTAGGGTTAAATTTAGGGACGTGTAAGGAGTATTTAAAGACTTAATTACCTTTAAAATATTTCAAGACAGAGTGTTTTTGATACCTAGAAGTGGCATAGGCGGCGCCCAAGTGATCCCCTATTCTTGGGTTGGGTGGCGCCTAACCAATTGCCTATGCCTGGGTTTGGCGGCGCCTAACCAATCACCTATGCTTACTGTCTCTCCCTCATGAGACTAATCTTGCCAAAGAACCTTGACTAGAGGGACTTCTTTGTTCCTCAATCTATGAGTTTGATAATCTAAGATTTTAACTGGAATCTCCTCATAAGAGAGGATGTTCTGAATGTCGATACTCTGAATAAGGACAACAACTGCTGGGTCACCGATGGACTTCTTTAGTAAAGAGACATGGAAGATTAGATAGAATGAGGATAGATCTGAAGGCAACTTCATCTCATAAGCTACCTTGCCAAAATGACAAAAAATTTTGAAAGGGCCGACATACAGGGGATTGAGTTTCCCTTTCTTGCCGAACCTCTTCACCCTCCTCATGGAAGAGATCTTAAGATAGACATAGTCATTGACCTCAAACTCGAAATCCTTTCTATGATCATCTGCATAGGACTTTTATCAGCTGTGAGCAGCCTAGAGTCTCTCTCTGATCAACTAAACTTTATCTAAGGCAACAAATACTAAGTCAGGACCTATGATTGAGGCCTCACTAACTTCGAACTAACAAATCAGAGATCTAAATCTCCTTCCATAGAGAGCTTAGAATGGAGCCATTTGAATACTAGAATGATAGCTATTGTTGTATGCAAAATCAATCAAAGGCAAGTGGTCATCCCAACTTCCCTTGAAGTCAGTTGCACATGCCCTTAGCATATCTTCAAGAGTCTGAATCGTCCTCTCTGCTTGACCATCTGTTTGAGGATGAAATGTTGTACTAAGATGGACTTGGGTACCAAGACCCTTTTGGAATGATTTCCAAAAATGAGAAGTGAACTAGGTACCTCTGTCTGAGATGATAGATAGTGGAACACTGTGTAATCTGACTAACTCCTTGATATAGAGTTTGGAATAATCCTCGGTAGAATAAGAAGTATGAACAGGAAGGAAATGAGCTGATTTGGTCATTCTATCTATAATGACCCAGACTGAATCATGCTGATGACGAGTTCTAGGCAAACCTATCACAAAGTCCATGTTAAATTCTTCCCACTTCCAAGTAGGAATGGTGAACTCTTGCATGGAACCACTAGGTTTCTGATGCTCTATCTTAACCTGTTGACATGTAGAGCACTTAGCTACAAACTCTGCCACATCCCTCTTCATCCCACTCCACCAATAGATCTCCTGTATATCGCGGTACATCTTAGTGGCCCCTAGATGAATAGAGTATTGCACACCATGCGCTTCTGCAAGAATTCACTGCCTCAATTCGTCTACACTTAAAACACATAGATGACCCTGACAACAAAGAGTACCATCTCCCCCTTGGGAGAAAACCTCAACTTTTTTATTCTGAACTGACTCTTTGAGCTTGATAAGGATAGGATCCTTGTCTTATTTCTCTTTCACCTCAGAAACTAGAGATGACTCTGAACTACTATGAACACATACACCAGCCTCTAAAGAATCGACTAAGCAAATGCCTAGTCTAGCAAGCTGATAGATCTCCTGAGCCATCTTTTTCTTACTATCCTTAATGTGAGAAATACTACCCATGAAGAGTCGACTGAGAGCGTCGTCCATAATATTGGCCTTACCCGAATGATAAAGAACACTCATGTCATAATCCTTCAAGAGATCTAACCACCTTCTCTGGTGAAGATTGACATCTTTCTGGGATATCATCTGTGAAGACATCTACATGAACTCCATAGAGATAATGCTTTCAAATCTTCAAGGCGAAAACCACCGGTGCTAACTCAAGATCATGAGTAGGATAATTTTTCTCATGTGGCTTTAACTGTCTGGAGGCGTACGCTATGAACTTACCATGCTGCATAAGAAAACAACCTAAACCCACTCTAGATGCATCATAATAGACTACAAAACCGTCTGAACCATCTTGAATAGCTAGAACTAGAGCAGAGGTGAGTCGAGTCTTCAACTCTTAAAAGCTCTTCTCGTATGAATCTGACCACTAAAACTTAATCTTCTTCTGAGCCAATCTAGACATAGGAGGTGAAATAAAAGAAAATCCCTCGACAAACCATATGTAATAGCCAGCCAAACCCAAGAAACTCCTAATATCTGATGGAGATATGTGTCTAGGCCAGTTTCTTACTTTCTCAGTTTTCTGAGAATCTACTCTAATGCCATCACCGAAAATAATATGGCCAAGGAATGCTACTGATCTTAGCCAAAATTCGCACTTGCTGAACTTAGCGAATAACTGGTAATCCCTGAGAGTCTGAAGAACAATCCTGAGATGGTCTTCATGATCACGCTCTATGAGAGAATAGACCAGAATATCATCTATAAAGACTATGATAAACATATCCAATTACTGATTGAACACACGTTTCATCAAATCCATAAAAGCTGTTGGGGCATTGGTAAGACCAAATGACATAACTAAAAATTTAAAGTAACCATACTGAGTATGGAAAGCTGTCTTCAGAATGTCATATTCTCTAACTCTGAGCTGATGATAGCCTGATCTGAGGTCTATCTTGGAGAAATAACTAGCACCCTGAAGTTGGTCAAATAGATCATCAATCCTGCGAAGAGGATGTCTGTTCTTGACCGTAACCTTGTTGAGTTGACGATAATTAATACATATCCTGAGAGAATCATCTTTCTTGCACACGAATAATACTGGCGCACCCCATGGGGAAATGCTGGGTCTGATGAATCCCTTATCTAAGAGATCCTTCAACTGATCTTTTAGTTCCTTGAGTTCTGCTGGTGCCATTCTGTATGGCGGAATAGAAATAGGTTGAGTATTCAAAAGAAAGTCTATACCAAAGTCTATTTACCTTTTGGGAGGAATGCCTGGAATATCTTCGGGAAAGACATCTGAGTATGCATTAATAACAAGGACTATTTCGAGGCTGGGATATTCAGCACTAAAATATTTAACATGCATGAGATGATACACACACCCCTTAGAAATTATTTTCCTTGCTCGAAGGTAGGAAACAAGCTGACCCCTAAACGCTGAAATGCTACCCTTCCACTCTAGGATGGGCTCATTCAAGAACTGAAACTAAACTATATTGTAACTGGTAGGCAGCTAACTCAGCACTCTCAATAGAAGTAGCTCCCATGATGTCAATGACCTTCTATACTTGGTCAATGAACTCCTGAGGGTTCTCATCAGACTTAGACCCATGGAAAAATAGAGGGTTTATTCGGGTGAAGTCCCGAACCCTAGATGCTTTAGGAGTGGCCACTGGATTGGCCAGAATAACTGGTGGTTTTTCATTCTGTGCAGACGTGGACTGAGCAAGTATGGTAAATATGGCTCTAAAATCCACATGGGAAACATGTTCACCCAAAGGATCTTCGGGCTGAGGAGCTTGCTGGTTTCTTCTCTTTGAGGCCATGGTTTGGAATAAGAGAAGAATGGATTAGACTGAGAGTTTAACTTATGATTATGCTCACTAGCATGACATAAATAATGAAGAAAAGGGACTGTTCCTAAAACATCTTATAGCCTCCCGCACATAAATGTGGCACGCAACATACCCAAGTGCAAGACTCTACTAGATGTGGCTTTCAGAATTCCTAGGACTCTATTGAACCTTAGTCTCTAATACAAAGTGTGTGACACCCAGATTTGCTGAACAAGAATGCTACGCAGTGCTCATGACCCCGAGGGACCATAAGCTAACCCATGACTGATATCTGTACCTGTATATAGAAAATCATAATATAATAATACGCAATACGTGGAACTGCAAGGCTATATGGTTCAACTGAATAAAACCATGTGGGCGAAAATACCCAAAACAACTAAATCTGGACGTAAATCTGAAAGTCAATCCAAAAGCCTATAAACTGCCTGAATAAGGAGTTGAAGGAACATGTCTCCAACTAACTCTGTAAAACTGAAATAAAAATAAATAAATGAATCAGATCATATTATCCTCGAATCAATAAGGACTCACTATGTCTCTACGACTGGAATTCTACTGCTACTACTGGGCTGGAGCTCGTGTCTCGAAACCTATGGTTTAACACGAAAAGAAAGTACCATAACACAAATACGTCAGTACAACTAGAGTACTGAGTATACGAGGAAGGTAGGCTGAACATAAAGGGTTTCATGCATGAACAACACTGACTGACTAATATGAACGTGGGAGTGCAAGCATACATATATAGAAACTGGTACCATGAATACATAATAGCATGACTTGTAAGCAAATACATGGTTTATTGATGCCTGCCCTAACTGATACTGAAACTAATAATATGGATGACTATATCTGACAGTCCTGTATATACTGAAATCTGAAGATCAATCTGAGTTCTTTTACTGAGACTGATACTGAAACTGTGGGAAGTAGTGTTGAACCGATATGCCCCATGTATGCTATTATGGCTAAGCTGGGGTCTAATCTTTGCCCCGACTGGAGCGGTGTCAATACCGCGCCACTGGTAAGGACAGCTGTGAGTGACCCTTATCTAGAAGGTACTTAATGTGAACAGTGGGAACCCTAAACTGACGGGTTAAGCCACCTCATCAACCCTGAGCTTATGGGTTAAGATATCTCAACCTATGCTGGCTACGTAGTTTTGGAACACAAGGATTGCTACTAAGAATCACACCCTGAACTGGAGGGTGAGTTTCCATCCTTGGGTTCACTCAGTGTTAACCCCTACTCCCATCTGGAGGGACTGTACATGAATAACTGACTGTGCATGACTTGATCTTACTGAATTTCATTGACTGGCAGAATGTTACTGATATCTGACCACTGACTGAGATCATGATATTTTCATGGATCATATGACTGACTGAAGTCTATGGAATTATAGCTTGAGTTTGGATATCGTGAAACATGACATGGATCTGGGCACACAACTATAGTTTTTGGGTATAAGTCCCCCAGAACTCGATGGAAGGAAACTGACATACATGACTAACTAGATCATAAGAGTAGAGTCGATAATTTATAATATCATAAGTAGTGATCTCATACTAAGCATGGTTATCAACATGTATTGCATGGAAAGGATTTCATATCACATGGAAGTACTTGCACAATCTTAATATCATGTTTGTTGCATAATCATATTGGCAACACATACTAATAGCATTGAAGTTCATGTGGATTGCATGGTTATCGTATATCTTGTTCATAAGTAGGATTTGCAAGTAAACATAGCATAATCTCATAAGAATAGTTCATAAGTATTCCAACAACATTTACAAGGCACATTAACAACATAGAAGTCATTGGAATGTAAGGGGCATATCATGAATCCTTCACTTAGTCACAATTTAGCCATATTGCATGATTTCTAGTTCTTTAGGAATTTTATCAAACACCATACATGCACATCTTAAGCATAGGTGAATTCATCAAATTATACATCATGAACAACAAAATTTACATGTTTCCAACTCATATGATATCATGAATTCCAAAAAAAAACGTAAAGATTCCATCTTAGAAATCACCCAATATAAACAACATGATTATCAACACCCAACAATATAGCAATCATACTTTATAATGCTAAAGAGGAAAAAAATCAAGCATCAACATGGGTATGATCATATCACCACAATCAACCAAGCTTTTATATTTTAAAGATTGATTCTTGAACTCTATGAACAAATTGAATCCATAGATGAACACTACGCATTCCTTAGAAGGAATATTCTTGATGATTGATAGAGAAATTTCCTTGAAATCACATCTTCATGCTTAATTATGCAACCCTTGTTGGTTTTCTCCTTTAGTGCTCTTGGATGATGAGCTTTGAGATGAAAATAGGGTTGCAGTATGTTTAGAAGCTATATATTTTGTAGGGTCAAATGTAGGGACATGTAAGGAGTATTTAAAGACTTAATTACCTTTAAAATAATTCAAGACAGAGTGTTTTTGACACCTAGAAGTGGCATAGGTGGCGCCCAAGTGATCGCCTATGCTTGGGTTGGGCGGCGCCAAACCAATCGCCTATGCTTACTGTCTCTCACAAAAATGGACATAACTTTTTTCTCGGGTATTGGATTAAGGTGAAATTGGTATCGTTGGAAAGCTAATTGGATTCTATACAATTTGGTTGGTCTAAATCAGCCAAAATACCATATTAACATCAAGTTATACTCATTCAAACATGACCCTTATAAAATCAAACACTAAAACTTAATGGATTCAAAAACTCTTAGCTTGCATTTCCTTAAGTGACTCATATGAACATGCTTAATGCATCATAAGCTATCCTATCACTAGGATATTCATTGTAAGTCATGTACTCAAGTATGAATCATAGGATTAGAAACATGCGGAGTATTAGAATTTCTTAATACGGTTAAAGTGAAGGGAAAAAAAGGAAAAAAATATGTTGGTGGACAAATTACTGAATTTTTAGATATTGATGTGGATAGGCTTTCTTATTTTTAATTTAGGGATTATGAAAATTATTTAGTATATGATCCTAGACAATGCTCTATACATGTTAGACTGCTTAAGTGTTCTAGTTTAATAGAAGTTCGGTTATACAATGACACAATTGAGATTTCACAGAAATTATGTCATGGGAATATTTTGGAAGATTTTGTGTATCACATGGTTGTTTCCCTTAGTTTTCCCCATCTTTATTGGAATATGAAAGTTATGGGGAATGGCATGTGGATGGGAAATGTGGTGTGTATATTAATAAAGACAGGGAAAATGACATTAGGATTGTTGACAGGGAATTTAAAATACTAAAGATTCCTCTTCTTTTGTCTAACCTACTACTCATTGTTCTCCTTCTACTACTATCCCTCCTATTGATGTTCATGTCCCTTCTCCTTCTACTCATGTATCTTCTCTTATTATTTCTTCTATTAGTCCTCATGTTGCTCATGTTACTTCTTCTACTATTCATCTATTTGCTCGTAATGCACCTTCTACTACTGGTCCTAATAGTTCTACTGTTGCTCCTACTAGTTCTACTACTACTCATGTCCCTTGTATTATTGATGAATTTTCAGGTGTTAAGAAAGAGACTAGTAAAGCTTAAACTATTGTAGATTTATATTTAGAATCTATTGATAGAGATATAGAGATTAGAAGTGATGTGAATGAATATGAGGATGAAAAGTTAAGAGACCTTAGGGAAGAAAAAAACAAAAGAAAGAGAAGTAAGAAAAGAGAGGGAACAATAGTTTTTGAACATTTTAAGTTGGGAATTGGAAGAAAAGGGCTAGATTCTAGCTATGATTAATCTTTAGGTGCTGATAGAAATAGTTTTAAAGGTAAATTAGCTGGTGATGAACCATTTTACCCATCATATGAAGCTACCATCTTTGAAACTAATTAAAAATGTGTATCTGATATAGAATATGAAGTTGAACAAGTTAAAAATAGAGATAAGTGTAGAGGAAGGAAAATATTTAATAGAGTTGTATATAATTCTGACTATCAGCAAGTTTTATGGGAATTAGGTCTTGTTTTTGATAGTTTTAATAAATTTACAGATGCTGATACTAAATATATTGTTGCTAAACATGTTGCAATAGAAAAATATGTTAATGAAACTTCAAGAATAAGCGTTAGGTATACAACTGGTTGTCCATGTCTTCGTTATTCTAGCATTGATTCTAGGTACCTGAACCTTGTCATAAAGAACTATAATCTAGTTCATAAGTATGAACCTACCAATAGAAACAAACTTTGTAATACCATGTTATTAACCATTAACTTCAATTAGAGGATAGAGGAACAACAATACCTTAGAATTTTTAAGTTTCAACTGCTTATTAAGAAGGAACTGGATTTACCTATTTGAAAAATAGTGTATGAAAAATCCAAAAATAAAGTGATGGCAGAACAGATAGGTGATTATAATCTAGAAATTAAGCGAATTTTATATTATGGAGATGAGTTGTTAAGATCAAATCCAAGTAGTACATGTGTAGTGAAGCTTCATGATGAAATATTTGATGATGGTATAAAAATATTTCAAGGCTTCTACATATGTTTGATGCAATGAAAAAGTTCTTCCTAGATGGTTGTAGGAAGTTCATTGGTTTGGATTGATGTTTTTTTGAAAGGAGTGACAAAGGAGTAGTTACTAGTTGTTGTGTGTAAAGATTATAAAAATCAAATATTTCCATAGGCATGGGCGGTGGTTGAGATTGAAATCAAGTCCATTTTAAGTTGGTTTATCAGAATTGTAAAAGATGATCTTCAGCTTGGAGATGGGATAGATTTGACAGTGATAACACATATTCAAAAGGTAAGAATTTTAATTTTGGTGCACTTTATACTACTATATATCTTTGCTAAAATTTATGTTATGTCCTTAATTGTTTCTGTGTTTCTTTTAGGGATTGGAAATTGTTGTAACTGAATATTTATAAAATATTGAACACAGAATATGTGCACGAATATCCTTGCAAACAGGTAAAAAAATTCTATATGTAGAGGTATTGAGACCAAAAACATTTTCGAGGGGTGCAAGAACTACTTTTGAGGCTGAGCTTAGGACAATATTTGGTATATAAAGATATTGGGTGGGGAACAAATACTGGATAAGCTGATATATTTTAATCCCGAAAGATGGAGAAAGGTTTAATTTATATTTGGCAGAATGTGTGATCCTATTGACAATAATATGGAAGAATGTTTCAATGCCTGGATATTAGGAGCAAGGCACACGACAATAATTATACTGTTAGAAGAGATAAGGGTAAAAATGATGAAAAGAGTGGGATAATGAGGGATTCTTATGAAACTTGGATCATTAACATTTCTACAATAGATATGAATGTACTAAATGATAATGCAACAAGGTCTCTAAAGTGCAGTGTAGAATGGAATTTTGATACAGGATATAAGGTGCTTGAAAGAGGATATAGATGTATTGTTGATCTTCGTAGATAATATTACAATTGTAGAGCATGGATTTTTAAGGGTGTACCCTGTCCTCATGCAGTGGCCACTCTTCTCCACAAAAAATTGGAATGAGTTAACTACAACTCTCATAGTTATAATAAAGAAACTTACATGAACATATACAAATGCTTCATTCAACCAGTTTTAAATACGAAGATGTGTCCAGAATTACAGAATATTTATGTTACACCACCTCCTATTAGGAAGATGCCAAGTAGTCCTTGAAAAAATAAGAAGAAAAAAGAAGGTAAAACAAAAAAGAAAACTGGAAAGCTTTCTAAAAAATGGATTGAAATGTCATGCAGCAGTTGCCTTAACAACAGTCACAGTAAAAAAATGACCAAGAGATTCAACTGCTACTGGCACTAATGCAAATCATGGTCCAACATTATCAGCTGGTGTAGTCCTAAGTACAGGTCCAAGTTCATCATCTGTTACAGGACCTACTGTTGGAAAAGAGAGAGGTGCAACTAGAAGAGGAAGGGGTAGACCAAAGGGTTCTATAGAAAAGGTATTTTGTTTAATATGTGTGTTGTAAACTAATTATGCTAACCTTCTACTTAATTTTTTTTTCATTTTAGGATAGTAGCATTAGCTGACCAAGAATGGTTTGAATGGGACTACATCACACAAAATGTGGAGGCACAATTCATAATGTAAGTTTGCTACTTCATTTACTATTTAAATTTTATTTACTATAATTTTTATAAATGTTAACATTTTTTTCATTTGAGCATCTTGGAATGCCTAGTGAGAGATTCAAATATGCTAAGTCTTTAGCAGTTGTGATGGGAAATTTTGGATATACACCCAGAGCTTGTGTGAAAAGGAATGGAAAAAACGCTATGACCTCAAGGAAACTACAAGAAATGAGAGAGGAAAAACAAATGAAGACAAGGTCCAATGCTGCACACTTGAGTAAAGAAAGTTCTAATGTTCAATCTCTATAAGTTGATGGTGTAGCATGTTACTTTTCTTTACATAAATGTTGGCAGTTGTGACTACATTTAAGGCCATTTTTTGTAGTTCACTGATATTGGTATTTGAGTTTGCTATTAGAAAAAATTATTAGTTATGATTTTTGCAGCTGTGTCTTCTTGTTAATATAATTTACTAGTTATGATTTTGGCAGCTTTTACTGCATTTTATAATTGCAATATTTTTTATAGTTGTGTTTTTTTTACAAATGTATTTGGAAACAAGATGTAAATGCACTCATTTTATATTAATGATCAAGTAGTTGTAAGTTTATTTGTTCTGAAATGTGTGTTTGTTCTTATGCAGTTGTGGCTGCATTTATTAATGTTTGGTTGGTTAGGTGTGGTTATGCTTATGCATTTGTGACTACATTATTTATCAATATTTGGTTAGTTGGTTGTGCCTTATTTTTGTGATGTTGTATAAAAAATGTGTTGTTTAGGTACCATAAAAAATCATAGAAAACAAAGAAAAATTTTTCAACATTCAACCTTACAATTTCTTTTCACAAAACAGACAAGGTTCGTTACAAAGCTAATTATTTCAGCCCTTTACAACATAGCAAAAACAAAGCACATTAATAGATCATGGAAGCCTTCTTGGATTTCCATTAAAGTACATGAATTGAAATAGAATACTAACACCAAAAATACATACACAAATGAGAGTAGTCCAAAGTTGTTTCACCCTGCCAACTTGATCTTCCATTTCTTCTCATTTGTCTTTATCGTCTTCAAATTATCCTGATAATTATCCAACTGCAACATTATTTTGTTCATGTCATTTTGGCTCTCCACAGATTTAGTTGTCCTAGTAGTCTTGTCATCGACTATTTTTTTTTCATAAATTGCTTATTTTGTAGAAGATTCAACTCTTTTCTCAAGCTCCCTAATTATTCCCAACAATTTAGCAATAATAAATTTGGATCTTGGATCAATAAAATAAAACTTCCAAATCCAAAAATTTCATGATCTAGAATTCTTAAATGAAATCAATTAGATTCGTACACACTAATCAAGATCAATGTTTGACGATAAATTTACTTACCACATAGTAAGGACAAATCCAATATTGTCTACTCAAATCTCTCAAGGTCGATTAAGTCATCAAAGGAAAAAGATGTCCATGTTTTCATCGAACCTCTTCCAACTCATGATCTTGTACTGCCTTACAAAGTCTACTTAAGGTTATGTTAACCATTAAAGTACATTGATTAAGAAAAATAATGTAAAACAAGATTTTAAAAAAGAGAGTTTGAATAAACACTTTAGGGAAGAGCTATATCTTTTCGCAATAGAGTAAGAAATCAAATTATTAAAAAGATATAGTTACCAATTCTTAAATCAAATGATCTTGAATTTTGATTTTGGATGACCAATTTGGGAATTAGGGTTCTTGAGTTTGGAACACCAAATTGGCTTAAATGGAGGTATTTCATCAATATAACCATAGGGATTGTAATTTAGTATTTTTTAAATGTTATTTAATGTTTATTTTTAAGTTTTAAAATATGGTACGTGCTTCTTATTAGTTATCACAACCCGAATCAGGGCCTAGAAGTTATGGGCATCCTAAGTTCAATAAGAACCAGGGACCGCCCCCTGTTACCCAGCACAACCACCTATATCCGACCTTAGATGTGCTGAATTTTGAATATATAACTCTCATGAAGTCTCTGGGATAGGGTCATAACCGTAACTGACCCAACCGAGTTCACCCATACCAAATTAACCATCCAACCATACGAACCCAAGCAAAAGGCCATGAGAATACCAAAACATAATATATTAATCAATCTCAAAATGTAATACGATGGAACAATGAGAAATCATGTCCAATGATGCTAGCCTCCCAACTTATTTCAATGCCAAGGCTGACACCAATCCTGATCCCGCCCATACTAACCCCCAAAAGTACCACAAAGACTCTATCAAAAAGAGTAACAATATGTGGTTGGGACAATCCCCCAACTATGCCGAAACCACTATCTAAAATAAAATAAAAATGTCCAAAGATTGGCACAACATGAAATGGAGCCTTACGAAAGGATCGAATCTCACCACTTCAGTCTAAATGCTGATTTCAAATCCGGATTCTAAACAGGAGTAGAAGTGTCGGTTCCAGCATAGCGTGGGTATATAACCGCCGGTAGAAGGGTTAGCAAGTAACCACTGGCATGAACTCAGGGTAAGGACAAAATAATGCCATCTATGAAACCAAGTAAAACCATTCATAATGCATACGACCATACATATATATATATATATATATATAAGTGAAGGGAAAGGCAATATGGGATTAGCATTCATTTAAAACCTTTACTTAATCTATGTAGCTTACCATCCTAAATCACCTACAAGCAATATGGGTTCAGCTCCCCTACTGAAAGGGCCCTAGTGCGTGTAGCCACACGACTAGGGAAATATCCCATTTGGATGACTAGTACATCCCCAAATATGACGTGGGACATCATGCACATGGTCCACTAAGACCAACCTCATACTTTCAAAAATGAGTTTCCAGTTTTATTCCCCCCGGGACCTCCACCTTCCACAGTTTAGCTACACCTCCCCCTTTAATTCACAATTAAAAACCATTTTAAACAATCCATTTACCATTTATTAAACAAGGCTATTTAGTAGTGGTATCGTCATATAAACCATAATTTAAAGTACTATCCATAGACAACCACATGTAGGTATAGAGGACCTTAGATTCCCTTCCAATTACCATATTAAATCCACTAGGGGGAATCCGTACCCCACAAGCGTAATCATTTAGTCAATTACCTTTCCAAACCATTTAATCCACCCAAAAATCCTTTACTGGATTTAAAAAATTCAAGAGTTCAATTTAAAAGAAGTAAATGCAATGAACATACCTTTATTAGCATTTTGTCTAACACATTGGGGGCATAATATATATATATATATATATATATATCCAAAACAAATTAAAATTACCAACAACCAGTCTCATATAATCCAATTATCCAAAACCACCATTAATTCGTAGAAAAACATAATTAAAACTATGGGAAACTATAGCCAATCATTCATAAACAATTCCCCCAAATCATATTTTAAAACCCAAAAGCCTTCAACAATAAAATCATGAAAACCAATAGTAAATTCATGCCTTCATTTGAACTAACAATAAGGGAAGATCACATGCCTTACACCGAAGAATTTAAGGAAAGAAATCACCAAATACAACCCCAAATTAGTCCTCTAGATAAAACCCTAGCTTTCTTGCCCCAAAAGATTTTTAGAGGATTTTAGTTTGTTTTGGAGTAGTTTTAAAGTGTTAAAGAGAGAAATAATGAAGAAAATAACCTCTGAATTAGGATAGAAGTTTTAGGATCCTCTTAGGTTCAGTAGGCAAATGCTCAGATTACCCACACTTAAGTTGCATAAAAATCTCATAACAGGGATATGACTGAACCATACGAGTCGTACCCTTCCAATACGAGTGGTACCCATCCCTCGTATCCAACCCCAACCCCTGGACCCAACAACGTCTAGCATATGAATCATCCAACCAAGTCGTACCCGAAGCATACGATTCATACCTTTCATTCGTATCCCAGGAAGAATAGAATACCAAGAGGATTGAACATTGTCCCCTATACGAGTAATAGATATGACTCGTACCCAACCAAAAGACTCTTATCCCCTATGTTGTATTTATTCCAGTAACCTATCCATCCTACCAGCCAATGCTATTCAGTATACAACTGGACCATACCACTGTTCCCCCAACATACGGCTCGTGCCCATGAGTCATATTGGGTTTGGAGAACGGAATTTTAGGAAAGATTCTAAGGGTCAAAAACTAGGATGTAACATTTTCCCCCAATAGGAAAATTCATCCCCAAATGATGGATAAGGTAGGGGTAACCACATACAGGGTCATTTGAATTATCACACATATTACCAATCTTTATCAACGTTCAAAAACAAAGAAATAAAGATATTAATCTTTCCTTTAACAAACTCAGAAAATAAAGATATGTTAAAGAACATATACCTTTCAGAAGAATCACAGGAGCAGAAAATAAGGCGGATATTTGGACATCATGTACTACTCCGCTTCCCAAGTAGCTTCTTCCACATTATGGTTCCGCCATAAAACCTTAACCGAAGCCATATCCTTGATCCGCAACCGGCAAAAGTTCCTATCCAATAACACAGTTGGGATATCTTTATAAGATAGAGAATCTAAAATTCCCAATCCCTCCATAGGAATAATCGAAGAAGGATCACCAATACACTCCCTCGACATGGAAACATGAAAGTCTAGATGAACCTAACCCAAATAAGGAGGCAACTCCAGTTTATAAGAAACATTGCCAACTCTCCTCAAACTCATACAAGGGCCAATAAATTGGGGACTGAGGTTCCCCTTCTTGCCAAATCACGCTACTCCCTTCATGGGTTTAAGAATACCTTTTCCTATACTTCAAATCATAAATAGGATAATTCCTCTCATGCACCTTCAACTGCCCAGATGCATAGGCAATCACCTTCCCATGCTATATCAAAACACAACCAAGCCCAACCTGAGATGCATCACAATAAACATAAACCCATCATTACCTTTCGACAAAGTCAGAATTTGAGCCAAAGTAAGCTTATCCTTTAACATCTCAAAACTCCCCTGACAAGCATCTCACCTAGAAAACATTACCTTCTTTGGAGTCAACTTAGTCAAAGGAGTTGCTATAGATGAGAAGCTTTTCACAAACCACCTATAATACCCGGCTAAACACAAGAAGCTCTGGATGTTGATAGAGTCATTGTCCTAGGCCACCCCTTTACAGTACAAACCTTTTGAGGATCAACCATTATCCCCTCACCAAAAATAATATGACCCCAAAAAGTCATTGTGTTCAACCAAAAGTCACACTTAGAGAACTTGGCATACAACTATTATTCCATTAAGGTCTGCAACACCACATAGAGGTGATTAGCATGATCCACCTAACTTTTTGATTAAACCAAAATGTCATCAATAAACACAATGATGAAGAGATCCAAATACTGCCTGAAAACTCTGTTCATCAGATCCATAAATGCCACTGAAGCATTGGTTAATCAAAATAAGATTACCAAGAATTCAAAATGCCCATATCGAGTATAAAAAATTGGCTTGGGATATCCACCTCCCTAATCTTAAGCTGATGGTACCCTAACAAAAGATCTATCTTAGTAAAGAACTTGGCAACCTATAGCTGATCAAATGGATCATATATCGTCAAGATAGGATACTTGTTCTTGATTGTTACCTTATTCAACTTTGTATAGTCAATGCATATTCGGAGGGGACCATCCTTCGTGCACCCAAAAAACACCATTGCACCCTACAGAGAAACAGTATGATGAATAAAACCCTTATACATAAGATCCTTCAGTTGATCCTTTGAGTTCCCTCAACTCAGCCAGAGCCACTCAATATGGAGGAATAGATATTAGATAAGTGTCCGGAAACAAATCAATGCCAAACTTTATTTCCCTACCTGGAGAAACAACTGGAAGATTATCAGTAAAGACCTCTAGAATCATATTAACCATAGAAAGTGACTGTAAAGAAGGATCTTCCAAGCTAGAATTTTTAATCCAAGCTCTAAGATAAGAAATAAACTTCCCCGAGGAGCTAATGAACCACTCTCCCATGTTATTATCGGTTCACTAGGAAACTTAAAGATAACTATTTAGGTATGACAATCTAAAGATGCATAATAGGAGTGTAACTAATCCATACCTCAGATGACATAAAAATCCACTATCCCCAACTCAAACAGATCTATAAATGTTTGCTTGTTAACAAAAAACAACACATAACCCCTATAGAACCTTTGAGAAATAACTGAGTCTTCTATTAGGGTAGAAAAAAAAAGGATCTAAAATCAATTCAAAAGCAAAGATAAAAGCAACAACCACATAAAGAGTCACGTAAGAAAGAGTGGACCCTGGATCAAGCAAACAATATATGTCGTGAGAAAAGAGTTGTAACTTACTAGTAATGACATCAGGTGATACGTTAGATTCTTACTGGGATTCAAACGAATATAACCTATTTCGAGAAACACTAGAACTAGTAGTAGTAACAGAAGCAGACACAACACCACCAGGTGTAGGAGCTGAAGATAAAGCCACAAGAACCGTGTTCTCCCTTGTAGCGACCTTATTAATGAGAATATTCTATAGAGGGCAACCTGGGTGGCCATACCTGAAGAATTTTTCCCTCCCTTCTTCATAATAACCCCAATTGGTTTGACCACACAACCAACAAGGAAGGCAGGAGAAACTAACAGACCTCCACTCGACTGAGACTGAGCACCCTTTTCTCAAAAATTATCACCAACCTGATGACGCATAACTCTCGACTTGGCATAACTAGATCCTAGGCCTTGTCATAATATGCATCCCAAGTCCAATAAGGATAGAGGACTGCCCCTTGTTACCTAAGCTAACCACCTATATTCTTCCTTAGATGGACTAAATTTTGAATATATAACATGATAGCATTTTTGATTTTATTAAGACTCTGGGATAGGGTCACACTGTGACCGACCCAACGGAGTACAAATGTACCTCACCAACTGAACAACCATAACAAACCAAACCATAAAAATAAACCAAAGGGAATACCAAAAGATAATATGAAAATCAATCCCAAAATGTATTATGATGGTACAACGAATAATATCATTAAATGATGTCATCCCACTGGCTTATTCCAATGTTAATGCCGACACCAATACCGATCCTGCCCATACAACCCCAAAAAGTACCACAAAGCCTCTATCCAAAAGAGTAAACAAATACAATTGGGACACCCCCCCCCCCAACCATGGCCAAAACCAATATACAAAGTAAAAGAAAAATGTCTAAAGAAATTTATAACATAAATGATAACTTTCGAAAGGATGAAAGCTCACCACTTTAGTATAAATGCTAATATCAAATCCGCATGCTAAACAGTAGGAGTAGAATGGTTAGTTCTTGCATAGCGTATGTATACAGCCGCCAGTAGATGAGGTTAGCGAATAACCGCTAGCATGAATCTCCAAATAAGGATAAAATAATACTAGTCATAAAACCAAGTAAAACTATCCATAGTACATACAACCATACATATATATAATTGCTTGGAAAAGGTACCGAGTTTAGTATGCACGTAAAACCTTTACCTGGCCTTGTAGCTTTGCCATTCGAACCACCCATGGGCGATATGGGTTCAGCTCACCTTGCTGAAAGGGTCAGTGTATGGAGTTGCACGACTGGGAAATATCTCATTGGATGAATTGTACATCCCTCTAATATAAAATATAACACTTGCACGTGGTCATCAAGGACACCTCATATCAGAAAATATTAGTTTCCAATTTTGGTCCACTTAGGACCGCCACCTTCCACGACATAGCAACACACAATGCCATTAATTCTAAATTAAAACTATGTCCAAATAATCCATTTACCATGTATTAACCAAGGCCAATATTGGTGGTATCCTCATACTACCCCTTCCTTGCAAGTAATATCCATAGAAAAACAATTTAGGTTAAAGGACCTTAGGTGTCCTTTCCATATATCATATTAAATCAACTTGGGAGACTTTTATGTTCTCCTCAAGCATAACAATTTATAAATCATGCATAAATCCTTTATCCAGTTTGAAACATGCAAGACTTACATTAAAAGAAGTCAATGCAATGGTTATATCTTTATAAATATTTCATCAAACACCTTGGGGTCATAATATAACCAAAATAAATTTCAAAGATCATTAAACAATTACCATGCAACCAATTGTCTAAAACCACCATTAATGCATATAAAAGAATAATTAAAAACATAGAAAACCTCAATCAAGCATTTAACCCCCAATAATAGTTAAAAACCATAATCATGAAAAAGTAAAACCATGAAATCAATCATATAAACCATGCCTTTAGTTGAAATTACAATGATAGATGAGAATTATACCTTAAACCAAAGAAATGATGGAATAAAATCACCAATGAAATCCCCAAAGTAAGCCCTTAGTTGAAACCCTAGCTTTCTTGCCCCTAAATCTCTTGAAAAAATTATTGAATGTTTTGGAGTAGTTTCTAAGTATGAATGAATAGAATAATAGGGTAAATAACCTCCTAAGTGTATTAGAAGTTGTGGATCCTAGTTAGGTTAAGTAGAGAACTATCAAGAATATCCCACGTAAATCTCTTAAAAACCTGCCATAGGGATACGGCTGATCTATACAAGTCATACTCTCCTATATGATTGGTATCCATCACTCGTATCTAAGCCTCAACCCTTGAATTAAACACTGTCTAGTTTACAACTCATCCAACCATGTCATAACCACAACATGTGATCCATACCCTAACCCATATACCTGGCAGCATGAAATACAAGAAGGATCAAATATGGTCCACAATATGAGTCCCTCATATGACTTATAACAATCTCTTATGACTAATATGTCTATGTTATACCCATCCCAGTGATCAAAACAATCCCTTCTAACGCTGGTCAGTATACGATAGGACCGCTTCACTTGTACCCCAGCATATGGCTCATACCAATGAGTCATATCGGGTCTTAAGAAAGGCTTTCCAAGAAATTTTCTAAAGGTCATAACCTAGGATTTTTAGTCTCCCCCACTAGGAACTTTGTTCCCGAATAACTTTCAAGGTGGGGGTATCCAATCACAGATTCATTTGCATTATTAAACATACCTTTACAAATGTTTTAAAAAAAGAGGCAAAAATCTTAATCTTTCCTTTAAAAAACTCAGAAAATAAAGATGTGTTCAAGATACATACCTTTAGCACGAATCCCAAGAGCACAAAAAAAATGCAGATACTTGGATTTCATGTCCTCTTCTATTTCCCAAGTAGCTTCTTCCACCTTTTGGTTCCTCCATAGAACCTTAACCAATGACACATCCTTGGTCCACAATTGACAAACTTCCCTATCTAATATCTCAACCTAGACTTCATCATAAGACAAAGAATTCAAAATACCCAATCCTTTCAATGGAACAACCGAAGAAGGATTGCCAAGATACTTTTTCAACATAGAAACATGAAAGACCGAATGAACCAAACATAATCTAGAAGGAAACTCCAAATCATAAGAAACATTGCCAACTCTCTACAAATCACATAAAGACTAATAAACCAGGACTGAGTTTTCCCTATACCGCACTACTCCCTTCATGGGAGAAACGTTGAGGAACACCTTATCCCCAACCTCAAACTCCAAGTCTCTATGCTTAACATCTGCATATGACTTTTGGCAACTTTGGGAAGTTTTTATCCTATCCCTATAATGCCTTGAGTTTATACCCCAGATACTACACGGTGCTCATAATCTCGAAGGACCACAATCTAACCTATGACTAGTTATAAGATGCCACAATATTTCTCGTTGTCTAAGCCATCTAGAACATGCCAAGAAAGGTGTCATACTTAGAAAAATTGGGTTAAGTGTTGAGGCATAGTCATTTTTATAGATCATCAAACTTTGAGGATTTATTTGAGGACCTTCCCGACCTTCGATAGTTGATTTCATTATTAATTCATAATGGGTCAAGTTCAAAGTATATTTTGGGTGAGTTTTGGAGTTTTTAGACACTATTTAAACCAAGTTTGGAGTCCCAAAGTAGTGGACCAATGCGATCTTGGTGCGCCACATCGCCCATCATGTTGGTTAATATTTTCTATAGTTACCAGTGCCAAATTCCAATGAGTCAATGCTAACTTGGCACAATACGTTGTGTATCGCATCGATACCATCAATGTGATGCATCGATCTGTGTGTCGTAGGGTGTATTTTATTTTCAGTCTTAAAAAATCAACGTCTAAGAGGATAATTAAGTTATTTTTCTCCACCTTATTCAATCATAACACGATATTAAACCCCCCAAACCACAAAAATATAGTCATTCCACTCAATTTCTTCAAGATCAAAAGCCTAGGGTTTTAATCCATCATTCAAGAAAACTCAATATTTCGCCATTTGTTTTCAAAATTGATTCAAGATTTGAGATCCTTACACTAAGAGCATCAAGAACCTCTGTTCAAAAGTACAAATATCATCTCAAAAGTATGTGTTCATCCAAAGTTCATCATCTAAGGTATGTGAGACTTGAACAAGAATAATTCTTTCGTTGTTGTGCCAAAAGATTTGATTTTTATTAAGTAACTACATAAATTACATGTGGGGTTTATGCCCAAACTACTTTGTTTTGACTTCATGAATTTATAAATTAACTAAATCTTGAATTTTATGTTTATTTTACCTATTTATGTTGGAATTGAGGATTTATGCTATAAATTGCATATCTCTACAATGAATTTATATTTTCTAGTGTGACAAGGTTAATGTCAAGAATCTAGATTCATTATAAAATTGTGATCCTTTGAGTATGTATATATATATATATATATATATATATATATATATATATATATATATATGTGTGTTAAAAAATAAGTATGAATTGTGATACTTCATGAAGAGTATGCTATTAGCACGCTTTAACAAATAAGTATCTTGTTTTAAATAAAAGACTGATCTTTGAACCTAAGTTAACATATGAATCCACATTATTCATGTTTTAATGCAAAGAGAAGTATAGTTTAACTTTCACTATATATATTCGTGTATTGTTTAAAACTGGATTTTCGAAAAAGTTCTGAGCCTAAGTATTTAGCATCGAGCTGGGTATGATTCAAAGGTCTCATGCCCCAAAACTACCATCCACCGTAGGCCTATTATGAGTCCTAGTGGGCTAAGACAAGTGATCACTTAAGTTAAGTTTCTATTATAATGGCAAGGAAAGAACAGCTCTCCCCAACGTGGGTAAGATGTTGGAATCCATGTCAGCTCACATGGTTTATGTTGGTTATAAAAAACTCCCAAAAGTTCCATAGACTCCTAAATATCTAAAATCCCTAGGTTTCAAAAGAATTTCCCTATTCTCCCTAAGATGAAAGTATATGTTCTGAAAGTTATTGTTTAAAGACTCTTTTTTTGTGTCTACAAGCTTTGAGAAACAAGAAGAGCGTACAAATTTAAGAACTAAGTTAAATGACTTTAAATATTTATACTACCTGCTTTATCATTCAAGATTTACAAGAATTAGATTTTTGATTTACTCAAGCTATGTAAGTTATTTATGTTAGCATGAATGATTTTTGTAAAGATTGATCGTATTGTTTACTTATTGCATGCACTACGATATACTCCAAAAGTACTGATCCACATGTACGTCTATGTACTGTATTTTTTCATAATGTAAGTTCAGGTGCTTAGCCTCAGCAGCGACAGTGATTTCTATGTACCTCTATCTACCCTTTCACAGTTGGTGAGTCCTCATGGTTTGGGGATATATTTCTCCAGGATTTCTGTATTGAAGTAGTTGGTTTTATTATCTTTAGTTTGAGTCTGTTGAATGGCTATCCCAATGACTCTCTAGTTCCTTAGTAGTAGAGACTTGTTGGACTGTCAATTATTTTCTTTAGATTTTTTATTACTTTATTATTCAGAAAGTGTTCTACTTTATTTTAGTTAAGACGTGATATGAAAAACTATTATTCAGAAAGTGTTTTATTATCTTTAGTTTGAGTCTGTTGAATGTCTATCCCAATGACTCTCTAGTTCCTTAGTAGTAGAGACTTGTCGGACTGTCAATTGTTTTCTTTAGATTTTTTATTACTTTATTATTCAGAAAGTGTTCTACTTTATTTTAGTTAAGACGTGATATAAAAAACTATTATTTGATCTAATTAACATGAAGTAAGTTCAAGAAGTAATAGTAGGCTCAAAGGGTTGGCTGAGGGCTACTTGTAGCCTTAAGCACCGTGTGACATCTCGGGATGAAATTTTGGGGTGTTACAAAATTGGTATCCAAGCCTAAGATTTAAAGAGTCCTAGGGAGTTAGACAAGCCACGTTATGTAGACTCTTGATCGTTGGTGTAAAGAGTATCACATCTATGAGCAAGAGGCTACTGGACATTTTTGGAAAAGTCATTTCTTTCTTTCAAAAAATATCATGCCTATAGTTGTCTCTATCTGCTATTAACTCGTGCTCTTTCAAAATGGAAAATGCCTCCCTGCAGTTCTAATGCCCATAGAAATGATAATTAGCCACCACAACCTATCGATCCCCAAAATGACAATGTGTTTTATGCCGAATTTTGGGCTAATTTTCAAATGCTAGACCAAGCTGTGAATGCTACTGTGCAAGCTAATAATTAGGTTACTATTCTATGTCAGCAAGGGTATGATGCATCTGCAACCAGATTCATGATTTTTTGAGGATGAACCTACCTGAATTATTTGGGTTAAAGGTAGGTGAGGACCCACTGTTGTATCTTGATGAGGTAAAGAAGATCACCCAAGTTATACGTGCCTTTGAGGAGGAGAGTATAGAATTAGCATCCTATAGGTTGAAGGATGATTCTTATGATTGGGTGGTGATGTGGAGGAAGAATAAAGGGGAGAATACAGCTCCTATAACTTAGAAGGTATTTCAGGATGCATTCTTAGAGAAGTTCTTCCCACTTGAGACAAGTGAAGTAAAGATAAAAGAGTTCATGAACCTGCGGTGGGTCTCTATGGCAGTGAAGGAGTATTGCCTCAAGTTTAACCTGTTATCTAAGTATGCACCTGATTTGATAGCTGACCCCAGATCTAGTATGAGTAAGTTTGTAACTTCTGTGTCTTCATTGGTGATAAAAGAGTGTAGGACTGCTATGCTCAATAGAGACATGGGTCTTTCAATATTAATGATGCATGCTCAGTAGATTGAAGCAAAAAAGATGAAGGAGAAAGAGAGAGTAAGATGAAATAAGAGGGATAGGTTAGAGTAGTTTGAGTATCGCCAAACTAGATCTCATGGAGAGATCCATCCTCAGTTTTTGAATCGGTCATCTATGTTCGTACCTTCATCAGCCAATGCTCCTATACACAGAAATAGGCAGGAGCAGGGGAATAAGTCTTTTATGTCTATATCTCAAGATAGTGTGAGTGGAAATCCTAATTATGACCTATGTGCTCTATGGGGCAGAAGCATTGTAATGGTTGTGGAAAGTTGGGCCATAGACTTAGAGAGTGTCTATATGCTAAGAAAGGGAATTGAGATGTTCAACCCCAAACTCAGGATACTAGTGCACCAACTTTTATAGCATGTCCAACCCCTCCTCATGGTTCTTCATCCAGCACTATTGGCAGTTAGCGCAAAAATCGATTCTATGCTTTATCATCTCGCTAGGAGTAGGAGGAATTACTAGATGTTGTTACATATATGCTTCATGTCTTTCATTTTGATATGTATGTATTGTTGGACCCTGGGTCAAGTTTCTCTTATGTGACCCCGTTAGTTGCTGTGAATTTTTAGATAAGTTCCAAAAAAATTCCTGAGCCTTTCCTGGTTTTTACCCCTATAGGTGAGTCAGTTGTTTCTAAACAAGTTTACAAAAAGTTTTCTATTACCATTCTTCATAAAGTCATATTTGCAGATTTGATAGAGCTAAATATGGTTGATTTTTATTTAATTCTGCGTTTGGATTGACTTCATTCCTGTTATGCATCTATAGACTGTCTCAACCGTGTAGTTAAGTTTTAGTTTCTAGATCAGCCAATTTTTCAGTGGTCTAAAAATTTTGTATCTCCCAAGAGTCATTTTATATCTTATCTTAAAGATAAATAGTGGATATCCAAAGGTTTCATCTATTATCTAGTTTGAGTTAAATACACTAAGTCTGAGGCTCCAACTATTTAGTCAGTCAGTATAGTTATTGAGTTTCTCTATGTTTTTCCAAAAAATCTCCCAAGGTTACCTCCTGATAGGTAGATATAATTTGGGATTGAACTTCTTCCCGATACACAGCCTATTTCCATTCATCCATATCATATACCTCTCGCAGAGCTCAAGGAGTTGAAAGAGAAACTCAAAGATCTTTTAGATAAAGGTTTTATAATGCCCAGTATTCTTTATGGGGCACAACTATCCTGTTTGTGAGAAAGAAAGATGGTTCACAACGAATGTGCATTAACTACCGTTAGCTAAATAAGGTCACAGTATGAACAAGTACCCTTTTCCTAAAGTTTATGACCTATTTGATCAATTTCAAGCTGCACGTTATTTCTCACAGATAGATCTTACATCTGGCTATCATCAGCTTAAAGTGAGGGAATGTGACATTCCAAAGACAGCCTTAAGAACCCGCTATGGTCATCTTGACTTTCTAGTCATGCCTTTCAGGCTAACCAATGCTCTACCAGCTTTCAGGGACCTCATGAATCGAGTGTTCAAACTGTATCTAGATATGTTTGTCATAGTATTCATAGATGATATCCTTATGTAGTCTCGTAGTAAGGATGACCATGCAGATCAACTTAGAATTGTCTTGCAAACTCTTAGAGATCATCACTTATTTGCCAAATTAGCAAGTGTGAATTTTGGCTAAGATTAGTAGCCTTTCTTCATCATATTATTTCAACCAAAGGCATTATAGTTGATCACCAAAAGACAAAATCCTTGAGATATTGTCCTAGACCTATCTCTATAACAGATATTAGAAGTTTCTTGGGCCTAGCTAGCTATTACCGCTATGTGTTGAAGGTTTCTCATTTATTGAATCTCCGATGTCTAAACTGACCTAAATAAAGTTAAGTTCCTATGGTGATATTCTTGTGAGAAGAGTTTTCAGGAGTTGAAGATTCGGTTCACGTCAGCCCCAGTGTTGGCATTACCCGATGGTTTAGATGGTTTTGTGCTGTATTGTGATACCTCTAGAGTCATTTTTGGTTATGTATTGATCTAGGGAGGTAAAGTTATAGCCTATGCCTCTAGAAAATTTAAACCTCATGAAAAGAATAACCTAACCCATGATCTTGAATTAGCTGTTGTGGTGTTTGATTTGTAAATTTCAAGACACTATCTGTATAGTGTTCATGTTGATGTCTTTACAGACCACAAAAGTTTACAGTATTTCTTTACTCATAGGGAGTTGAATCTTTGTCAAAAGAGATGGTTGCAGTTTCAAAAACATTATGATATGAGTGTGTTGTATCACTCGGGCAAGGCCAATGTAGTGGCAGACACCCTTAGCAGGTCGTCTATGGGCAGTGTTGCTCATGTGGAGAAGAATAAGAAAAAGTTAGCTCAAGAAGTGCATTGATTAGCTAGATTGGGTGTTAGGTTACTTGATTCAGCTGAAGGTAATGTACAGGTTCAAAGTAGTTCTGAATCCTCTTTAGTTTTGGAAGTTAAGGAAAAGCAAGACACGGATTCTAGCTTGGTTAAACTGAAGGAGTCGGTTAAAGACCAAAAGGTAGAGATTTTCTCCCAAGGGGGAGATAGTGTGTTGAGGTTTTAAAATGTATTGTGTGTTCCTTGTATTGATGATTTGAGGTAGAGAATTATAGCTGAAGCATATGGCGCGCGGTATTCCATTCATCCCAGTGCTACTAAGATGTAGCGCAACTTGCAGGAAATCTATTAGTGGAGTGGTATAAAGAACGCTATGGCAGAATTTGTAGCAAAGTGTACAACTTGTCAATAGGTTAAGGTAGAGAACCAAAGGCTTGGTGGCATGTTGCAAGAGTTGAGTATTCCTACTTGGAAATGGAAAGAGATAAATATGGATTATGTGATTGGCTTACCCTTTTTGCGTCATCATCATGATTCGATTTGGGTTTTTATAGATAGGTTGCTTAAGTTAGTGCATTTCCTGCCAGTGCATACATCTTATACAGCTGAGGATTATGATAAGTAGTATATCCGAGAGTTAGTCAGACTGCATGGAGTTCCCTTATATATTATCTCAGATAGGGATACTCGATTTACTTCTCAATTTTGGAGTGTTTTTAAGAAGGGTCATGGTACCCAAGTTCATCTTAGTTTTGCTTTTAATCCATAGACAGAAGGTCAGGCTGAGAGGACCATCCAAACTCTGGAAGATATGTTGAGAGAATAAGCTCTTGATTTCAAAGGAAGTTGGGATGAGCATTTGCCATTGATTGAATTCACGTATAACAACAGTTACCATTCTATCATCCAGATGGCCCCATTTAAGGCTCTTTATAGGAAGAGATGTAGCTCACCCATAGATTGGTTTGAATTAGGTGAAGCTGCTTTTCTTGGGTCTGTTGCGGTGTTTGCGGTTATGGAGAAGCTTAAGTTGATTAGAGAAAGATTGAAGACAACCCAAAGTCGTCAGAAGTCATATACAGATTTGAGAGGAAGGCACCTTGAGTTTGAGGTGGGTGATTTAGTATATCTGAAGATTTCACCCATAAAAGTGGTGAAGAAATTTGGCAAAACGAGGAAGCATAGTCCCCATTATGTTGGCCTTTATAGAATTCTAAGTCGTGTAAGGAAAGTTGCTTATGAGGTAGACTTTCCAGTCGTTCATCCTATCTTTCATATCTCTGTGCTTAATAAATATATCGGAGACCATACTTTCTTATGAAGAAATTCCAGTTGAGATTCTAGGCCATCAGGTTCGTAGACTAAGGAATAAAGAAGTTCACTTGGTCAACGTTCTTTGGCGGAAACAGTCAGTTGAGGGCGCTGCTTGGGAAGCAGAAACAGACATGGGAGCCAAGTGCCCCCATCTCTTCTCTTCAAAGTAAGTTTTAGCCAAAGGTACTGCTTTTGATTAATTCAGCTCATTTCTAATCAAAGATTCAGCTATATAGTTATTCTTATTGCAAGTCCATGCGCTCTCAGAAGTACTCTACAGTTTAGAATAATATGGAGCTAAATTAGCAATTTATTTCTGCTGCGTATCCTATGTTTTCTCTATATTTTTAGCCTCACTAGCGAAATTCAGGGATGAATTTTTCCAAGGGGGATATATTGTAACATCCCACAAGATTTATCATTGTCGAAGCCCTTTAGTGCATGCCAAGAAAGGTCTCATATGTATAAAAATTGGGCTAAGTGTTGGGGCTTAGTAATTTTTTGTAGACCATCGAACTTTGAGAATCTATTTGATGACCTTCCCGACCTCCAATAGGTGATTTCTACATTGATTCATAATGGGGAAAGTTTATAGTACATTTCGGGTGAGTTTCAGATTTCTTGGACCCCGTTTAGACTATGTTTGTAAACGCAAAGCAGTAGACCAAAATGATCTTGGCAGGACGTGTTTCCCATCGCATTGGTTAATATTTTCACCAGTTACCAGTTCCAAATTCTAGTGAGTCAATGCAAACTTAGTGCGACACATCGGGTCTCGTATCGATACCATTAACGCAGCGCATTGATCTGGGCATCGAAGGGCCTATTTCATATTTAATTTTTAAAAATCCATGTCCAAGGGGACAATTAAGTCATTTTCCTCCACCTTATTCAGTTATAACATGGTATTAAGGCCCCAAAAGCCTTAGTCATTCCACTAAATTTCCTTAGTCATTCCACTAAAGCCTAGGGTTTCAACCCATCATTCAAGAAAACTCAAGATTTGACCATTTGTTTTCCAATTTGATTCAAGATTTGAGATCCTTATACTAAGAGCATCAAGAACCTCCACTCAAAAGTACAAATAGCATCTCAAAAGAAAGTGTTCATCCAAAGTTCATCATCTAAGGTATGTGGGGTTTGAACAAGAACAATTCTTTCGTTATTGTGCCCAATAATTGGATTTTTTATTAAGTAACTACATAAATTGCAAGTGGGGCTTATTCCCTAACTACTTTGTTTTGACTTCATGAATTTATAAGTTAATTACATCTTGAATTTCATGTTTATTTCATCTATTTATGTTGGAATTGAGAATTTATGCTATAAATTGCATATCCCTACAATGAATTGATATTTTCAAGTGTATCAAAGGTTAATGTCAAGAATCTAGCTTCATTATGAAATTGTGATCCTTTAAGTATATATATATATATATATATACATATACATATGCTTAAACCCAAGTATGTATTGTGATTCTTCATGAAGAGTATGCTATTAGCACGCTTTAACAAACAAGTACCCTGTTTTAAATGAAAGACTGATCTTTGATCATAAGTTAATCTAGGAATCCACATTATTTATGATTTAAAGCAAAGAGAAGCATAGTTTGGGTTTCACTATATATATCCGTGTATTGCTTTAAGGTGGATTTCCTAAAAAGTTATGTGCCTAAGTATGGAAGTAGTATTTAGCACTGAGTTGGGTATGATTTCAAGGTCTTATTCCCTAGAACTATGAACCATCGTAGGTCTATGATTTACCTCTAGTGGGCTAATAGAAGTGATCACTTAAGTTAAGGTTCTGTTCTGATGGCAAGGGAAGAACAACTATCCCCAATGTAGGTGAGACGTTAGTCTCAATGTTAACTCATATCATTTATGTTGGTTAGAAGAAACACCCAAAAGTCCCACAGTTTCCTAAAAATCTAAAATCCCTAGGTTTCAAAAGAAGTTCCCTATTTTCCATAAGATGAAAGTATATGTTTTGAAAGTTATATTTTTAAGACTCTTTTTTTCTACATCTACGAGCTTTGAGAAATAAGCAGAGCATACGAATTTAATAACTAAGTGAAATGACTTGAAAGATTTATACTACAATTTTAATCATTCATGATTTAGAAGAATTAGATTTCATATGTACTCAAGGTATGTAAGCCATTTATGTTAGCATGCATGATTTTTATAATGATTGATAATATTGTTTATTTATTGCATGCACACCCATATACTCATTACAATCCCAAAGTATTGATCCACATATATGTTTATCTGCTGTATTTTCTCATAATGTAGTTTCAGGTGCTCAGCCTCAGCAGCAACAGTGATTTCTGAGTACCTTTATCTACACTTTCACAGTTGGTGAGTCCTCATGGTTTGGAGATCTATTTCTCTAGGATTTCAGTATTAAAGTAGTTGATTTTATTGTCTTCAGTTTGAGTCAGTTGGGAGTCTGTCACAATGACTCTCTAGTTCCTTAGTATTAGAGGCTTGTCAGACTTCAGTTGTATTCTTCACACTTTTTAGTACTTTATTAATCAGACAGTGTTGTAATTTATTTCAGTTAAGATGTGACATGACATACTATAATTCGATCTAATTAACTTGAAGTAAGCTCCAGAAGTAGTAGCAGGCTCAAAGGGTTAGCTTAGGGCTACTTGTAGCCTTAAGCACCATGTGACATCTCGGGATAAGATTTTGGGGCATTACACTGGTACCTGCTATAATAACTTGATAACAATAATGCTGAAATATGTGAAAATCAGGATTAAAATGGACATAAGGTTCAATACTATAAATAATACTAAATATGGTATCTCAATACAAAAGTTAAACATCAATACTGAGAACTTAACAACTGTCAGAAAATACACTAGTCTCAAAAGCCTCTAAACTATCGGAATTGTGGAGTTGTCTGGACCAGTCCCCAACTAACTCCGACTACTGAAAATGAACTTAAACGCTAAAATAAAAAATTATGGCCTCAAACTATGAGGACACATCACTAACTCTATATGCTGAGAATATGAACTACTAAAGATTCTTCGAAGCCCGTGCCTCTAAACCTATGATATAACACATCATAGCACAAAATAAAAGTATGTGTCAGTACTTTGAATGTACTGGTATGCTAAGTGAGGTAGGCTAAAATACATAGGTTCATATGCATGAACAATACTGACTTAATGACATGAGTATAACTGGATGAGAGTACATGCATGAATATGTAACTGTAACTAAGATCATGTTAACACTGAATAATGAGTATGAATAATGATTAACTAACATTTGAATGTATTGATACTGAATTACTAGTAACTGAATGACTGTATCTGACAGTCCTGAATTTGTGAAATTATACTGAATTCCAAAATAAGTTGAGTGACTATATCTGATAGTCCTAAATTTACAAAATTGAACTGAGTTCCATACTGAGACTGAATCTAAAACTTATACTTTAGGAAGTAATTATCTAACCGACATACCCCTCTCTCAACTGATCGGGGTCAAACTTTTAACCCCAGTTGAAGGAGTGTCAATACCATGCCATGGCTAGAGATAAGCATTTAGGTATCCCTCTCTAACAGGAAGCTCTTTCGTCAACACACGTTGGTAGGAAAACTCAATTGAGATATATCAACCCTAGTATCGTAGGGAGATATCTCAACCTATGCTAGCTACGTAGTTCTGGAACACAAGGATTTCTTCTAAGGACAACAACCTCTACTGGCAAGTGAGTCCCTACCCTTGGGTTCACTCGGTGCTGAATCCTACTCCCAACTGAATAGATACTGGACTGAATTCTAAATTATACTAGGCTAGACTAAACTATTTACTGGTCATACTTATTGACTAAATTAAACTGAGTTCACTGAGTTTCATGGACTGACAGAATACTTCTGAATTCTTTTAACTGACTGAGTCTACTGAGGTCTGATCTGAGTACTGTGACTGTATTACGAACACAACTGAGATTTCCTATATTTCTGTATCTGTCTGAGTTCTACTGATCAAGTTACTACTGAGATTATAGCATAACTGACACTAGCTCTAAGTAAACAACTAAATGGTCGAGTATTAAATACCCCCAGGACTCGATAACATTAAAATAGAGCATCACATGATCTTGCTTAACATAAGCATGCACATTGAATTAATAATGCATCTATGAGACGTCTTATCAAACTTTTGCATGGTATAACTTGCAAATAAGCTAGCATGACATGATTTCTTTACCTTATTTGTTTGCACGAATAATTCATCAAGCACTTGGTGAGCATACATATGCACAAAATACTAAACAACAAGTAGACATCATAACTCAAATCCCTATTGACAATATCAAGGGTTTTACATGGATCTTCGTGATATTACATACATATCAACTCACCTCACATGAAACGTATCATAAAACATGGATTAGAATCCCAATTAATCATTATAAACATGAACATAATCAAACCCAACATGGAATTCATCAAATCCATAAACTTGAAGTAACAAAATAATTCCTTGGACTCCAAGGGTGGAAGGGACCCTTTGATGAACACTTCACATACCTTAGTTGATGAATTTCTTAAAGTTAATGGCGAGTTCTTGAGTTCTTGATTTGAAATTTGAACACCTAGGGTTCTTGTTCTTGAGAAATTTGTGAAAGAATGAATATAATTGCCCTATAAAGGGTTTAATTTCGTATTTTGGGGGATGAAAGGCGTGGGAAAAAGACCTAATTAGCTTTTAGGATGCAGCCTTCTAATTCCTACAAACTATGTTATTAACGCGCATGTTGATGCACCGCATCAATGGCATCGACGCAATAGCCAATGTGCTGTATCGAGTCCACATTGGTTCACTGGAATTTGCACTGAAGCTGGGGAAAAACTTTTGGATCAATGAAATGGTTGACGTGACTCATTAAGATTACATCGTCCCACTATTCGGGCACTGAAACATGGTCTAAACGAGGTCTGAAAAATTCAAAACTTGTTGGGGAACCTCTACTAACAGTCCTGATCATGAAGTAACTCAGATATCAGCATTTGAAGGACGTAAAGATCATAAAATAAGATTGCCAACTTTCAAAGGCTAAAATGGCACTAAGTCAGAATACTTAGTTTATATATTCTATGTATGAGACCTTTAACAAGCTCAAATAACTGATTTAAGCTGAAAAATTTTTATTTTTGCGAGGTCTTACATTATCTCCCCCTTGATAACATTGATCCTCGAATGAGACTAACTAAGTTGAGAATACTTGGTAGACTGAAATTACTTACTGGATATGAATATCCTAAACATAATTATATGGCTGACATTACTGAAATGCTGAATTTCATGCTGAATATGCATATCTGATGCATGAGTACATGACTGAGTAAATTCATGAATACATAATAGGGATTATTGATAAGCTGAGTTTCTCATACTGAACATACATATCTGATGCATGAATACTTGACTAAACTAACTTATGAACATATGACTTAATATGTAATGGTAACTGATACCAAATTTGTAATGGAAAATCTAATCATAAAACTAAATAAGCTTAAGGAAAAGCTATTACATAAACTGAAATATACTGACTAACCCAAGATCATTTTGGGCATATGCGTGAACGGGAACATGAGGATATGACTGAGACTGGAACCTAATGCATAAACTGAATATCTTGAACTAAACTGAGCCCCCTTGAATACGTGGCTTATGGCTTAAATTGGAACTTGATGGTCAACTTATGAGTACCCACTACTCCATACTTGATTCATTACATGAAGAGAACTGGGAGTTTTAGGTCATGAAAGCTCAGGGTTATAGTGCATCTCCCTCTTGGTACATTATGTCCCCCGAAGAATACTGACTTGGCTAAGATACTAAGGAAAACTGAGGCAATGCTCAAGGCACCTACGAACTGAATCATGACTGAATATCTATGGCCTGAAATTGGGACATGATACATGAACTGAGTTGAACATACAACTACCTGGTTGGTCTATTTTAGAATAGTTACATTTATTAGACTTTGGATAATGCGACTAGATGTAAAGATGGAAAACCAAACCATGCGACCTTGTCTACCTGACTGCTACAATTAATTACTGGCTTTACGGACTAACTCATACTGAAAACTTATTTTCAAATGGAGCTTTTCTCAGAAACTTTTTTAAATATACTTTCTACCTCATTACGACACTTCATCTGAGACTAATGAAAGTATTCAAATGGGCACTGTTCACGAATGCATAAACATACTAACATATCTGAGCTTTACATGCATAATTACATGGATCCTCATGATATTACATACATATCAACGAACCTCACATGAAACGTATCATAAAACATGGATTAGAATCCTAATTAATCATTATAAACATGAACATGATCAAACCCAACATGGAATTCATGAAATCCATAAAATTGAAGTAACAAAATAGTTTCTTGGAATCCAAGGGTGGAAGGGACCCTTGGATGAACACTTCACATACCTTAGTTGATGAATTCTTGAAAGTTAATGGTGAGTTCTTCATTTGAAATTTTAACACCTAGGGTTTTTGTCCTTGAGAAATTTGTGAAAGAATGAATATAATTTCCCTACAAAGGGTTTAATGTCATGTTTTGGGGGCATAAAGGCATGGGAAAAAGACCTAATTAACCCTGAGGATGTGGCCTTTTAATACCTATAAACTGTGTTACCAATGCGCAGGCTGATGCACGACATTGTTGGGATCGATGCGATAGCCAACATGCCAAGTCGAGTCCACGTTGGTTCACAAGAATTGGCACTGAAGCTTGGCAAAAACTATCTTATCGACGCGATGGTCAACGCGAAGAGTCAAGATCACATCGACCCACTATTTTGGCCACTAAAACATGGTTTAAACGTCGTCTGAAAAATCTAAAACTCGACCAGCAACCTCTGTTGACATTCCAAATCATGAATTAACTCAAATATCAATATTTAAAGGATATAAAGGTCATGGAATAATATTTCCAACTTTCAAAGGCTAAAATGGCACTAAGTCTAAATACTTAGTTAATATATTCTTAGTCTAGGACCCCTAACAAGCCTAAAAGACTGATTTAATCTAGAATTTTTTTTCGCGGGGTCTTACAATCCCGAATCAGCTTGAACTTCTCCATCGCCTGACAGACTAAATCAAGACCAAACATATCCGCCTCTCAAAGCTCAAACCACCCAATAGGAGATCTACACCTCCTATCATACAACATCTCGAAAGGAGCTGCACCAATACTTGAATTATAGCACCACTAATGGAAGATGCTCAACCCAATTTCCACCATAGTCAATCACACAGGACTGAAGCATATCTTCTAATGTCAGAATAGCTCTCCCCGCTTTCCCATCCGACTGTGGCTGAAATGCAGAACTCAGACTAACCTTATTCCCCAACCCTTTTGTAGAAATACCGCCAGAAATAAGACATAAATTATGTACCATGATTAGAGATAATTGAAAAAGGTACCCCATGCAGCTTCACAATCTCCTGAAGATACAATCGCACATAACCCTCCGCCAAAAAGATAGTTTGTACTAGAAAGAAATGAGAAGAATTGGTCATCCGATCCACGATAACTCAAATCGAATCATACTGATTTTGAGACTGAAGAAGACTAGTAACGAAGTCTGTATTGATCAGTTCCTACTTCTATTCGGGAAAATCAATTTCTTTATACACCCTTCTAGACTTAAGTGCTCAACCTTAACCTGATGACACAACATGCACTTGCCCACGAAATCAACCACATCCCTCTTTATGCCATTCCACTGATAGATCTCCTTGAGATCATGATACATCATAGTTGATCCGGGATAAATAACATAGCGCGACTCATGAGCGTCAAGCAAAACTCATTCTTTCAGGCCATCGACATCAGGAACACATAACCTCCCTTGTTACCGTAAAGTACTATCGCCACTAATATCAAACACATCTATTTTTTGCCTACCAACATCACTCTTGATTTTTATCCAAATGGGATCTAGCACTTGTTTCTCCAAAATCTCTGCACCAAAAGACCATTGAACCACTTCTTGCACCATCACACCACCATCCTTAGAGTCTAAGAGACGAACTCCAAGATTAACCAAGCAGTTAATATCCTTCACCAATTTATGCTTTTCAACCTCTATATGAGCTAAACTTCCCATGGATAGCCTGCTAAGAGCATTAGCAACCACGTTAGCCTTACCTAGGTGGTATTAAAGACTCATATCATAATCCTTGAGAAGATCAAGCGACTTTCTCTACCTGTGATTAAGCTCTTTCAGAGTGAACACGTACTAATGACTCTTGTGATCCGAAAAGATATCTAGGTGAATACCATAAAAATAATGCCACTATATTTTCAATGCAAACACATCTGCTAACAACTCCAAATCATGAGTAGGATAATTCCTCTCATGTACCATCAACTGCCTGAAAGCATAGGCAATCACCTTCCCATGTTGCATAGAAATACAACTATTCCCTACCCGATATGCATCACAATGCACCACAAACCCATAATATGCCTCCAACAAATTCAGGATTGGAGCGGAAGTCAACTTATCCTTCAACTTATCAAAACTCCCTTCACAAGCATATGGCCAAGAAAACTTAACCGTCTTCTGAGTCGGCTTAGTCAAAGGAGCAGCTATTAAAGAAAAGCTTTCCATAAACTGCCTATAATACTTGGCTAAACCTAAGATGCTCTGGATATTTGATAGAGTTGTGGGCCTAGGCCACCTCTTCACCATAACAACCTTATATAGATCCATTATGAGACCATCACAAGAAATAAGATGACCTACGAAAGTCACATCTTTTAACTAGAACTCACACTTAGAGAACTTGGCATACAACTATTATTTATTTAAAGTCTAGAACACCACGCAGAGGTGATTAGCATGATCCACTTCACTCTTTGAATAAACTAGAATGTAATCAATAAACACATTAATGAAGAGATCCAAATATTGTCTAAACACCTTGTTCATCAAGTTCATAAAAGTTGTCGGAGTATTTATCTGCCCAAATGACATCACCAAGAATTCAAAATTCCCATATCGATTATAAAAAGTCATCTTAGGGATATCCACCTCCTTAATCTTAAGTTGATAGTACCTAGACCAAAGATTTATCCTACAGAAGAACTTGGCATCCTGTAAATGGTGTAAAAAGTCATCTATCTGAGGATGAGGATATTTGTTCTTGATAGTCACCTTGTTCAACTGCCTTTAGTCAATGCACATCGTAAGTGAACAATTCTTCTTCTGTACAAAGGCCAGCATACCCAACAGAGAAACACTAAGATGAATAAATCACTTATCTAGATGATCCTTTAGTTGCTCCTTGTGTTTCCTCAACTCAGTTGGAGCCATTCTATAGGGAGGAACATAAATTGGATGAGTTCCCGCAAACAAATCAATACCAAACTCTATTTCCCGATTCAGAGGAAAACCAGGAAGATCATCCGAAAAGGCCTTTAGAAAATCATTAACCACAGGGACCGAAGACAAAGAAGGACCTTCCAAGTTAGAATCCTTAACCCTGACCATATGATAGAGACATCCCATTGAGATAAACCTCTGAGCTATAAAATGAGAAATATACCTCCCCTTGGAAGCTAAGGAACTACCTTTCCATTCTATAACCCGTTAACCAGGGAACTTGAAAATAACGCTAAGGTCCGATAATCTACATATACATAACAAGAATACAAGTAATCTATACATAAGATTACATCAAAATCTACCATATCAACCATAAATATATCTGCCAAGGTCTTCTTTCTACCACTAGATACCACACACCCCGTATAGACTCTCTTAGTAATAACAGTCACCTATCCGGGTAGAAAAAAAAGATTAGAGAAAAATTCTGGATTAAAACCAAAAGACACAACCACATATGGAGTAACATAAAAAAGAGTGGACCTCGGATCAAGAAGATAATCCCTGAGTCGATGGCCTATATAGCTATAGTTGAAGCACTTATCCCTTCCTTTCTCATAATATTCTTGATGAGGACAACTACAGAATTGATAAGGAGGACACGAAAAAATTGACTTACCTCCTCTCACCTGAGATAGGGGAAATCTATGCCCGAGAATTATCATTACCTTGATAATGCTTGTCTCCTAATTGTTGTGGGTAAGGAGCACTAGCAGAAAAGAAGCCTGAACTCCCCTACTTTTTTTTTTGCCACTTTCCACCATCTCTACCTCCCTAAGACTGAGCATCTCTCAAATAAAAAAGCTTTTTCATCTTTCCCTACCTATCCCCAAACTCTGCCTGCTTCTTTTTCTCATCCTCAACCTTCTGCATATGAACAATCAACCATGAAATGTAGATATTTTTAATCAGCAAGGTAGTCTTGCTCTCCAAAATTAAATCTCTATTCAACCCAGAAGCAACCTTCCTCATTCTCGATATTATACCAGCCACCAAATTAGGAGCATACATTGATAGCTGAAGGAACTTCAAATCATATTTTGTTATAGACATCCTCCCCTGCCTAAGGTTCCCAAACTCCTCTATCATTGCTTCCCTCAACTCGTGAGGAAACAAATGATCTATGAAGGCATTAGAAAGAGCCTCCCACAATTCTTTCTCTTTCATAACACCTCTATCTCTTTCCCACTCCTCATATAACTAATAAGCAACATCCTTGAGCTGATAAGCTATAGAGTTAACCCCTTCTTCCTTAGTAGCCTGTATTATCCAAAATTAGTAGTTTGTATTATCCAAAATATCTTCTTCATTACATCCAAGAAGCCTTGCGGATCGTCCTCTACCTTTATCCCAGTAAAATTTTGAGGACCTATCTTCATAAATTGACTAACCATTTTGGCCTTAATAGAAAATGTACCAGTCGTACGTACTCAGCCTGATATGCAACCAATTGGCAAATGACATGAATAGACTGGCAAAATTCCATGTTTATCACATTGACATGAGGGACCTGAGGACCATTAGATCAAAGATAGACTCCAGACATAGGACGTACCTCTTCAGCATTATCCCCAGATGGGACGTAAGAATTTTCTTGTGTTCTAGATCTAGGAGGCACGATCTAAAATACGAACAAAAAAGGATTAGAGAAGATTCAAGGATTTAAAACTCAAGCTTAAAGATATAATACTATGAAAGTGAAACATTCCTACATGTCTTGCAACCTCTCTCTTATGAGTGTGGTGCGCTTCACACCCCTAAAGAAGACTCTACTTGACACGACTATGCAGACTTATCAATTGACCATGAACCTAGGGTGTAATACCAACTTGACATGACCTAACCCCTATCTTTATCATAATAGGCATCCCAAGTCCAACTAGGACTAGGGATCGCCTCTTGTTACCCAACCCAAAAACCTATATCCAGCCTTAGATGGGGCTGAATTTTGAACATATAACAAGATACCATTATTCTTCTAATTAAGACTCTAGGATAGGGTCACTACCATAACAGACCCGACTGAGCCCAACCGTACCTCACCAACCAATCAACCGTACCAAACAAAACCATAGACCATAAACCAAAGGAAATAAAAAAATGAAATAATAAAATAAATCCAAAAATGTAATATGATGGAACCACCAACAATAGTCCAATGATGTCAACCCACCGACTTATTCCAATTCCAAGGTCGACACCAATAATTATCCCACCTATACAAACCCCCAAAAGTACCATAAAGCCTCTATACAAAAGAGTACACAAATCTGATTATGATAGACCTCCAACTATGACCAAAACCAATATCCAAAATAAAAGAAAAAAAACTAAAGAAATCCATAACAAGAAATAATTCCTTCCAAATAGATGGAATCTTACCACTTCAGTCCACATGTTGATACCTAATTAGTATTCTAAATAGGAGGAGTAATATGGATGGTTCCTACATAGCGTAGGTATACATCCGCCAGAACATGGGGTTAGCAAATAACCGCTAACATGAATCTTAAGATAAGGATAAAATAATGCCAGTTATAAAACCAAGTATATATATAAGTGTCGGGTAAAGGGACTGGGTTTAGCATACACTTAAAACCATTACCTAGGTTGTGTAACTTTGCCGTCCTAACCACACATGGGTGATATGGGTTTAACTCCCCCTGCTGAAGATTCCCAGTGCGTGTAGCTACACGATCGGGAAATATTCCATTTGATGAATAGCATATCTATCCAATATAAAATGTGTTACTCATATGTGGTCATCAAGGACCCCTCATATTAGAAAATATGAGTTTTCAATTTTAGTCACCGCCACCTTCCATGATTTAGCTACACACCCCACCATTAATTCCCAATTAAAACTATTTCCAAATAATCCATTTACCTTTTATTAACCAAGGCCAATATTGGTGGTATCGTCATACCACCCCTTACTTGCAATTAATATCCATAGCAAAACCATTTTGTTTAAGGGGACCTTAGGTGCCCTTTCCATATACAATATTAAAGCCACTAGTGAGACTTTTATGTCCTCCAACAAGCATAACCATTTAGCCTTTTGGACTTTTCAAACCATTTAAACCATGCATAAAAACTTTTTCCAGTTTAAAACATACAACAGTTCCATAAAAAAAGTCAATTCAATGAACATATCTTTATACGAATATCCAAAACACCTTTGGGGCATAATATAACTTCCAAAGACCAATAAATCATTACCACAAAATTGAATTTTCCAAAACCACCATTAATGCATTTAAAATAATAGAAAATCACAACTAAGCATTCAATATAAAAAACCCCAATAATAGTTGAAAAACCATAATCATGAATTAGTAAAACAATGAAATCAATCATATAAACCATGCATTTTGTTAAAATTACAATGAAGGAAGACAACCATGCCTTACATCGAAGAATTAATGGAAAGAAATCACTAAAGCAAGCCGCAAAGCAATCCCTTAGATGAAACCCTAGCTTCCTTGCCCCAAAAGCTCTTGAGAGAATTATTGGGTTTTTTTGAATAGTTTTTAAGTGTTAATGAATTGAATAATATGGTAAATAACCTCCTAAGTGTATTAGAAGTCATGGGTCCTAATTAGGGTAAGTAGGAAAATGTCCAGAATACCCCCACTTAAATCCCTTAAACACCCATCATGAGATACGACTGACCCATACGAGTCGTACCCTCCTATATGATCGGTATCCACCACTCATATCTAAGTATCAACCCTTGGATCAAGCACTTCTAGTATATGACTCATCAAATAAAGTTGTAACCATAGCATATGATCCGAACCCATAACCCGTATCCCTGGCATAATGAAATACCAGGTGGATCAAAAACTATCCAGTATACGAGTCCCTGATACAACTCGTATCAATCCCTTATGACTCATACCTCTAAGTTATACCCATCCTAGAGATAAAAAACATCCATCAATCTTACACTGTTATGCATACACAGGACCATACCACTCGCACCCCAGCATACGGCTTGTACCCCTGAGACGTATTGGGTCTCGAAAATTAATTTCCAAGAAATTTTTTGCGTATCAAAATCCAAGATGTTTCACGTCTGCTTTGGCTAAAGTGAACTGGCAGTATAGAAGGAACGCAAGCTCCCTCACTTTTTCTTCTATCACTTGCTGCTATTTTGGCCACCCTAAGACTGCGCACCTCCCTAATCAGAAAAGCTACCTCCTCTTCTCATCCTCTACTTGTTGTATATAGACAGCCAATCGAGAATTGTCAAAATTGTTAGTGAGCAAAGCAGTGTTGCTTTCTAAGATCAAATATCTATTCAACCTAGAAGCGAACTTCCTATGTTTAATTCTCATGTTAGCCACCAAGTCAGGAGCATACCTCAATAGCAGATAAAACTTTAAGAAATATTCCTTGACAGTCATTCTCTCTTGCTTAAGATTCACAAGCTCCTCTATCATAGCTTCCTTGAACTCTTGATGAAATACACTATCCAAGAAGGCATTAGAGAATGCCTCCCATAATTCAAATTCTTCCACATCACACCCATCTCTATCCCACTCGTCATACCACTAATAAGCAATATCTATGAGCTGATAAGCTACAAAGTTCATCCTCTTCCATATCGGTATTCTATATTACCCAAAATATCTTCTCTATTTTATCCATAAAGCCCTGGGGATCCTCTTCCACCTTCACTCCAGTAGAAGTAGGAGGACCTATCTTCATAAATTGGCCAACCCTTGTGGCCTCAGTAGACAACCCACTAGATACGTCTCGCTAACCATGAGCAACAACCAATTGTGCAATAACATATATAGTTTACCGAATTCCTCATTCGTCACATTGCTCTGAAGGACCTGAGGAAAAGTGGTAGGATTAGGATAAACCCGAGTACCATCTAGAATAGGACTGCCTAAAAATAATGTACATCCCAAGTCTAACCATACCCGAGGACTCCCCCAGTTACCCAATGCAACCACCTATATCAAACCTTAGATGGGCTGAATTTCGAATATATAACAAGTAAGCATAAATTCTCTCATGAAGATTCTGGGATAGGGCCCAATTGAGTCCACCCATACCAAATCAACCATCCAACCATACCAAGCCAAACCATGGGACATAAACTAGGCAATAACAAAAGAGAATACCAAAACATGATATGTTAATCAATCCCAAAATGTAATATGATAAAATAGTGAGAAATCATGTATGATGATGCCAGCCTCCTATCTTATTCCAATGCCAAGAAAGACACCAATACTGATCCCGCCCATACCAACTTATAGAATTACAATAAAGTTTCTATCAAAAAAAGTAACAATATCCGGTTGGGACATGCCCCCAACCATGGCTGAAACCAATTTCCAAAATAAAATAAAAATGTCCAAAGATATCTATAACATGAAATGGAGCCTTTAAAAAGGATAGAAGCCTACCACTTTTGTCCAAATATTGATACCGAATCTGCCGGTTAGACAAGAGGAGTAGAATGGCTGGTTCTTTCATAACGTGGGTATACAGCTACCAGTAGATGGGTTAGAGAGTGATCACTTGCATGAACTTAAGACAAGAATAAATTAATGCAATATATTAAACAAAGTAAAACCATCCATAGTGCATACAACCATATATATATATATTTATTTAAATAAGTGCCCGGAAAGAGAATTTGGGTTTCTTATGCATTTAAAACCTTTACCTAGGGTGTATAGCCTTGCAGTCCTAAAGCACCGACTAGAAATAGAAGTTCTGCTCCCGTTGCTGAAAGGGCCCTAGTACTGTAGCCACACGACTAGGAAAATATTGCATTGTGATGACTAGTATATCCCCCATTATAAGGTGTGGCATCATGCACACAGTGCACCAAGAACAACCTCATATCGGTAAATATGAGTTTTTATTTTGGTCCTTATGAGACTTTCACCTTCCATGGTTTAGCTATACCTACCCCTTTAATGCCCAATTACAAATCATTTAAAAATAATCCATTTGCCATTTATTAACCAAGGCCATTTAGAAGTGGTATCGTCATACAAACCATACTTCCAAGTACTATCCATAGTCAACCACATATTGGTATAGGGGACCAAAGGTGCCCTACCAATTACCATATTAAATACACCTGAGGAAATTTGTACCCGACAAGAGTAAACATTTAGCCATTTACATTTCCAAACTATTTTATTCATGGATAATTCCTTTACCAAGTTTAAAAAAATCAAGAGTTCCGTTTAAAGAAGTCAATGCAATGAAAATATCTTTATTAGCATTTTGTCAAACACATTGGGGGAATAATATATATATTTCCAAAACCAATTCCAATTACCAACAACCACTCCTATATAATCCAATTACTAAAAGCCACTATTAATGCATAGAAAAGCATAATTAAAACCATGGGAAACCATAACCAACAATTAAAAAACAAAATCCCCAAATCATATTTGAAAACCCAAAAGCATTCAAAAATAAAATCATGAAAACCAATAGTAAAATCATGATTTTTGTTGGAACTAACAATAACTGAAGAGCACATGCCTTATACCAAAGAATTGATGGAAAGCAATCACCATAGAAAGCCATAAATTACTCCCCAAGATAAAACCCTAGCTTTCTTGCCCAAAAAGCTTTTGAGAGGATTTTAGATTGTTTAGGAGTAGTTTCTAAGTGCTAAAGAGAGAAATAATAATGTAAATACCCTCCTAATTAGGCTAGAAGTCATGGGATCCTATTAGTGTAAGTAGGGATATTTCCATATTACCCCTACTTAAGTTGCATAAAAATCTCATCATAGGGATATGACTAAACAATATGAGTCATACCCTTTCGATACGAGTGGTCCTCGTCAATCGTATCCTACCCAAAGCCTTGGACCAAACACTGTCGAGCATACGACTTATCCAACTAAGTCATATCCAAAGCATACAATCCATACCTTCTATCTGTATCCCTGGTAGAATAGAATATCAATATGATTGAACACTGTCCCCTAAACAAGAACTAGATATGACTTTTACCTAACCATACAACTCTTATCCCCTAAGTCATATCCATTCCAGTAACTCATCCATCCCACCATACAATTCATACCCCAACATATGGCTCATGTACATCAGTTGTATTAAGCCCAAAGAACAGAATTCTTAGAAAAATTCAGAGGGCCAAAACCTAGGATATAACATTAGTATAAGAAACATGTCTGGGTATGTATCTTGCAGGGTGTAATTAAATTCACATTTATAGAGCATAAGTGTGAAATAGGTCGCATCAATAGTTTAAGAGTGTCTTAGACATTTCATGTATAGTTTGGGGTGGAAATGATGACTTTTTCCTATTTAAAGCATAAAAAGGCTATATATATATATATTTATATATATATATATATATAAACCATGGGAATTTTTGTTCTATTCATAACATTCAAATCCCCCAACCATTGTGTTCAAAACTCAAAACAATAACCTTATGAACAACTTTCTAAATCACAAGCTTTTTGAAAAATTAATAATGAGGGAAGTGTAACATGTCTTAATCACCAATAAGGGTAGAGAGAAATCACCCTTGAAAGCCTTAAATGATCAACCTTTGAAAACCCTAAGTGTTCTTGACCTTACGAATTTGAGAGTATTTTGAGAGATTATTTGATGTGTTTCGATAGCTAATGATGCCCTAAGAATGCTATAAGATGTGGGATTTTAAGTTGGACAAAAGGGAAAATATCCATTATGCCCTTAACTTATAAGACAAAAAAATTTGTCTTTGGTTACGAGTAAACCCCTTGAATCATACTGACACATTATCACTCATGACTACGAGTCCTAACCAAGACAGTGACTAGGAACCCCATATAATGCCCATCTTACGACTTCACCAACCCACTTTTAAGGAGATTTTATGACTCATAAGATCTAGTCATGAGCTAAATAGAACCCTAAATAATTGAAAACTTGACATCCTACGATTCGAACCAGCGACTCGTAACATACCCTCATGGCTCATAGTAAACCGCTCATACTCGGTGCAGAACTTTGTCACTATGTTTCTGATTTGGTTATGACTAGAGACCTAGGATGCTTAACTATATCTCATGACTCTTCACCATATGTCGTGACCAAGACATTGAGCCAAAAACATATGAATTTTCAAGGGCCAAAAATCAGAGGTATTATATTCTCCCCCACATAGAATATTCATCCTTGAATGATGGGTCAAGGCAACAAACCACGATTGGGCTCCATATACCTCCACTCTTATCTTTAAGCAAGTTACAAAACAAAGATCTTAACAATAACACATACCATACGCATGATTTCCCAGAGAAGAAAACAAGAATTGATACTTGGACTTTATGTTCTCTTCGTCTTACAAATTAGCCTCTTCAACCTTGTGATTCTTCTGTCGAATTGTTACCGTAGCAACATCCTTCATCCAAAATGATGAACTTGCCAATCAAACATTTCAAATGAGAATTCTTCAGGGGACAAATCCAAAATGCCAATATCCTTGATAGGCATAATCAGTGATGGATCACCTACACACTTCCTCAACATTAACACATAGAACACTATATGAATGGAGCTAAAATTGGAAGGCAACTCCAATTCATACGCAACACTACCAACCCTCTTAAAAACTAAGTACGGGCTAATATACTGAGGCTTAAGCTTTCCCTTCTTCCCAAACTATTTTACTTAATTCATGGGAGATACCTTCAAGAAAACCCAGTTGCTAACCTTGAAATATAACTCCCTACGCCTCACATCCACATAGGTATTTTTGCGACTATGTGTAGCTTTAAGTTATCCCAAATCACCTTCACCTTCTCCAACTTGGTCAACTAAATCTGGGCCAAACATTTCTACCTTACAAATTGAATGACATCTGTTAACATACAACACCTCAAAAGGAGCCATACAAATGCTAAAGTGACAACAATTATTATATGTAAACTCTATATAAGGAACATAATTGACCATACTACCACCAGAATCAATCATGCAAACCCGAAGCATATCTTCCAAGACTTGAATCATTATTTCTGCTCTTTCATCCATTTGTGGGTGAAAAGAAGTACTAAGGCTCTTTTGAGTTCTTAAACCTCTTTTCAATGAATGGCAAAATATTATTAGAGATGAGCGCCATGATCTGATATGATAGAAATAGGTGCCCTATGCAACATCACAATATCTTAGAGGAATAACTTCACATAATTCTCTATCAAATAATTAGTCCTCACTTGTAAGAAGTGAGTCAACTTTGTTATCCTATCCACAATGACCCATATCAAATAAAAATGATTCTAACACTAAAGAAGACCGATAAAGAAAGCCATAATAAGTACCTCTCATTTTCGTACAAGCAACTCAATCACTTGAGATAATGCACCGGACCTCAAGTGCTCAACCTTCACTTGTTGACACACTACATATTTAGCCACAGAACTAGCCACATCTTGCTTCATATTATTCTGCCAATAGATCTCCTTAAGATCATGATACATCCTATTTGAACTAGGATGAATGACATAATATGACTTATGAGCCTCATCTAAGATCATCTCTCTCAACCCATCCTACATTAGGAACACATAATTTACCATGGTACATCAAGATACCATCGCTATCAATATCAAAAGCTATAAACTTTTGCTAACCCACAACTCCCTTGATCTTCATTAAGACATAATACAATACCTGCTGCTTCTTCATTTCAGTAGGAAGGGATGACTTATCCACTTATTGCACAAACACACCACCATCCTTAGAGTCCAAGAGATGAACTACAAGGTTAGCCATATGGTGAATATCCTTCACTAATTCTCGCTTATCCTCATACACATAAACTAGACTCCCTATGGATAACCTATGAAGAGCATCATTAACTATGTTAGCTTTACCTGTGCAGTAATAGAGACTCATGTCATAGTTTTTAGCAACTAAGCCACCTTATTTGACTGAGATTAAGCTCTTTCTAAGGGAAAACATATTGAATACTCCTATAATCCAAAAATATATCCATATGAACTCAACACAAATAGTGAGATAGATCTTTAACACGAACACCACTCCCAATAACCCTAGGTCATGAGTTTGCTAAGTCTTCTCATAAATATTCAACTGCCTAAAATAATAGGCCACTACCCTGCCATGTTACATCAAAACAGAACAAAGTCCCACACGGTACACCTCACAATAGACAATGAAACAATCAATTCCATCAGACAATGTCAAAACTGGAGCTTAAGTCAACCCATCTTTCAGCTTCTCAAAACTACACTCACGAACGTCATACCATAAAACCTTTACGTTTTTTGGGTCAACTTAGTCAATGAGGCAGCTATAGTTGAGAAACATTCTACAAAACTCCTATAGTAATTGGCTAAACCCAAGAGACTCTAAATATCGGTTGCAGTCATATGCATAGGCCAATTCATAAAGACTACAACTTTTCATGAGTCCACTATGATCCCTTAACGAGAAATGACATGACCAAAAAAGTAGCTACATTTAACCATAATTTTTATTTTAAAAATTTGGCATATAATTGCAGATCTATCATAGTTTGCAACACATTGTGGAGTTGATCGGCATGATCCGCCTTACTCTTAAAGTACACCAGAATATCCTTCATGAATACAATAATGAACGAATCTAAAAACTAATTGAAGACCCTATTCATTAAATACATGAATATCAGTGGGGAATTAGTGAAACCAAAAGACATGACAAAGAAATCATAATGACTATACTGGGTTTGGAAGATAGTCTTAATAATATCCACTTCCCAAATATTTAGCACCCTAAATCTAATCAAACAAATCATCAGTCTATCTAAGAGGGTACTTATTCTTTACCTTCACCTTATTTAATTGCTGATATTTGATACATATCTGAAGGGAACCAACCTTCTTGAGAATGAAAAAAAACAAGAGCACCACACGGAGACATACTAGGATAGATAAAACCCTTATCAAGGAGGTTTTTCAACTGCTAGTTTAGCTTCTATAACTCAGCCAGATCCATTCTATAAAGAGGGATGAAGATAGGATGAGTGTCTAAAATAAGTTCAATCCCATAATCAATCAGCCTATGGGGAGAGTTACCCAGAATATCATTAGGAATGACCTCAATAAATTCACTAACCAGGAAAATAGCCTAAAAATAAAGGACCCTCTGAGTTAGAATCTTTAACTCAGACCAAATGATAGAGACATCCCTAAGAAATCTACTTTTGAGCTCTAACATATGATTTGAACCTTCCCTTGGGCCCTAGAGGGTTCCTCTTCCCATTCCATGACCAATTCATTAGGGAATTTAAACAAAAACTTATGGATTCGACAATCTAAGGAGTCATAGCACAAATGCAACTAATCCATCCTCAATATGACATCAAAATTGACCATGTCTAACTCTATTAGGTCTATAAGAATTTCTATACCACTAATAGACACCACACAACCCCTGTAGACTCTTTTAGAAACTACAACGTCACCCATTAGGGTTTAAATAGAAAAAGTTATTAGGGATACACTCAGTACTAAAACCAAAATGCATAACCACAAATGGGTTCACACAAGAAAGTGTAGACCCTGGATCAAACAAGAAATACACATCACGAGAAAAGAGTCATAACATAATAGTAACAACATTAGGAGATGCCTTTGAGTCCTAACAGGTAACAAGAGCATACAAGAACTTTTGGCCAGTACCGATACCAGAATTAAAAGTTTCAACCTTTAATGCTGGAGCTGACAAACTGGAAACAGAAATCTTATTTTCCCCCACGTAACCTTAAAAGGACAATTCCTCTTAAGATAACTAGTCTTACCATATTGAAAATACATATTCCTTCCTTCCTCACAAAACCAATCAAAACACAGTGTATCTGGCTGTAGAATCTCCAAAAAGGATATGATGGGGCTGACTGAGGCCCACTAGACTGAGATTGGGAACTATGTGCCCTAAACCTACTATCATGCTGGGAATGATGTTCACTCAATGTCTTTGGATAAAGAGCACAAGTCATAAAGTAGGAACAAGAACTCCCCCACTTCTTTTTAAACCATTTCCTACTATCTCTAACACTCTATTATTGACCTCCCCATGGACAGAAAATCTAAACTTCTTATATCGTTTTTCCCTTATTTCAGCCTACTTTTTTTTTTCTTTCTCAAACTATAGCATAAATATAACCAATATGGAGATATCCATAACCTTTTTAAACAAGTAAGACTTACTCTTTCAAATCAAATAATGGGATAATCTAGAGTCGAGCTTTCTTATTCTAGCCTCGTTCTAGACACTAACTAAGGAGAATATCGGGATAAATAATGGAATTTCAAGGTATACTACTTGACTGTCATCCTTCCTTGCTTCAAATTAACAAACTCTTCCATTTTTTCCTCCCTGAACTCCTATGTAAA
>NC_061121.1:126846566-126851790 GCF_002878395.1 Capsicum annuum | reverse complement strand
AACATGGAATGCATAAAATCCATAAACTTGAAGTAACAAAACAGTTTATTGGACTCCAAGGGTGGAAGGGACCCTTTGATAAACACTTCACATACCTTAGTTGATGAATTTTTGAAATTTAATGGTGAGTTCTTGATTTCTTGATTTTAAATTTAAACACCTAAGGTTCCAGTTCTTGAGAAATTTGCAAAAGAATAAATATAATTTCTCTCAAAAGGGTTTAATTTCGTGTTTTAGGGGCTGAAGAGTGTAGGAAAAAGACCTAATTAGCCTTGAGGATGCGACATTTTAATTTCTGTAAACCGTCTTACCAATGCGTAAGCCAATGCAGCACGTCATTGCCATCGATCCAAAAGCCAATGTGCCGCATCGAGTCCACATTTGATCACTGGAATTTGCCCTGAATCTGGGAAAAACTTTCTATCAATGTGATTGTCGACGCGATGCATCAAGATCACATCGACCCACTGTTTTAGTCACTGAAACATAGACTAATTGAGTTCTGAAAAATTCAAAACTTGTCCAGGAACCTCTACTGACATTCCTGATCCTGAATTAGCTCAAATATCAGCATTTAAAGGAGGTAAAGGTCATGGAATAAGATTGCAAACTTTTTAAGGCTAAAATGGTACTAAGTCTGAATACTTAGTTAATATATTCTAAGTCTGGGACCTCTAACAAGCGTAAAGGATTAATTTAAGCTAGATTTTTTTTATTTTTGTGGGGTCTTACATTATTTCCCCCTTGGGAAGATGCATCCCCGAATGAGATTGACTAAGTTGATAATACTTGGTGGACTAAAATTACTTACTGTACATGAATATCCTAAACATGATTATATGGCTGACATTACTGTCATACTGAATTTCATACTGAATATGAATATCAGATGCATGAGTACATGACTGAGTTGATTCATGAATGCACAGCTGGTATTACTGATAAGCTGAGTTTCTCAAACTAAACATGCATATCTGATGCATGAATGCTTGAATGAACTGACTCATAACATATGAATGAATATGCAATGGTAACTGATACATAGTTTGTAATGGAAAATCTGAGCATGAGACTGAATAAGCTTAAGAAAAAGCTATTACTTAAACTGAAATATACTGATGAACCCAAGATCATTTTTGGTGTACGCATGAACGGGAACATGAGGACACAACTGAGACTGGAACCTGATACATAAACTGAATATCTTGAACTAAACTGAGCCCCCTTGAATACGTGGCTTACGACTAAGATTTGAACTTGAGGGTCAATTTATGAGTACCCACTACTCCATAATTGATTTAATACATGAAGAGAACTGGGAGGTTTAGGTCATTAAAGCTCAGGTTTATAATGCAACTCCCCCTTAGGACATTATGTCCCCCGAAGAATACTGACTTAGCTGAGATACAGAGGAAAACTGAGGCGATACACAAGGACCTATGAACTGAACCGTGACTGACTATCTATGGCCTGAAACTGTGACATGATACATGAACTGAGTTGAAGACATAACTACTTGTTTGGTCTATTTTAGATCAGTTACATTCATGAGAGTTTGTATAATGAGACTAGATGGAATGATGGAAAACCAAACCATACGACCTTGTCCGCCTGACTGCTACACTTAATTATTGGCTTTACGGACTAAATCATACTGAAAACTAATTCTCAAATGGAGCTTTTCTCTGACACTCTTTCAACTACACTCTCTACCTCATTATGACAATTGACCTAAGTCTACTAAAAGTATTCACATGGGCGCTGTGCATGAATGCATAAACATAGTAATATATCTGATTAACTGACTGATAGCTGAATATTGGGTATGCAAGACTAAACTTGACTTAGTCTAAATAATTGGACTAAAACTGTAGAGTATTATGCATATGAGGAAGGGACTAACTGAGTAACATGAGATAACTGAGCATAAATTTATGAAAAATACACTATTTGAGAATGCAAGACCAAGCGTATAACATGGTTCTGAAATATTCTGTAAAATGAGGTACTGAAATACTATTAACTAAGTAACTGATAATTGTATGCTATGGTCAAGAAAACCTAAAACTGAACTGAGTTTCTGATCTGATTACTAGACTGAGACTGACACTATAACAAAGATTGTAACTGAGACTACGATTCAGATGGCAACCATGACGTAACACATTGTAATGCATGAGTGTAGAAATCATTAGTTGCATGACCTGAGTTTTGAGTTTCCATGTTCATGGAACATGATTCGTACTACTGAGTGAAATAGAACTCCTCATACTAAGAACTGGAAACTCACACTATTCTATGGAAAGTGCATGCATATAAACTGTGTTCATTGAGCTGAGACATTAAGCATGTGTAGGTATCGTGATGACTAGAGTATAAAACTTTGAACTGAGGTAAAAACGGGTTGGATATGATTCCCACCCATTACTTTTCTACACATACTAATATTAATATAGAAATTTGGAAGCTTGACTTCCTGAGATATCATATCAGACAGTTCCTATATATCTGCCGGGCTATGATAGACTGACCCACTTGGGTGGATACTGAGAAAGGCTCTGCTAAATTATTGGGACTGACTCTAAAATCCGCTGTTATATATGGAATAATAAAGGACAAGGAAACTCCTAGAACTAACAATGTGTAAACATGAAAATGGAAAACTTGTAAAGTACCAGTGACCACATCTAGAGAAATTTCCTGATCTTGTTGGGACTAAAGAGCATAGAGTCTGTTTGGGTGTTGCCAACTAGTGGCACTGGAAAAGGAAACTTGCTGATTCGGGCGACCAAACTAAGCTTAAGGACGACTGTACTAACTTCGTATACCAGCCTTAGGATAGTCTCAAACTCTGTGACCTGAATCGCTAAATCCAAAACACACATAATTGTCGGCTGTACACATACCCTTATGATTCTTACCATAATCTTTGCAAAGCGAATTAGTACAAATACCACTTGGACTACTCTAGGTTTTAGAGCCTAGTGTCCCATCATGAATGTCATTCTTCAACCTTGGTACTGGTGTACTAGCTGAAGATAGAACTAGGGCTAAAAACTTTTGATTAAACCGAGAACGGTTACCACCCTCTGACCTATGTTGGGAAAAACTAAAGCTACCTATTCTGGCTCTCTTATTTTTTCTCTCTCTCTTCTTAAGTTTCTATTCCTCAATTTGTTGAGCATGGACCATAAGCCTAGATAAGTCCATTTCCCGAATCAACACTATAGTCCTTCACTCCTTAACCACTCTACCGATACCCCATACACAAGCTTGCTCATTCTTGATCTATTATTTGCTACTACATGGGGAGTATACCAAGCTAATTGAGTAAACTTGAGGGATGACTCTTTCACACTCATACTTCCTTACCTGAGATTGATGAACTCCAACACCTTGGCTTCTTTCAACTCTAAGGAGAAGAATCTATCTAAGAAGGTTGGAGCAAACTTTTCCCATTCTACAGGCTATGCATCTGCACCCCTGTCTATCTTCCACTGCTTAAACTACCTATGGGCTACTTCTTTTAGCTGATAGGCGGCTAACTCAGCACTTTCATTGGAAGTTATTCTCTTGATATCTGTAACTTCTGAACATGATTGAGGAACTCCCGTGGATTCTCTTCAGACTTATAACCTGGGAATAAGGGAGGATTTATTCGGGTGAAGTCCCAAATCCTGGATGCAGCAATTTTAGCCACTGGATTGGCTAGAACAGCAGCTGGCAATTCATTTTGAGTTGCGACTGAATTGGATAGAGAGTGAATGTAGCCTTGAATTCTGCATGAGAGACATTCTCGTCAAGGGGATGTGGCTGAATGAGCTGAGGTGCTAGCTACTTTTTGATTCTTCTTTCATTAGTCCTTTTGGGAGGCATGTTCTGTAAGCAAAAGGAAGAAGTGGATTAGACGGAGAGTTTTATTAGAGATCATCTCACTCGCACGACTTGAAAACCCAAAAGCATTCAAAAATAAAATCATGAAAACCCATAGTAAAATCATGATTTTTGTTGGAACTAACAATAACGGAAGAGAACATGCCTTATACCAAAGAATTGATGGAAAGCAATCACCATAGAAAGCCATAAATTAGTCCTAAAGATAAAACCCTAGCTTTCTTGCCCAAAAAGCTTTTGAGAGGATTTTAGATTGTTTAGGAGTAGCTTCTAAGTGCTAAAGAGAGAAATAATAATGTAAATGGACTCCTAATTAGGATAGAAGTCATGGGATCCTATTAGTGTAAGTAGGGATATTTCCATATTATCCCTACTTAAGTTGCATAAAAATTCCATCATAGGGATATGACTAAACAATATGAGTTATACCCTTTCGATACGAGTGGTCCTCATCAATTGTATCCTACCCAAAGCCTTGGACCAAACACTATCGAGCATACGACTTATCCAACTAAGTCATATCCGAAGCATACAATCCATACCTTCTATCTGTATCCCTGGTAGAATAGAATATCAATACGATTGAACACTGTCCCCTAAACGAGAACTAGATATGACTTGTACCCAACCATACAACTCTTATCCCCTAAGTCATATTCATTCCAGTAACTCATCCATCCCACCATACAATTCATACCCCAACATATGGCTCATGTACATCAGTTGTATTAAGCCCAAAGAATAGAATTCCTAGAAAAATTCAGAGGGCCAAAACCCAGGATATAACATTAGTATAAGAAACACGTCTGGGCATGTGTCTTTTCGGGTGTAATTAAATTCACATTTATACAACATAGGTGTGAAATAGGTCGCGTCAATAGTTTAAGAGTGTCTTAGACATTTCATGTATAGTTTGGAGTGGAAATGATGACTTTTTCCTATTTAAAGCATGAAAAAACCATAGATATATATATATAAAAACCATAGGAATTATTGTTCTATTCATAGCATTCAAAACCCCTAACCATTGTTTTCAAAACTCAAAATAATAACCTTATTAACAACTTTCTAAATCACAAGCTTTTTGAAAAATTAATAATGGGGGAAGTGTAAAATGTCTTAATCACCAATAAGGGTAGAGAGAAATCACCCTTGAAAGCCTTAAATGATCAACCTTTGAAAACCCTAAGTGTTCTTGACCTTACGAATTTGAGAGTATTTTGAGAGATTATTTGATGTGTTTCTGATAGCTAATGATGCCCTAAGAATGTTATAAGATGTGGGATTTTAAGTTGGACAAGAGGGAAAATGTCCATAATACCCTTATCTT
>NC_061121.1:126683199-126843566 GCF_002878395.1 Capsicum annuum | reverse complement strand
ATATGATTCTTTCCATAATCTTTACAAAGAAAATTAGTACAAACACCACTTGCACTACTCTGGGTTTTGGAGCCTGGTGTCCCATCATGACTGTCATTCTTCAACCTTCGTACTGGTGTACCAACTGAAGATAGAACTGAGGCTAAAAACTTTTGATTAAATCGAGAACGGTTACCACCCTCTAACCTTAGTTGGGCAAAACTAAAGCTACCTGTTCTGGCTCTCTTATTTTCTCTCTCTTTCTTCTTAAGTTTCTATTCATCAAATTTGTTGAGTATAGACTATAAGCCTAGATAAGTCCATTTCCTGAATCAACATTGCAGTCCTGCACTCCTTAACTACTCTACCGATACCCCAAACATAAGCTTGCTCATTCTGGATCTATTATCTGCTACTACATGGGGAGTATACCTATCTAATTGAGTAAATTTGAGGGAATACTCTTTCACACTCATACTTCCTTGCCTGAGATTGATGAACTCTAACACCTTGGCTTCTTTCAGCTCTAAGGAGAAGAATCTATCTAAGAAGGTTGGAGCAAACTCTTCCCATTCTATGGGCTGTGCATCTGCACCCCTGTCTATCTTCCACTACTTAAACCACGTATGGTCTGCTTCTTTTAGCAGATAGGAGGCTAACTCAGCACTCTCATTGGAAGTCACTCTCTTGATATCTGTGACTTTCTAAACATGATTGAGGAACTCCCGTGGATTCTCTTCAGACTTATAACCTGAGAATAAGGGAGGATTTATTCGGGTGAAGTCCCGAATCCTGGATGCAGCAATTTTAGCTACTAGATTGGCTGGAACAGCAGCTGGCTGTTCATTCTGAGTTGCGACTGAATTGTCTAGAGTAGTGAATGTAGCCTTGAATTCTGCATGAGAGATATTTTCATCAAGGGGATGTGGCTGAACGAGCTGAGGTGCTAGCTACTTTTTGATTCTTCTTTCGTTAGTCCTTTTGGGAGGCATGTTCTGTAAGCGAAAGGAAGAAGTGGATTAGACGGAGAGTTTTACTAGAGATCATGCTCACTCGCATGACTTGAATACTGAAAGAAGGGAAAGTTTTCCCAAAACACCTCATAGCCTCGTGTCCATAAGTGTGGCGTGCAACACATTATATTCAAACTTTCTTGGAACTATTGAACCTTTGGCTCTGATACCGAGTTTGTAATGTCCTGAGTTTGTACTGCAAATGCTACACGGTTCTCATAATCTCGAAGGACAATAAGATAACCCATGACTGGTACCTGTTGTAATAACTGGATAACAATAATACTAAAATATGCAGAAATTAGGCAAAAATTAGCCATAAGGTTTATTACTGTAAATAATACTGAATATGGTATCTCAATACCAAAACTAAACATCAATATTGAAAACTGAACAATTGTCTGAAAATACTATAGTGTGTAAAGCCTTTAAACTGTCTGAACTATAGAGTTGATGGGACAAGTCCCTAATAAACTCCGATTAATGAAAATGAATTGAAATCCTAAAATAAATAATCATGTCCTCGAACTATGAGGACTCACCACTAACTTTATATGCTGAGAATCTGAACTGCTAAAGATGCTCGGGAGACTGTGCGTCTAAACCTATGATATAATACATCATTGTGCAAGAGCAAAGAATGTGTCAGTACTTTAAATGTAGTGGTATACTAAGTGAGGTAGGCTGAATTGCATGGGTTCAGATTTATGAACAATATTGACTGAATGACATGAGTATAACTATATGAGAGTACATGCATGAATACATAACTGTAACTGAGATTGTGATAACACTGAATATTGAGTCTGAATACTGATTAAATAATATCTGAGTATACTGATACTGAATTACTGGTAACTAAATGACTATATCTGACAGTCCTAAATCTATGGAACGGTACTGAGTTCTGAACTTAGCTGAATTACTGTATCTGACAATCCTGAATCTGTGGAACTGAACTGAGTTCAATACTGAGGCTGAATCTAAAATTAAAACGGTGGGAAGTAATCATCTAACTAACATGCCCCTCTCTGAACTGATTGCGGTCGAACCTGTAACCCCAGTTGGAAGGGTGTCAATACCGTGCCAAGGGTAGAGACAGGCTGTGAGTTATATCAACCCTTGTCTCATAGTGATATATCTCAACCTATGCTGGATACGTTGTTCTAGAATGCAATGATTGATTCTAAGGACCACACCCTCTACATGCAGGTGAGCCCCATCCTTGGGTTCACTCGGTGCTGAATCCTACTCCCAACTGAATAGACACTGTACTGAATTCTAAATTGTACTAGGTTGGACTGAACTATTTACTGTTCATACTATTTGACTAAACTAAATTGAGTTCACTAAGTTCCAAGGACTAACGGAATACTACTGAATTCTGTTAACTGACTGAGCCTACTGAGGTCTGATCTGAGTACTGTAACTAAATTACGAACACTATTTAGATTTTTAGAGTTTCTATAACTGGTTGAGTTCTACTGATCGAGTCATTACTGAGATTACTTCTTAACTGACACTATTTTTAAGTAAACATCTAAATTTTTGGGTATTAAATACCCCCAGAACTCGATAGCATAAAAATAGAGCGTCACATGATCTTGCTTAGCAAAAGCATGCATATTGAATTCATAATGCATCTATAGATACATCTTATCAAACTCTTTCATGTTATAACTTGCAAAAATGCTAGCATGACATGATTTCTTTCCCTTATTAGTTCACATGAGCAATTCATCAAGCACTTGGTGAGCATACATATGCACAACATACTAAACAATAAGTAGACATCATAATTCAAATCCCCATTGACAATTCCAAAGGTTTTACATGGATCCTCATGATACTACATACATATCAACTAACCTCACATGAAACGTATCATAAAACATCGATTAGAATCCCAATTAATTATTATAAAAATGAACATAATCAAACCCAACATGGAATTCATGAAATCCATAAACTTGAAGTAACAAAATAGTTTCTTGGACTCCAAGGGTGGAAGGGACCCTTAGATGAACACTTCACATACCTTAGTTGTTGAATTTCTGAAAGTTAATGGTGAGTTCTTGAGTTCTTGATTTGAAATTTGAACACCTAGGGTTCTTGTTCTTGAGAAATTTGTGAAAGAATGAATATAATTGCTCTCCAAAAGGTTTTATTTCATGTTTTGGGGGCAGAAGGGCGTGGGAAAAAGACCTAATTAGCCCTGAGGGCGTGGCCTTTTAATGCCTGTAAACTGTGTTACCGATGCGCAGGCCGATGGACCATAGTTTTGGCATCGATGCAATAGCCAATATGTCATGTCGAGTCCACGTCGGTTCACTAGAATTTGCATTGAAGCTTGGGAAAAACTATCTTATCGATATGATGGTCGATGTGAAGCATCAAGATTGCGTCGACCCACTTTTTTGGGCACTAAAACATGGTCTAAACGTGGTCTTAAAAATTTAAAACTTGATCAGGAACCTCTACTGACATTCTTGATCATGAATTAACTCAAATATCAATATTTAAAGGATGTAAAGGACATGGAATAAGATTTCCAACTTTCAAAGGCTAAAATGGCAAAGTGACACTAAATCTAAATTCTTAGTTAATATATTCTTAGTCTAGGATCCCTAACAAGCTTAAAGGACTGATTTATGCTAGAATTTTGTTTTGCGGGGTGTTACAATCACGAATCACCTTGAACATCTCCATCGCCTGATAGACCAAATTAGGACCAAACATATCTATCTCTCAAAGCTCAAAGCACCCATTAGGGGATCTACACCTCCTACCATACAATATCTCAAAAGGAGCCATACCAATACTCGAATTATAGCTATTATTTAAGCAAACTCCACTAATGGAAGATGCTCAACCCAATTACAACCATAGTCAATCACACAGGACTGAAGCATATCTTCCAATGTCCAAATAGCTCTCTCCACTTGCCCATCCGACTGTAGGTGAAATGCAGAACTCAGACTAACCTTAGTCCCCAACTTTTTTCTAGAAAGACCACAAGAAATAAGACATAAATTGTGTACCATGATTAGATATAATCGAAATAGGTACCCCATGCAGCTTCAGAATCTCCTGAAGATACAATCACACATAATCCTCCACCAAAAAGGTAGTCCGCACTAGAAAGAAATGTGAAGAAATGGCCATCTATCCACGATGACTCAAATCGAATCATACTAAGAGGAAGACTATTAATGAAGTCCGTATTGATCACTTCCCACTTCCATTTGGGCAAATCAATTTCTTTTATACCCCTACTAGCCTCATGTGCTTAACCTTAACCTATTGACACACCATGCACTTTCCCGAGAAATCAACCACATCCCTTTTTATGTCATTCCACTAATAGATCTCCTTGAGATCATGATATATCATAGTCGAGCCGGGATAAACAACATAGTGCGAATCGTGAGCTTCAACCAAAACCCATTGTTGCAGCCCATCAACATCAGGATCAAACAACATACCTTGTTACCGTAAAGTATCATCACCGCTGATCTCAAACACTACTACTTTTTGCCCTGCAACATCACCCTTTATTTTCATCCAGATAGGATCTAGCACTTATTTCTCCTTAATTTCCGCACCAAAAGATGATCGAACTACTTCTTACATTTTCACACCACCATTCTTAGAGTCTAAGAGACAAACTCTGAGATTAACCAAGCAATGAATATCCATCACCAATTCATGCTTTTCCTCCTCTATATGAGCCAAATTCCCCATGGATAACCTACTAAGAGCATTAGCAACCATGTTAGCCTTACCTAGGTGGTATTAAAGACTCATATCATAATTATCGAGAAGCTCAAGCCCCTTTCTATACCTGAGATTAAGTTCTTTCAGAGTGAACATGTACTAATGACTCTTGTGATCTGAAAAGATATCTAGGTAAACACCATAAAAACAAGGGCACCATATTTTCAATGCAAACACATCCGCTAACAACTCCAAATCATGAGTAGGATAATTCCTCTAATGTACCTTCAACTGCCTGGAAGCATAGGCAATCAGCTTCCCATGTTACATAGAAACTCAACCATGCCCTACCCGAGATGCATCGCAGTAAATCGCCAACCCGTAATTTCCCTCCAGCAAATTCAAGATTGGAGACAAAGTCAACTTATACTTCAACTTCACAAACTCCCTTCCCAAGTATCTGGCCAAGAAAACATAACCTTCTTCTGAGTCAGCTTAGTCAAAGGAGCAGCTATCGAAGAAAAGCTTTCCATAAACTGCCTATAATACCTTGTTCAACTACCTTTAGTCAATGAACATCCGAAGGGAACAATATTTCTTCTGTACAAACACTAACAGCAGACCCCACAGAGAAATACTAGGATGAATGAATCCCTTATCTAGATGATTCTTTAGTTGCTCCTTGTGTTCCCTCAACTCAGTTGGAGCCATTCTATATCGAGGAACATAAATTGGATGAGTTCCCAAAAGAAAATCAATACCAAAGTCTATTTCCCTATCCAAAGAAAAACCAGGAAGATTATCTAAAAAGACCTCTAGAAACTCATTAACAACAGGGACCGAAGACAAAGAAGGACCTTTCGAGTTAGAATCCTTAACCCTGACAATATGATAGAGACATCCTATTGAGATTAACCTCCAAGCTATAAAATGAGAAATATCCCTTCCCTTTGACTCTAAGGAACTACTTTCCCATTCTATAACCAGTTCACCAAGGAACTTAAAGATAACCCTACGAGTCCAATAATCCACATACGCATAACAAGAATACAAGTAGTCTATACCTAAAATTACATCAAAATCTACCATATCCAACATAAATATATCAGCCAAGGTATGCTTGCTACCAACAGATACCACACACCCCGTTTAGACTCTCTTAGCAATAATAGAGTCACTTATCGGGGTAGAAACAAAAAACACATTAGAGATAAATTTTAGACTGAAACCAAAAGACACAACAACATATGGAGTCACATAAAAAAGAGTGGACCACAGATGAAGTATATAATATACATAACAAGAGAAAAGTTATAACATACCAATAATGACATTAGGTGATGCCTCAGATTCCTATAGGGACACCAAAGCATACAACCTATTCTGACTAACACTAGAACCTAGAGAGGTAACAAAAGCAGATGCCATATCACCAGGGGCAGAAGATGAAGCCACAGGAATCTTATTCTCCCCTGTAGCAAACTTATTGACTAGACAATCCCAAATTTGATGGCTTATATAGCCACACTTGAAGAACTTATCCCTTCCTTTCTCATAATAACCTTGATGAGGAAAACTACAAAATTGACAAGAAGGATACGAAGGAATTGGCTTACCTCCGTTCACTTGAGATTGGGCAAGCTGTGCCCGAGAATTATCATTACCTTGATAATGCTTGTCTCCCAACTATTGTGGGCAAGGAGCACTGGTAGAAAAGGAGCCTGAACACCCCCACTTCTTTTTTGGCAACTTTCCACCATCTCTTCCACCCTGAGACTGAGCATTTCCCTAAATAAAAAGTTTTTTTATCTTTCCCTACCTATTCCCAAACTCCGCCTACTTCTTCTTCTCATTCACAACCTACTGCATATGAACAGTCAACCAAGAAATATCGATATCTTTAATCAGCAAGGCAGTCTTGCTCTCTGGAATTAAATCTCTATTCAACCCAGAAGCAAACTTCCTCATTCTCGATATCATATGAGCCACCAAATTAGGAGCATACCTTTAAAGCTGAAGGAACTTCAAACCATATTCCTTTATAGACATCCTCCCCTGCCTGAGGTTCCCAAATTCCTACATCTTTGCTTCCCTCAACTCATGAGAAAACAAATGATCCATAAAGGCATTATAAAAAGCCTCCCATAACTCTTTCTATTTCATAACACCTCTATCCCTGTCCCACTCTTCATAGAACTGATAAGCAATATCTTTGAGCTACTAAGCTACAAAGTTAACCCCGTCTACATTAGTAGCTTGCATCATCCAAAATATCTTCTTTATTACATCCATGAAGCTTTATGGATCCTCCTCCACCTTTCCCCCAGTAAAATTTTGAGGACCTATCTTCATAAAACGACCAACCCTTATGGCCTCAGTAGACAAAGTACCAGTCGTACCTTTCTCAGCCTGACTAGCAACCAATTGGCAAATGACATGAATAGACTGATAAAATTCTGTGTTTGTCATATTGCCCTGAGGGACCTGAGGAGAACTAGCCAAAATAAGAGGACCTCTAGCACAATCAGGAATAGGACCATAAGATCAAAGATGTACTCAAGACGTAGGATGTACCCTTTTAGTATTATAAATAGATGAGACGTAAGAATTTACTTATGTTCCAGATCTAGGAGGCATGATCTAAAAGATGAACAAAAATAGATTAGAGAAGATTCAAGGATTTAAAACTCAAGCTTAAATATAGAATACCATGAAAGTTAAATATTCCTACATGCCTTGAAACCTCTCCCTTATGAGTATGGTGTGCTTTACACCCCTAAAGAAGACTCTACTCAACATGGCTTTGTAGACTTACTAGTTAACCAAGAACCTAGGGTCTAATACCAACTTTACATGACCTAAACACTGTCCTTATCGTAATGGGCAACCCAAGTCCAACTAGGACTGGGGACCACCCCTTATTATACAACCTAACAACCTATATCTAACCTTAGATAGAGCTGAATTTTGAACATATCCAAAGATACCATTATTCTTCTAATTAAGACTCTAGGATAGGGTCATGACCATAACCGACCAAACCGAGCCCAACCGTACCTCACCAACCAACCAACCGTACCAAAACCAAACCATAGACCATAAACCAAAGGAAATACAAAAACAAACTATTAAAATCAATCCCAAAATATAATATGTTGAAACAACCAATAATATTGTCCAATGATGTTAGCCCACCGGCTTATTCTAATTCTAAGGCTGACACCAATACCGATCCCACCCATACCAACCCCCAAAAGTACCACAAAGCCTCTATACAAAATGGTACATAAATCTGATAAAGACATACCTCTAACTATGACCAAAACCAATATCCAAAATAAAATAAAAGAAACTAAAGAAATCCATAACATGAAATAATGCCTTCAGAATAGATGAAAGCTCACCACTTCAGTTTAAATGTTGATACAAAATTTGTGCACTAAATAGGAGAGTTAAAATAGCTGGTTCCTGCATAGCGTAGGTATACATCCACCAGTACATGGGATTATCGAATGACTGCTAACATGAATCTCAAGATAAGGATAAAATAATGCCAGTTATAAAACCAAGTATATATATAAGTGTCGGGAAAAGGGACAGGGTTTAGCATGCACTTAAAACCATTTTCTAGGTTGTGTAACTTTGCCATCCTAACCACCCATGGGTGATATGGGTTCAGCTCCCCCTACTGAAGGGTCCTAGTGCGTTAGCTGCACGACTGGGCAATATTCTGTTTGATTAATAGTACATCCATCCAATATAAAACATGTTACTCATACGTGGTCCTCAAGGACCCCTCATATTGGTAAATATGAGTTTTCAATTTTGGTCCCCCCGGGGACCGCCACCTTCCATGATTTAGCTACACACCCTACCATTATTGCCCAATTAAAACCATTTCCAAACAATCCATTTAACTTTTATTAACCAAGGTCAATATTGGTTGGATTGTCATACCACCCCTTACTTGCAAGTAATATCCATAGCCATACCATTTGGGTTAAGGAGACCTTAGGTGCCCTTTCCATACACAATATTAAATCCACTAGGGAGACTTCCATGTCCTCCAACAAGCATAACAATTTAACCTTTAGAATTTTCAAACCATTTAAACCATGCATAAATATTTTTCCAATTTAAAACATACAAGAGTTCCATAAAAAAAGTCAATTCAATGAACATATCTTTATACGGATTTCATCAAACACCTTTGGGGCATAATATAACCAAAACTAATTTCAAAGACCATTAAACGATTACCACAAAATCTAATTATCCAAAACCACCATTAATGCATTTAAAATAATAGAAAATCACAACTAAGCATTCAATATAAAAACCCCCAATAATAGTTGAAAAACCATAATCATGAAATAGTAAAACCATGAAATCAATCATATAAACCATGCCTTTTGTTGAATTTACAATGAGGGAAGACAACCATGCCTTAAATCAAAGAATTAATGGAAAGAAATCAACAAAGCAAGCCCTAAAGCAATCCCTTAGATGAAACCCTAGCTTCCCTGCCCTAAAAGCTCTTGAGAGAATTATTCGATGTTTTGGAATAGTTTCTAAGTGTTAATGAATAGAATAATAAGGTAAATAACCTCCTACGTCTATTAGAAATCATGGATCCTAATTAGGGTAAGTAGGAAAATATCCAAAATACCCCACTTAAATCCCTTAAAAACCCATTATAAGGATACGACTAACTCATACGAGTTGTACCCTTCTATACGATCGGTATCCACCACTCATATCTAAGTGTCAACCCTTGGATCAAGAACTGTCTAGTATACGACTCATCAAAGGAAGTCTTAACCATAGCATACGATCCATACCCATAACCCATATCCCTGGCATAATGAAATACCAGGTGGATCAAACACAATCCATTATACGAGTCCCTGATACAACTCGTACCAATCCTTTACGACTCACACCTCTAAGTTGTACCCATCCTAGTGATCAAAATAATCCTACCATCTTACAATGGTACGCATACGATAGGACCATGCCACTCGTATCCTAGCATATGGCCTGTTTCCATGAGACATATTGGGTCCCAAAAATTTATTTCCTACAAATTTTCTGTGCGTCAAAACCCAAGATATTTCACGTCTACTTCGGGTAAAGGGAACTGGCAGTAGAGAAGGAACCTAAGCTTCCCCACTTTTTTTTCTATCACTTGCTACTATCCTAACCACCTTGAGACTGAGCACCTCCCTAATAAGAAAATCTACCTCTTTCCCTGCCTATCCCCAAACACCACCAACCTCCTTTTCTTATCCCCTACTTGTTTCATATGGACAGCCAATCGAGAAATGTCCATATCATTAATGAGCAAAGCAGTTTTGCTTTCCAAGATCAAATATCTATTCAACCTAGAAGCGAACTTCCTCATTCTCATTCTCATGTTAGCCACCAAATCAGGAGCATACCTCGGTAGCTGATAAAACTTTAAGGCATAATTCTTGACAATCTTTCTCTCTTGCTTAAGATTCACAATCTCCTCCATCATAGCTTCCCTCAACTTTTGATGGAAGAAATAATCCAAGAAGGCATTAGAAAAGGCCTTTCATAATTCAGATTCTTCCATATCACCCCTATCTCTATCCCACTCGTCATACCACGAAAGCAACATCTATGATCTAATAAGCTATAAAGTTCACCCCCTTCCATATTGGTAGTCTACATCACCCAAAATTTCTTCTCTATTTTATACATGAAGCCCTGGGGATCCTCCTCCACCTTCATTCTAATAAAAGTAGGAGGACCCATCTACATAAATTCGCCAACCCTTTTGGCCTCAACAGACAACCCACTAGATATATCTTGCTAACCCTGATTAGCAACTAATTGAGCAATAATATAGGTAGATTGACCAAATTCCTCATTCGTCACATTGCCATAAGGGACCTGAGGGAAAGTGGTGGGATTAGGAAGAACCCGAGTACCATCTGGAATAGGACCCTGAGATTAAAGATTTACCCCCGCCGTAGGATATACCCCTTCAATATTATCCCCAGATGGGATAGAAGAATTTCCTTATTTTCTAGATCTACGAGGCATGATCTTAAAGACAAACAAGCAAGGATTAGAGAATATTTCTATATTTTAGACTGTAAGCTTGAAAATAGAATATCAAGAAAGGGAAACATTCCTAAATATCTTGTAGCCGCTCTCTTATGAGTATGGCGCGCTACACACTCCTATAAGAGACTCTACTCAACATGAATTTGTGGACTTCCTAGCTGACCATGAACCTGAAGATCTAATACCAACTTGTCACGACCCGAACAAGGGCCTAAAAATAATGTGCATCCTAAGTCTAACTATGACCGAGGACTGCCCCTGTTACCTAATGCAACCAACTATATCAAAGCATAGATGGGATGAATTTTGAATATATAACAAGTTAGGATAAATTCTCTAATGAAGATTCTGGGATAGGGCTCAATTGAGTCCACCCATACCCAATCAACCATCCAACTATCCCTATCTAAACCAAGGGTCATAAACTAATCCATAATAAAGGAGAATACTAAAACATAATATGTTAATCAATCCCAAAATATAATATGATAGAACAGTGAGAAATCAAGTCTGAAGATGACAGCCTCCCATCTTATTCCAATGCCAAGAAAGACACCAATACCGATCCGCCCATACCAACCCCTAGAATTACAACAAAGCTTCTATCCAAAAAAGTAACAATATCCAGTTGGGACATACCCCCAACCATGGCTGAAACCAATATCCAAAATAAAATAAAAATGTCCAAAGATATCCATAACATGAAATAGAGCCTTTGGAATGGTTAGAACCTCACCACTTCAATTGAAATATTGATACCGAATATGCCAGCTAGATAAGAGGATTAGAATAGCTGGTTCTCTCATAACGTTGGTATACAGCTGCCAGTAGATGGGTTAGCGAGTGCTCACTAGCATGAACTCGGGATAAGGATAAATTAATGAAATACATTAAACAAAGTAAAACCATCCATAATGCTTACAACCATACATATAAATATATATTTATATAAGTGTCGGGAAAGGTAATTTGGGTTTCTTATGCATTTAAAACCTTTACCTGAGGTATGTAGCCTTGTAGTCCTAAATCACCCACGGGTAATACTAGTTTTTCTCTCCCTGCTGAAAGGTCCCTAGTGCGGTAGCCGCACGACCAGGAAAATATCACATTGGGATGACTAGTACATCCCCCTATATAAGGTGTGAAATCATGCACACATTCCACCAAGACCAGCCTCATGCCAGCAAATATGAGTTTTTTGTTTTGATCCCCTCGAGAACTCCACCTTCCATGGTTTAGCTACACCTCCCCCTTTAATGCCCAATTACAATTCTTTTTAAAACAATCCAATTACTATTTGTTAACCAAGGCCATTTAGTGGTGGTATCGTGATACAAAACTTACTTGTAAGTACAATCTATAGTCAACCACATGTTAGTATAGGGGACCAAAGGTGCCCTACCAATTACCATGTTAAATACACTTGAGGGAATCTGTACCCCACAAGAGTAACCATTTAGCCATTTACCTTTACAAACTTTAAATCCATGGATAATTTTTTTACCTAATTCAAAACAAATGAGACTTCCGTTTAAAAAAGTCAATGCAATGAATATATCTTTATTAGTATCAAACACATTGGAGCAATAATATATATATTTGGAAAACCAATTCCAATTACCAACAACCACTCCTATATAATCCAATTATTCAAAACCGCCATTAATGCATAGAAAAGCATAGTTAAGACCATGGGAAACCATAACCAACCATTCAAAAAAAATACCCAAATCATATTTGAAAACCCAAAAGCATTCAAAAATAAAATCATGAAAACCAATAGTAAAATCATGATTTTTGTTTGAACTAACAATAATGGAAGATAACATACCTCATACCAATGAATTTAAGGAAATAAATCAACCTAGCAAGCCCTAAATTATTCCTCAAGATGAAACCCTAGTTTTCTTCCCAAAAAGCTTTTGAGAGGATTTTAGATTTTTTAGGAGTAGAATCTAAGTGCTAAAGAGAGAAATAATAATGTAAATAGATCCTAATTAGGCTAGAAGTCATGGGATCCTATTAGTGTAAGTAGGGATATTTCCATATTACCCCCACTTAAGTTGCATAAAAATCCCATCATAGGGATATAACTAAACAATATGAGTCGTACACTTTCGATACAACCCGCTAAACGTATCCTACCCAAACCCTGGAACCAACACTATCGAGTATACGACTTATCCAACTAAGTCATATCTAAAGCAAACAATTTGTAGTTTCTATCTGTATCTTTGGAAGAATAGAATACCAAAAGGATTAAACACTGTCCCCTATACGAGAACTAGATACGACTTGAACCCAACCATACAACTCTTATCCCCTAAGTCATATCCATTCCAGTAACTCATCCATCCTACCATACCACTCGTACCCCAACATATGGGTCATGCCCATCAATTATATTAAGCCTAAAGAACATAATTCCTGGAAAAATTTTGAGGGCCAAAACCCAGAATGTATCAGTAGTATAAGAAACATGTCTGGGCATGAGTGTTACAGGGTATAATTAAATTCACATTTATATAGCATAGGTGTAAAATAGGTCACATCAATAGTTTAAGTGTGTCTTAGACCTTTCACGTATAGTTTGGGGTGGAAATGATGACTTTACCCTATTTAAAGCATGAAAAAACCATATACATATATATATATGTATAAACCATGGGAATTATTGTTCTATTCCTAACATTCAAATCCCCTAACCTTTCTTTTCAAAACTCAAAACAATAACCTTAAGAACAACACTCTAAATTACAAGCTTTTTGAAAAAGTAATAATGAGGTAGAGCAACAAGTCTTAATCACCAAGAAGTGCGAAGAGAAATTACCCTTGAAAGCCCTAATTGATCAACCTTTGAAAACCTAAGTATTCTTGACCTTGAGGATTTGGGAGTGTTCTGAGAGGTTATTTGATGTGTTTCTAATAGCTAATAATGCCCTAAGAATGTTATAATATTAGGGATTTTAATTGGAAAAAAGGGGAAATGTCCATAATGCAATTAACTTAAATGATAGAAAAATTTGTCTTTGGTTACGAGTCATCCCCTTTACTCATATCGACACAATACGACTCATGACTAGTAGTCGTAACTAAGACAGTGACTAGGATCCCCATACACTACCCACGTTACAACTTCACCAACCCACTTTTAAGGAGATCTTACAACTCATAAGTTCTAGTCGTGAGCAAAATAGAACCCTAAATAATTAAATACTTGACATCTTACGATTCAAACTTGTGACTCGTAACATACCCTCATGGATCATAGTAAGCAGCTCATTCTCAGAGTAGAACCTTGTCACTAAGTTTTTTATTTAGTTATGACTATAGCCCTAGGACCCTTAACCATATCTCATCACTCTTCACCATGAGTCGTGACCAAGACATTGAGCCAAAAATCTAAGAATTTTCAAGGGCCAAAAATTTAAGGTATTACATTCTCCCCACATGGAACATTAATCCTCGAATGATAGGTCAAGTCAAAAAAGCATGATTGGACTCTCTTTAACCAAGTTAGAAAATAGAGATATTAAGAATAACACATACCTTACGCACTATTTCCCAGAGCAGAAAACAAGAATTGATACTTGGACTTCATGTTGTCTTTAGCTTACAATTTAGCCTCTTCAACTTTATAATTCTTCCATAGAACCGTACCAAAGCTACGTCCTTTATCCAAAATAATGAACTTGCCAATCAAAAATTTCAAATGAGACTTCTTCATGGGACAAATCCGAAATACCAATATCCTTGATAAGAACAATCAGTGATGGATCACCCACACACTTCCTTAACATTGATACATGGAACACTACGTGATTGGAGCTAAAATTGGAAGGCAACTCTAAATCATATGCAACACTACCAACCCTCTTAAAAACAAAGTACGGTCTAATATACTGAGACTTGAGATTCCGCTTCTTCCCAAACTATTTTACCCCTTTATGTTAGATACCTTTAAGAAAACCCAGTTGCCAACCTTGAAAGCTAAAAACCCACTTGCCAACCTTGAAAGCTAACTCCCTATGCCTCATATCTGCATAGGAATTTTGCTGACTATGGGTAGCTTTAAGTCTATCCCAAATAACCTTCACCTTCTTTATCTTGGTCAACTAAATATGGGCCAAATATCTCTACCTTACAAACCTCAAACCAACCAATAAGAGAACGACAACTCCTACCATACAACACCTCAAAAGGAGCTATACCAATGCTAGAGTGATAACTAATATTATACTTAAACTCTGTATAAGGAAAATGATTGACCCAACAACCACCAGAATCAATCACGCAAGCCTGAAGTATATTTTCCGAGACCTGAATCATCGTTTCCACTTTCCTATCCATCTGTGGGTGCAATGAAATACTAAGGCTCTCTTGATTTTCCAAACCTCACTTAAAGAACTTCCAAAATATTATTAGAACTGATACCATTATCTGATATGATAGAAATAGGTGCCCCATGCAAATTCACAATATCTTGGAGGAACAACTTCGTATAATCCTCTATTGAATAACTAGTCCTCAGTTACAAGAGGTCAGCCGACTTAGTTATCCTATCCACAATGACCCATATCGAATCAAACTGATTCTAAGACTACCAAAGACCGATAATGAAATCCATATTAATTACCTCCCATTTCTGTACAAGCAACTCAATCACTTGAGATAATGCACTGGGCCTCAAGTGCTCAGCCTTTACTTGTTGACACACTATGCATTTAGCCACAGAGCTGGACACATCTTGCTTCACATTGTTCTGCCAATAAATCTCCTTAAGATCATGATACATACTAATTAAACTAGGACAAATGACGTAATATGACTTAGGAGCCTCATCTAAGATCGTCTCTCTCAACCCATCAACATCGGTAATACATAATTTACCATGGTACATCAAGATACCATCCCAATCGATCTCAAAAGATGCAACCTTTTGCTGACCCACATCTTCCTTGATCTTTATTAAGGTATAACACAGTACCTGATGCTTCTTTATTTCAGCAGCAAGGGATAACTTATCCACTTCTTGCACAAACACACCACCATCCTCAGAGTCCTAGAGATAAATTACAAGGTTAGCCATATGGTGAATATCCTTCACCAATTCTCACTTATCCTCATACATATAAACTAGACTCCCTATGGATAACCTGCTAAGAGAATTATTAACTATGTTAGCTTCACCTGTGTATTAATAAAGACTCATGTCTTAGTTTTTCAGCAACTTAAGCCACCTTTTTTGACTGAGATTAAGCTCTTTCTAGGTGAAAACATCTTGCAGGCTCCTATAATATGAAAAGATATCCATATGAACTCAACACAAATAGTGAGACAGATTTTTAACTCGAACACCACTGCCAATAACTCTAGGTCATGATTTGGCTAATTCTTCTAATAAACATTCAACTGCCTAGAAGCATAGGCCACTACCCTGCCATGCTGTTTCAAAATAGAACCAAGTCCCATATTGTACACCTTACAATAGATAATAAAATAATCAATTCCTTCGGGCAGAGTCAAAACTGGAGCTTAAGTCAACCGATCATTCATCTTCTCAAAACTACACTCACGAGCGTCAGACCATAAAAACTTTACCTTTTTTAGGTCAACTTAGTTAATGGGGCAGCTATAGTTGAGAAATATTCCACAAAGTCACCCATTGGGGTTTAATAGAGAAAGGTATTAGGGATACACTCAGTACTAAAACCAAAATGCACAACGACAAATGGGTTCACACAAGAATCTATAGACCCTGGATCAAACAAGAAATACACATCATGAGTAAAGAGTCTTAACATAACATTAGGAGATGTCTCTGAGTCCTGCCGGGTAACAAAAGCATACAAGCAATTTCGGCCAGTACTGATACTAAAATTAAAAGTTTCACCCTTTAATGCTTGAGCTAACAAAGTGGAAATAGGAATATTATTTTCCTCCACGTAACCTTAGAATGGCAATCCCTCTTCAGATGACCAGTCTTACCATATTTAAAATAGATGTTCCTTCCTTCTTTACAAATCCAATCATACCACGATGCATCTTACTGCAGAATCTACAAAAAGGATATGATGGGGCAGAATGAGGCCCACTAGCCTGTGAATGGGAACTATATGCCTTAAACCCACTATCATGCAAAGAATGATGTTCACTCAATGGCTTTGGATAAAGAGCACAAGTTGTAGAGTAGGAACAAGAACTCTCCTACTTTTTTAAAACCACTTTCTGAGATCTCTAACACTCTATTGTTCACCTCCACCCTGGTCAGAAAATCTAAAATTCTTAAATTTTCTTTCCCTTATCTCTACCTACTTCTTCTTCTCTTTTTTAAATATTGCATAAATATAACCAATATAGAGATGTCCATAACCTTTTTAAATAAGTAAGCCTTACTCTCTAAAATCTGATCATGAGATAATCCATAGGTGAGCTTCCTCATTCTAGACTCATTCTAGACACTAACTCAGGAGAATATCGAGATAACTAATAGAATTTCAAGGTATACTGCTTGACCGTCATCCTGCCTTGCTTCCGATTAACAAAATCTTCTATTTTTCCTCCCTCAACTCCTATGGAAACAAGCGGTCTAGAAAACATTAGAGAAATTATCCCACGGTATGTATTCGACACTATCTCCCTAGATTGTTCCTATTCCTCAAACCATTGGTAGGCTTTATCTGTTAGCTCATAGGCAGCAAATTGCACACCCTCCATATTAGTGGTATTCATAATACGGAAGATCTTCTAGATATCATCAATGAAGCCTTGAGGATCCTCCTTAACCATAACATCAGTGAACACAAGAGGACTCAACCTCATAAACTCGCCAACCATTATGGCCTTAAGAGATAGAATGACTAAAGCTACACACTTATTCTTAGAAGCTACAGATTGTTACAACATATGAATGGATTGACAAAATTTTGCATTCGACACATCAGCCTGAGGAACTTGAGGAGAACAAGAGAGGACCAGCAGAACTCTAGGAGAGTAATCAAGAATTTGACACCTAGACCAGGTATATACCCCATACATAAGGCAGGTCCTATTAGCTTTGTCCTCAAGTGGGACAGAAAAGTTTTCATCAGCTTCAGATCATCGGGGAGACATAAACTAAAAACCGAATAAATGGGAAATCAAGAAACTAAAGACATTAGCCTCTATAGCTTGAAATAGAACAACAAAAAAGGCAAACATTCTAATATATTTCATAGCCTCTCTCTTAGAATTTTGGCTTGCTATACACCCATAAAAGAAACTCTCCTCAACACTATTTTTATTGGACATCCAACTAACCATGAACCTAGCACTATAATACCATCTTTGTCAAGACTCGAACCAAGGCCTAGCCATGATAGACATCTCAATTCCCATATAGAATAGAGATCAACCCCTGTGCCTAACAAAATGAAACATACTATACCCCAAGGTTAACTAAATTTTTAACATATAAAAAGATAATAGATTATCAATTTGAAGACATTATAAAAAGTTAAAACCAAAACAAATCGATACTAGTATTAATGTGAATACCAATACAAATAACAGTACCAATGCCAACATAGCCCATGCCCATAGTAGTTCGACAAGCCACAAATAAAAACCATAGAATATTTGGTTGGGACATGTCCCTGGCCATATCCAAAATAAAGACCAAGGTCATAGTAAAGTTATAAAATAATCCATAGCATGAAACAATGTCCGTTGAAGTAAGGAAGCTTAACAATTTAGTCTAACTCAAAAGTTGTCCCTAAACCACCTAGTCACTGAGAAATAGAAGTGGAAGTATAACCAATTCCTACATCACGTTGGGACACAACGTCCGATGACGGTTAGCAGGGTGAATGCTAGAATAAAACTCAAGAATAATGATAGCACAATGATATAACCAATAGTTTAAAATCATTCAAAAGACAATGCATATAATCAAATACAAACACATAAGTATATATATATATATAACATGTCAAGATAGGGAACAAGGCTTAACATGTTTTTCAAAATCTTAACCTTAATTATGTAGCTCAACTGTTATTTAATATTACCCACAGGCTATAGGTGCCAGTGCATGTAGTATCACGAACTAAAGAATAATCTAATATATATGTACATGGGGACTCAAACCCTCTAATATAAACCAAGGTGACTTAAGCACCTGATCATATATTTATTTATGGGGTACTCAAACCTCTTTAATCTTGCAATACTTATAAGAGGGACTCATACCTCCCTAGTTACTTTGACCTCTGCATCAATAAATGTGGTTTCTAGTATCGGTCACTCAGACCTTCACTTTGATGACTCAGCTACACAAACATTATTAGAGTATACTTAAAATAGTTGTCACACATTCCCATTCAATGAACCACGATACATATTTAGGCATACATTATTGGTATCGTCATACCAACTACACTTCTTACGTAACACATCATGCCAAAATGATTTCAATTAACTTGGGGAGAATAACTCCCTTTATTTATTAATTAACAATGGGGGAACACCAACTCCCTTTTTTTATTAAATCTTACTATTGTATTTCAAATACCTTTTTTATATTATGCAATAGTTCAAGGCTAGTTTGATTTTTCAAATTTTCACAATTCTCATAACGAAAACCAATTTCATATTATTGGATTGGGATATAACCACTTCAAAAGTTCTAAGATTGGGAAAGTCATAATTCCCTAGTTCATTCACCATACCCATGCACCTACAAGTCAAAAACATATTAAAAGCATGAAAAAATTATATGTATAAAAAACATGGGAATACATATAACCATGGGAAACATTGTTCAATTCATACATTAATAACCCCTAACCTTTGTTTTCAAAACCCAAAACAATAAACTTAAGAACAAAACTCAAAATCACATGTATTTTGAAAAATTAGCAATGAAGGAAAAGTAACATGCCTTAATAACCAAGAAGTACGGAGAGAAATCACCCTTGAAAGCCCTAATAGATTAACCTTTAAAAAACCTAAGTGTTCTTGACCTCAAGGATTTGGGAGTATTTTTAGAGGTTATTTGATATATTTATGATAGATAATGATTCCCTATTGAAGTTATGATATGTGGTTTGTTAAGTTGGACATGAGTAGAAGCCCTTAACTTAAAAGCTAGAAAAAGTTGTCTTTGGCTATGAGTTAACCCCTAGACTCATACCCATTCCTTATGATTCATGACCATGAGTCATAACCAAGATAGTTACTAGGACCCCCATAGGCTGCAACCTTACGACTACACTAACCCACAACTCATAAGGATATCTTACAACTCATAAGTATAGTCATGGGCAACATAAAACCCAAAAGAATATCCTATGATTGAAACTAATGACTCGTAACCTATCTTCAAGGCTCATAGTGAGGAACTTAGACAAAAACCTTACCACTAAGTTTCTGATTTAGTTACAACTAGGGTCCTATGACCCGTAACCACATCTCATGATTCATCACCCTAAGAAGTGACTAAGACAGTGAGGCCATAACTCAAGAACTTTAAAAGGTGAAATAGCTAGGATGTTACATTGAGTTATTTATTCATCTTTTATTTCAACCATAATTTTTATTTAACTTTATTATCATTATTATTATGCTCTTGAGGTTACGCAAAGGGGATCATCTTTGATCTATGGTGGGCTTGAGATATCATTCACTGCAAGGCCTTGATTTGGGTAAAGACAAGATTGGTATCTAAGAACCATTTAGAGATGTTAGGTATCCATAAATTTATGTCAAGTAGAGTTATTTTATAGATATGTAGTGAACTACACTTATAAGGAGGAGGCTACAAGGTATTTATGATTGTTTCCCTCTTTTCTATTATATTTTGGCTTACAGAGATTAGTGTTATAAAGTATCTCTAACTTTGGAGTTCCTCTCATATTAGATCATGCCTCTCTAAAGATGTGATAATTATAGAAACTCTACTGGAAACGTTGTCCTACCTGAGGGCGGAGCAGACTCACCCTGTGTATATGTGCAAACTAGATATAGGGTTCATTTTCCTGATAGTACCACCATACATGAAGTTCCACTTTTCCCTAATAGTTCTTCTCAAGATTCTCAAGGTGGTGATGCTTATGATCAGCCACCTATGGGGACATCTCTAATGCAGAGTTCAACCAGTCTATTAATTTTATTACTCAATTGGTGACATCTTAGTCACATAAGTAAGATTATGTTAGTTATGTATTTCTTTCGTCTGAGGTCACTCGAGTTTTCCAATTTATGAGGTTTAATCCACCAAACTTAACATGCTCTAGGGTTGAGGAAGAACCTCAGGGGTTTATGGATGAGATGGAGAAGATTTTCAAAGTAATACTTGGTACTGATTCTAAAGGTGTAGAGTTTGCTGCAAATTAGTTGAAAGATATAGATTATAAGTGGTATGAGGAGTTGGAGAAGTTCATGGGTGATAATGTAAAGACAGCATTATGAGATAACTTTTCAAGTACCTTTGTTGATTAGTTCTTTCCTTAGGAGTTTAGGGAAGCTAAGACTGAGGATTTTGTTAAATGAAGCAAGGGAAGATGAGTTTAAAGGAGTATGCCCAGAAGTTTCAATAGTTGTCTCATTATGCTCCCGAGTTGCTATCTAACATTAGATCTAAGATTTGGAAATTTGTTTCTAGGTTGCCCTATGACTTTGTATTTGAGTGTAAAGCTGTAATGTTGAACAATGACATAGATATCTCCAGACTTATGATTTATATGCAGCATATAGACAGGCAAAAATAGGAGAAAGGCATGACAAGAAGTTTATGTTTTCAGAGCAAGGTGGGGGGTAACAGAATAGTGGGAATGATGGAAAATAGTGGACCAAGAAGAAGAATTGGGGAATTCTTATTTGTCTGCTGATGCTCCCTATTCTAAGTCTTTGGGTATTCATCATTCTCAAGATAGTAATTGTCCTAAGGAAAAGGGTGCCCAATGTTAGGATAGTAAAGCTCTGTCAGCCCTACCTTATCCTCGTTGTCATTTTATGGGCATCTTTATCATGGATAGAGTGAAAAGGTGAGGAATTAATGTTATAATTATGGTTAACTTTATCATATATAGTGAGACTATCCTTCAGCCAGGTTTGCCTCTAAGATAATAAGTTTTTGGTTTCCACAACTTCACTTCCTATATCAAAAGTCATTGCTTCTAGAATCAGTACTGGCCAAAATTATCTAAATGCACTTGCAACTTACCAGGAATTATAGGAATCTCAAGAAGTTGTTGTTGGTATGTTACAACTCTTTTTCTATGATATCTATTATTTGCTTAATATGGGTTCTACCTTATCTTATGTGACCTTATATGTTGTTGTACATTTGGGTTTTGGTCCTAAAAGTATTTCCAACCAATTTTCTATGTATAACCTAGTGGGTGATTCTACAGTTGTTTGAAAAATCTAGAGATATTGTGTGGTGTCAATCTTCCATAAGGAGACATTTGTAGATTTGACAGAGTTTTATATAGTTGATTTCAATGTTATCTTAGGAATGGATTGAATTCATTAATGTTATGCTTCTCTAGATTTCCAGGCCCAGAAACTCAATTTCAAATTTCCTAACTAATCGGTGGTCAAATGTAAAAGGAGTTCCATAGTGCAGATAAGAAATTGATCTCAAAAGGGTGTCAAAATTATGTAGTTTGGGTTACAAATTTCTAGTTTGAAAGACCTTATTTGCAATTTATCCTTGTGGTTGATGAATTTTCTAAATTCTTTCCTGATGAACTTCCTGGAATTTCTCCCTATAGGGAAATAGATTTTGGGATTGATATTCTATCAGACTACTCATCCATTTCAATTCCACTTTATATAATGACTCTATCTAAATTAAACTTGCTAAAGAAATATTTAAATGATGTTCTATGTAAAGGGTTCATTCGTGCTAGTATTTATCTATAGGGTGTTACTATGCTTATTATGTGAAAGAAAGAGGGGCCTCTTTGGATATGTAAAAATTATCGTCAGTTGAATTAGGTGACAATTAAATATAAGTTCCCTCTTGATAGAATTGATGACCATTTAGACCAGCTTTAGGGTGCTAGATATTTCTCTAATATTGATTAGCGTTCAGGCTAGCATTAGTTTAAAAATTTGAAGTTTAACATCCCTAAGTCTACTTTTCGAACCTGGGATGCTCACTTTGAGTTTTTTGTGATGTTATTCTGGTTTACTAATGCTCCGATTACTTTCATGGATCTTATAAATTAGGCTTTTAGTCATTTTATTGACTTGATTATTATAATTTTCATTGATGATGTCTTAGTGGATTCTAAGGGTGAGGAGGATTATTTGAATCACCTATGAATTATGTTGTAGATGCTTAAGTATCAGAAGTTGTTTGCTAAATTTTATAAGTTTGAAATTTTGTTAAGTGTTGCAAAGTTTCTGGGGCATATTTTTCGAGTTAGGGGATCAAGGTAGATCTATAGAATGTTAAGGCAGTTAAGAGATAGCCAAGACCCACAACTCCTACCGATATTAGGAGGTTCTTACGGTTGGCTGGTTATTATAGGAGGTTTGTGGAGTGTTTCTCTTCTGTTGCTTCTCTACTGACAAGGTTTATTAAGAAAAAGGTAAATTTCTTGTGTTATGAAGCTCTTGAGGGTAGTTTTAAGAATTTAAAGGATAAGTCGACTTTTGTGCTAGTTTGGAACCTTCCCGAGGGTACTGACCATTTTGTTATGTTTTGTGATATTTCCCATATGGGACTGGATTATGTTTTGATGCAGCATGGTAGAGTTGTGGCCTATTATTCCAGTCATCTTAAGGTTCATGAAAGGAACTATTTGAATCACGATCTAGAGTTGGCGGTTGTGGTTTTTGCTTTGAAGTATTGGCACCTTGAGTTTAATCTCAGGTATAGGCGGTGGCTCAAATTTTATAAGTATGATGATATGAGTCTCCACGATCATCTAGGTAAAGCTAATATTGTTTTTGATGCTCTTACTAGGTTGTTTATGGGGAGCTTATCCCATGTTGATCAGGAGAAAAGTGTATTAGTGAAGGACATTCATAGGTTAGCTGACATGGGAGTTTTTCTTTTATACTTAAGGAAGGGGGAGTGATTGAGTCATCTCTTAGTGCTAAGTTAAATGAGAAACAAGCTTTGGATCATATACTTATGTAGATTAAGGATCATCCGGGTCAGTAAAATGTTATGGATTTTGATATCTGGAGAGATGGCATCTTGAGGTATCAATGAAGATTGTGTATTCCTTATATTGATGGGTTACAAGAAACGGTATAGATTTAGGGTCATGATTTCAGATATATATTCATCCAAGTATGACAAAGATATATCATGACTTTAAGGAAATCTGTTGATGGAATAATTTAAACAGGGATATGGAAGACAGTGTTGCTAAATATATGGTTTGTCAGAAGGTTATGGTTAAGTATTTGAGGTCTTGTGGTATATACCAGGAGATATAGTTAACTATATGGAAGTGGGATATGATCAATATAGATTTTATTATGGGTCTTCTGCAGTCCCGTAATTAGTATGATTTGATGTACGAGCTTTGTGCTAGCACATTTAAGGCTTTTAACTCGGAATAATTATAAATTCTTAAGTAACTTTTGTCGTTTTTGATTATATTCTATGTGGTATTGCAGGTAAGTAAAGATGCATGAAAACCTATGAAAACTATGTCAAGAAATACAAATATTGATAAAGTAGATAGGAGGCTTGTAGTTGACGACTTGGCTGATAAGTCATCAACTTGGTGATAAGGTGTCAGAAGAAGTCATCCACTGAAAACAGTGTGTCAGAACTAAAGTGAAGAGTTGACGACTTGACCTGATAAGTTGTCAACTTCTTGATAAGCAGTCAGCACAAGTCGTCACATGTAAGCAGTGAGTAGGAATTGGAGAGAAAGGTTGACGACTTAGTCTGATAAGTCGTCAACCCTGTGAAAAGCCATTAGCCCATGTCGTCAGCTATGGAGCGAATTTTCTGTGATTAGAAATTTAATTCAAAAATTAGCTTGAGTATTTAAGGGAAAGTTTTAGGTTTTAAGAGGCATCTTGGTCTTATTGGAAACAACCGCTTTTTGATAATTTTCTCTGAATTTTTTAATTCAGTTTTTATGGATTATTACTGTATTTTTGAGAATTCACTTGAGATTGAGAAGGAAGAACAATCATATATCTTCATCTTTTGTAAGTTAACTACCATTGAATTGTGAATTCAATATATGTTGTTGCTTTATATATTATGAGAAGCTAATTCTCTTAACCCGAGTTGTGGAATCTATGAGTTTGGTCTTGTGAAGTCATGTAACGCCCCAAGAACTTATCCCGAGATGTCACACGATGCTTAAGGCCAGACGTGGCCTCAAGATAACCCTATAAGTGTGTCATCACTTCCAGAACTCACTATAACACTAATCATTTTAAAATAGGGAAGAATAATCATGTCATGAGCATATTGTGATACGAAGAAATACTGTCCTGTACGAACAAAATACTTAAAGTTCTGTACATACTTGTACTCTAGTCTGACAAAGCCTCTGCTACAAAAGACTGAGGAGCCATTAGGACAGATCCCCAATTGACTCGCTTGAATTGAAAAAGAAACAACCATCTACTATCAAGGCAAAAATCAGGGACATAGGTCCTCAAACCATGAGGACTCACCAACTGTAAGAATGTAGATGGAGGTACTCAAAGATCACTGTCGCTGCTGAGACTGAGCACCTGAACCTACATCACGAGAAAATGTAGAACATAGAAGAGTATGGAATCAGTACTTGGGATAGTACTGAGTATGTGGGAGTGTATGCACCATTTTTAAATAATATCATAAATGTAAAATAAAATCATGCATGCTAACAATAATGACTCTCTTCGCTTGAATTTCCTAAAAAATAATTTCCATAAATCATCAATAATAACACATGCTTCATAAATTTCATAAATCATTGGAATAACTCAAACTCTTTGACTCATGACTTAGAGTGACTCGGTAACTCAAGAAGCTTAGACTATTATGGACTTGGGAGTTTCTTATAACTGACATAAACCATGTGACTTACATGGAGTCCAACTTCTTGCCCACGTTGGGGAGAGTTGTTCTATCCTTTCCATCAGAGTAGAACCTTAAATTTAGTGATCATTGTCTTAGCCTTTAGCCCTTAATATTTTTCCTACAGTGGCACGTAGTTCTGGGGAAGTGGGATGTGCTGAACCCATACTTCCTGCTCAGTGCTAAATACTACTCCCAGTCACAAGCTCAGAAAACGTTAGGAAATCCACCTTAATCAACTCAAGGGTCTACCATAGAGACCAAAATCATAAATATATCTCATCGGTAAATAATAAATAATTTGTGGATTCTTTACTCGACTCAACTCAAAACAATCTTTCTCAACATCAAGTGGATTTGCTTATTAACTTATATCAAATGTCAAAACTTCAAGAAAGCATCACAAGATTTATTCTTGACTCTTAAACTCAAACGTCAATATATATATTCAATAATCAAATTCTCATGGAAAATCTTAAAATCATGACTCTTATTATTTATCACTTGGAAATCATCAATTCTAACTCATAGTAGAAATATACAATTCATAGCATAAGTTCTCAATTTAGAAAAAAAAAAAATAGTCATGTATATTAATATTGAATAACTCAATTCTAATAACTCACATCATAAAGTAATTTGGGTATAAACCCGCATTGCACAATCATGAAATTCCAATATTAAAAATCAATTCTTTGGGCACAAGAATGAAAGGATATTCTTGTTCAAGCCCCACATACCTTGATTATGATTTTGAGATAAAGAAACTTGATTGGAACTTCTTTTCTCACTTCCTAAGTTGGTTCTTGATGCTCTTGACTTTGAAGTTTTTAATCTTGAACTAATTTGTGCAAACTACGGCTCAATTTTGAGATGTTTAGACAAGAATTGGATGGGATTTTTGAGAGAAACCCTAGCTTTTGGATGGAATGGAAGAGGAAAATAAGGATTTTCTCTTCTATTTGTATATATATAGTGGGTAAGGATGGGTGGAAAGACCAAAATACCATTGATCGAATTCTAGAACTGAAGTCAGATTTTTGTCCTTGGCATGATGCACCACAATCGCGATCCTTCACTGGATTTGGATAATTCAGAAACTGCTTAGTGGTGCGAAGCATTGAAGTCGCATTTGCCACCTTGGTCGTGACCTGGAAAGGCACCGCGATGCGGTGGAATCGCGTTGGTGCACTGGAATTTGAAAATTCTAATATTGAACCTTGGCGCGACGTGCCAATATTTCGAAGGCTTACTGGAAAATGACAACTGCCATTTTGGATCTTACTGGAAAATGACAATTGCCATTTTGGCTGTCTCTGCAATGCGCTAAAGTACCAGGATGCACACTGTCTCACTAAAATGGCTTTAACTCTTCACCCGAGTATCGAATTTAAGCGAATTTGGTATCGATAGAAAGCTTATTCAACTAGATAAATACCATATGTTTTAAATATCAAACACTTTGGAAGTCTTCCCATATTCACTCAAAAGGTGGATTTAGGCTTAAGGAACGATTGGGGTATTACAATATCTCCCCCTTAAAGATATTCATCCTCAAATGTTGCTAGTTATGCTCAAGATCAAAGACGAAACTGGAAATACCTTATGGGAACCATTTTCTCAACTGACTTACTTCACTCTATGTTTTTTGAGTACTTCATCGAATGCACGAATCATAGAATGGATATCTATACAACTGAATACGCTGGATTAGAAGGAAACCGAATTAAGGAAGAATGATATCTTCGGCTTGATTAGAATTCGCAGAGAAGAATGAGGGTACTGAATTCACATTTCTTCTTTTTCTTCCCAAGTAGCACCCTCAACTAATTGATTTTGCCATAGTACTTTAACCAAGGGAACTTCCTTGTTCCTTAGTCTACGGACTTGATAATCTTTGATCTCAACCGGAATCTCATCATATGAAAGGCTATCCCAAACATGAAAGATTCCTGATGGATCAACCATAATAGAATCACCAATGTGCTTTTTGAGCATAGAAATATGAAAGACAGGGTAGACAGCTGACAACTCTACAGGAAACTCAATCTCATAAGTTGTTTTCCCAACATGATGTAAAACTCTATAAGGTCAAATATATTGGGGACTAAGCTTTCCTTTCTTTCCTAATCTTTTCACCCTTTTCATAGGCAAAATTTTCAATCTTGGGGTAAGAACCCATGCTTCCATGTCATGTCAAAACATCATATTAACCATGCTTGATATTAAAAACAATTATAATTCATCTCAAAATCTGGAAATTACTGCAATAGGCATGAAAATATGAAAATAGACATGCAATTCATTTTCTAAAATACTTGAAATCGCAAAATCTTGCAAAGAGCAATAATAGGTATGAACCCTAATTCAAATCTCATGAATAATCATTCAAAATTATATGAATTTTTAATAAAAGCTTGGTTTTGCGCACAAGGATGGAAGATCCATGTTCCTAAACCCCACATACCTTGATTGATGATTAGATGAAGAAACATTAATTATTGATTCCTATTTGAGTTCTTGAAGATGAGTTCTTGATTATCTTGTCTTGGAAATCCTCAATTTAGAGTTTTCTTGGAGAAGCAACGGAGGATTTTGATTTCTCGAAGAAGAAGCTCTTGAGTTCTAGCGTTTTTTTTGAGAGAAAATTGATGAAATAAACATAAAGTGAGTTGGAATTTACTTAATGTTGTGTTTTACATGAATTGGAGCCTTGGGGATTGACCAAAATGCCCCCATTAAGCTTCTAAATAGATCTGGGAAAGAAAGAGAAAATCCTGATTTAATAGCCCACCGCGATGAGCCACTATCGCGGTGGCTCACTGGAAAAGGAAGAGTGGGAACTGAGCCTTCACCGCGACTCGCCACAATCGCGGTGCCCCTTTGGACTGCCATTTTAGCCACTGGCGCAATGCACCAGACTCATGTTGGGCTACTAGATTTGACAATTGGGAATTTGAACTTCTTCACAATGCACGAATATCATGAAGGTACACTGAAATTGACAATTAGGAAATTGTACTTTATCGCGATGCGGTGGTCGCTTAGGTGTGACACTATGAACTTAAAAATGTTTTAACCCTCAACTGAGCATCAGATTTGGATGAATTTGGTATCGATTGAAAGCTTATTCAGTTTCTTACACAATGGGAGGTCTAAATCTGGAAAATTCCACAGCAAATAAAAAGTTTTTCATTTTAGAAGCTAATCCTTATCATTTTAGGGACGAAATTAAGCTAGTAAAAATATGTGGTATTAAAATTTCTCCTCCTTGGAAACATTTGTCCTTGAATGTGGCTAGATAAACTGAAAATAATGAGGAATCTGAGGCTATAACCTATCATACACAACTGAAATAAACTATATGACTGAATCTTAGCATAGTTAGCTACTGAACTGATCTGTGAGTACATGGAGTTACACGTAAATAGCTATATGGCTGAATTTGAGACTGGAAAAGAAATGAATGAAAGAAGACTATTACCTTAAATTGATTCTGAGATCTTGGAGAAGAGATAAGGGTAATTGATGAGTATGTCTGCTTCTGCTTCCCAAGTAGCACCCACAATAGACTAATTGGAATTAAATTTCTGAACTAAGGCAACTGAGATTACATATTGAACATTCACATATGGGAATATACTTACATGAATAAGTTTGGAACATCAGAAACCTCTATCATAAAATTGATTTCTGAGCTGACTTACCTTTACTTCTCATAAGAAACTGATTCATACTGAGAGTTTAGAATTCACTTGAAGTATTCATGATGCAATTACTCATGTAGAACGGTGAAGTGATAAATTATGTAGGCATGAATCATGAGAAAACTAGGCTATGATCATACAATGGATATTACATTGTCTGAGTTGGGATGCTTGGAAAATTAAGATCATTCACTGAATACTTATGAACTGAATCATGACTAGATATCTGAATTTCAAACTGATATCTGATGCATATACTGAGCTGAATTGGCAATTTACTTGGATTCGATTAACTACCTCTTGAAATGGCCATACTAATGAGATTTTAGGTAGTAAGACTAGACTAAATCGAAATATGGAAAATTATAGAAATTTGTCTGTCTGATTGTTAAACTGGATTGAAAGCTATACGGACTGAATCATACTAAATTCTCATACTCAGATGGACTATTTCTCCAACACACTTCTAAGAAATTCTAATTATATTAAGGAGTAAAGAACTTCAGGCATGATCTGAACAATACATCTGTTCACAAAATTACATCATGCTACCCTTTATATCATAGAACATAGACCCATAAATCATAAGCTAGGATAGAATTACTAGGCCTTAAGCAATGAAACTTCTTACTTTCAAGCTTAGAAACACTTCTCAAGAACTCCCTCAACTATAGTATTCCCCTTTAAATACCATATTCACTTGATTCAACTTGTAAGTCTCACGTAGGCATTGATAAATCCATCTACTAAAGTCTAAATTAAAATAAATCCTCTCATCATGGTCAAGCCTAACTCGGAATCACGAGGTACTGCACATAACACCATAATACTTGTCTGAACCATGGATTCGATACCCCAAGCATTGTCATAACTACTCACTCTAGGATGATTCTTCTTATCACTTTAATAACTGAATTCAACCTCTTACTAGAAGTTTATTAATGCACAACACACCTATCCTCTTATATACTAACATGACGTTCAATCCTATCTTCATAAACGCATATGCGCTTCTAAACAAATACCCACAAGAGCACCCTTTTAGTATTCTCTAATATCTCTATTAATAACATATTTCATAGATTATTCTTGAGAAGGTACGCATAAAATATTCTCAATAAACCAAGTCATATACAAAAAGCTTCACCTCAATATTTCTTCATTTATAAACTTACATAAAACTAGCATACAACCATCTTTCCCAACATAACACATTTATTCTCTCCCATCTACTTAACTATTCATCATCACTATCTTGACCTTACAGGGCCTAAAACATGAAGGGATACTAAGCTTAACTTGACACTTTACCGACGTCTGGGGAAATGAATGTTCACAACATGGATTTATTAAAAAGTTCTAATCTGAGGACATACATGATATAGATCTAAATTTTACTGATCGCTAAAAGTGTTGCTTGAGTACTGGAACTGAACATACTATAAATCATAAGTGCGTGAGTCATGATCTGTATGACGTAAATTTTAGGAGTTCATAACTTTATGGAATATGATTCCAAGTGCTAGATGAACTGGAACTCCTCGTACTAGGAACTGTGAGAGTAAATAATCCTCTATTACATACATGATCATGAACTATTATCATGGAACTAACACATAAGGCATGATTAGGTATTGGGATGACTGAAATACCAATACTAAAATAAGAATGGTTTGAGCCTCACCCACAATCTCTGATGTTCTATAACATACTGGCATCGCTACTGGAATTTGACAGGTTGCCTTGGTTACTCATTCTATGATCTCCCCTTTAGCTTTAATCCATCATTCTAAGTCTGAGAAACCCTTTACTAAACTCTAAACTAGACTACACTAACTGCACATTAGAGTTTAGAACACAACGATACAAGTAAATTACAAACATACTATGAAAGACTACACCTGAAAGTGTAAAACCCACTCTTAATACTTTCTTCCAAGGTACAATTATAACGCTCAACTTACACTTCAATTTAGTGCAAGGCGATCGTCATTAATATATTTACCCAACTTTGGAGTAGGGGTCAAATCCACAGGGAATAATGTGAGTGGCAATCAAACTAGTTTGAAACTAAAGCTACAAGTTAAATTTAAACAACTGGCACGAAAACACAAAATAGGGTTTTTTAATGATTAGCAAATAATTGTTGGTTACTTTAGTTTCAGTGTTCATAATCAAGAGTTTATGAAAAACCAAAATTATGTTCACTATGGATTTTTGTACTTGACAGATGCTATTAGTGGTTCAAGATTCTCACGGTAAGTCAAAAAACAAGTTATCTTTATCGAAGTTATGCTAAAATATCTCTCGACCTACTTAATCCTTTAATTACCTAATCTTCTCGAACTTAGGGAATTTATATTCACTGCCCAGATTTTACCTCAGGGTAACCAACCTTGTTACATCGCTAATTATTAAACGGAAGTTTAGTGTTTCCAAGTCCCTGTCGATAATTCACTTCCCACTAAATTTGATTTCTTTCTCAAGAAAATCAAAGCAGGTGTTATTTATCATTTGCAAAAAAAAACATTAATTAAAACCTCAGAATTATCAAGAAGTCCTACCACCTTTCGAATCTTGATCACTAAGCACCTTATCAAAACCTAACCCTACATCCCATAATTCTGGTTAAAGGAATTTAGCCACTCATAACATAAAAATCACAGCAACTAGATGAATTTATGCTTTTAAAGATAAACTTACCACAAGATGAATAGAAACTAGAGATTCTCAGATTAAATCACAAAGGAAATCCCAAAATAATGAATATAATATCTTCAAAGTAATTGCTTTCTCAAGACAAAAGTAGAGAGAGAAAGTATCAAATTATATTGCTCAAAATTCAATGTGCGGAAATCCTCAGAAAACCTTAAAACAAAGCTTTAAATAGTTCAGCCTAATTATGAAAACAAAATAATAGAATTCAGAAACCCTCTCGGATTAGGTGCAACATTTGTGATAGCCTATCAGGAGGCTGATGACTTATCATAAATGTCATCAACTCCTTCAGTTTTGGCTCTGCATGCTTAAGCTTGGTGACATTCTTGACAACTTATCAGACCCTTGATGACCTATCACAAAATGTCATCACAGCTTTTAACTTAGGCCAATTCTCTGTCTACTATTGATGATGAAGTTGATAGTTTATCATGGGGCTGACGACTTATCCCAAATGTCATCAGCCATACTTTTCTTTAGATTTCTTCAAATTTCAACTTCTTTGCTTCCATTCTTGTTGGTTCTCTATCATATCAGCTTCTACTACAAAATCAAACATAAAAGAATCAAAAACAACAAAAGTTACTTAAGACTTTACAATTATTCTTAGTTTAAAGCCTCAAATGTCTTATCATCTGCTCACACATTAACACCTTCAACTTAAAACAATTGCTTGTCCTCAAGCAACTACATGACACCATACTATGATCCTTAACCAAGAGACACATAAAATACCTACGACAGTTGATCATCAATTTTAGTGCAGAACATATTACCCTCTCTATCTTCAATCACTTTAAACACAGTTGTGTATATCAATAAAGATCAACAATGTGACAAAAGGGAATCAAGATATGGCATCAATTCAGCAATAGCAACCATACATGTCCCAAGTTCACACTACCCAAACAAGTAGGCAAGTAGCAACGCAATCGATGTGCCCTTATAATAAAGAAGTCCTTCCTCACTCATATATGAAATCAAGCGTGTAAATACAAGGACAGTCAAGAGACACTCACTCTCAAGAAGAAGTTCCAGTTAATGTATGCCAAATACCATAAGCTTGCCCTTATTTTCATTACCAAAGCTTTCAAACAGCTAAGTTAGGATCACTATAGGAATTTTCTTCATCTTGAAATGTAGGCTTAGGGCTGGTCTGATACACAAGGATATTTAAAGTAACTAAGCCTCCTTGGAACTACACTATTTTTGGGGTCTCACATATCAACCTTTACCTTAATTCTCCCTTTCTTGATTTAAGCACATTCAATCTGGGTGCAGTTTTTATTCATTTTTTTTACAACTTTTTTTTCTCATTCTTTTTCTACTATACCCAGCCTTGCATATTTTTTATTACCCTTCTTCATACTCACTTTACATCACATACCCCTATGATAGCCACCCTCAACTTAGGATATTTGCCTAAGTCGAAGTGCACAATTTGCAAGAAGGACCAGCCAAAACAGGTTCATTGTGATACAAATGGAAAAGTGATAGGTATAATAAAAAGAATAGGCATTCAGGCTCAAAATTAGGATCAACGGATATTATTCACACATGGAATGTCATTTAGGCAAAAAGTAGACTAATATCAACAACGGCCTATGATCCTTTTCTAACCGCTATCCTACAACAAAGCCAAGACCAACCGAGCATGTTTTGGATTTAACACGCAAAGGAAACTAAGTAGTATCTCACACATACATGGCATAATGGTGCATAATAAACTACTACCTATCTGGTTCATGTAGTTGTTAGCAAAGATTATCATGTCCCTAGTACTAATGCCATTAAAAGATTCACAGTAGTCGCATGTAGATATATATCACACAGCTACAAAATAGATCATTGAAGAGGTATTTTAAAAAACAAAACATGTCAACTTCCTTAGATACTTATTTTTCTCCTAGTTAACCATAACACATCACAAAATAAAACACAATATGCCTAAATATGCCAGCTCTAATAGGAACAAGACTCGGGGAAAAGAGGCACGGCAACAAAAACCCTAGGAGGACATAAATACCCACAAGTTGCTCCACCCTCAACTTAAAATCATACAATATTCCCAATGCATTAAACCAAAATGAGAGAGTTAGAAATATACCTGTGGCACCATGGGTGCAAAGATCTGATGTCAATCGTATAATACGAATACAAATAACAAAATACCTTGGGTTGCCTCCCAAAAAACACCTAATTTAGTATCGCGGCATGATAACATTTAGTCATCTTTTATCGCTACACTTAGAAGATTTGAATTGTTGGCCCATATTTGGATCTTTACATCGTTTAGGTCCGTTGGGCAAATATGAGGGCATGATAAGGAATGTTCTATCGCGCCACTTCGAAGACTTGAACTGCTTGTCCAATTTTGCATCAAACTTTAGTGTGGGATCATTGGGCAATAGTAAGAATCTTAAAAAACCACTTAATGGACATTGATCTTTAAGCTTCTTGGCCTTCAAGATTGGGGTTGTAGTATACCTTTTTTGAAAGATAAACTCCAAAATGTAAGAATTTTCGTCCTCATTTTCAAAATTCATCATTTTCTTGGGTGATTCAAATTTCATTACATCCACCAAGCATAATGTTGAAAAGTGGTTCGAATGAGGACTAACTCTCAATTCCGGAGTAGCATCCATAATAGTATATTTACCCCAAAATGCACTAGAATCTTCACAAGAATTGTACTTGATTTCTTCTTTCGACTCTAGTACCATTTCCTTATCTTTGGCATCTTCATTCATGAATGGTTAGGTTAGTTGAGAAATTACCAAGGGTTGCTCAACATCAAGCTCAACATCACTATATGATTCTTGCTCCTCATCTTCACACTCTTCGATTAGTCTAAATGATTCCACATACAATATATCATCTAAACATATTATAGAAGAGTGCTTTGGATGATTGACCTCGATATCAATCTCCACATGAATAACTGACATCATGTATTGACGCATATCATATAAGATATCATTCATTTTTCCATATAATCCGACATTAGTTGAAGCATAGCTTTCATGCCACTCTTTTTGGTGCTTTGTTCCCCCTTTTCTTGACATAAGACCTATAAAACTCATAAGAAGAACTACCATCTTACCAAAAGTGAGGTTGATCATAATATGGACATGGATCATCAAGATAAGATTTCCAACTACAAAGCTCATGTTCATTCCACGATACCATAGTAATAAGCAAACTAAAATAAAAATCTACCTAATACTAGATATAAAAGAAAACTACAAACAAATATTTACAAGTTTGAATTCAAGCAAGTAGGCTAAAATTCCAAATGAACTCAATACGCCAAATTGTTCCCCAACAATGGTGCCATTTTTGATTATTCTCAACTTGCACCTCCATTTAGTGCAAGACGGTCGTCGTTAATAAATTTACCCAACTTTGGAGTTGGGGTGAAATCCACAGGGAATAATGTGAGTGGGGATTAAACTAGTTTGAAACTAAAGCTACAAGTTAAATTCAAACAACTAGCACGAAAAAACAAAATGGGGGTTTTTAATGATCAGCAAATAATTGTTGGTTACTTTAGTTTTAGTGTTCGTAATCAAGAATTTATGAAAAACCAGAATTATGTTCACTAGGGGTTTTGGTACTTGAAAGATGCTACTAGTGGTTCAAAATTCTCATAGTAGGTAGGACAACAAGTTATCTTTATCAAAGTTATGCTTAAATGTCTCTCAACCTACTTAAGCCTTTAATTACCTAATCCTTTTAGACTTAGGATTCACTGCCCAGATTTTACCTCAGGTTAACCAACCTTGCTACAACACTGATTATTAAACGGAAGTTTAGTGTTTCCAATACCCTGTAGATAATTCACTTTTCACTATATTTGATTTCTTTCTCAATTAAATCTATGTAGGTGTTATCTATCATTTGCAACCAATAGACGTTAATTAAAACCTCAGAATTATCAAGAAGTCCTACCATTTTTCGAATCCTGATCACTCAGCACCTTATCAAGACCTAACCCTAGATCCCATAATTTAGGTTAAAGAAATTTAGCAACTTATGACGTAAAAATCAAAGCAACTAGATGAATTAATTCTTTTAAAGATAAAATTACCACAAGATGAATAGAAACTAGAGATTCTCAGATTAAATCACAAAGAAAATTGCAAAATAATGAATATAGTATCTTCAAAGTAATTGTTTTCTCAAGCAAAAATTAGAGAGAGAAAGTATCAAAGTATATTGCTCAAAACTCAATGTGCGAAACTCCTCAGAAAAACCTAAAACAAAATTTTGAAAATGAAATTTGTTCCGAATTTCCTAATGCTTTTTGGGAACGGAAAAAACACTTGGTAGAACTTCCTTACATTCCAGGGTTTGACGAACAAACCATTCCTACTAAAGCCAGACCCATCCAAATAAACCAAGAAATGATGGAAATCTGCAAAAAGGAAATTGACCATCTTCTAAAGAATGGTATTATTAGAAGCTCTAACTCTCACTGGAGTTGTTCTGCCTTTTATGTCAATAACAGTGCAGAAAAGGAGCGTGGAACCCCTAGACTTGTAATAAATTATAAGCCTTTGAACGCGGTCTTAAAATGGATCAGACATCCAATTCCTAATAAAAGGGATCTACTAAAAAGGACTTTCAAAGCTAATCTTTACAGTAAATTTGATATGAAGTTCGGGTTTTGGTAAATTCAAATTGCTGAGAAAGATAAATATAAGACAGCTTTTAACGTCCCATTTGGACATTATGAGTGGAACGTCTTGCCTTTTGGTCTCAAAAACGCTCCATCAGAGTTTCAAAACATTGTGAACAATATTTTCAATCCTTATACGTATATGTCGATTGTTTATATTGATGACGTGCTTATCTTCTCGGAGAACATTGATTCCCATTTTAAACATTTAAACACTTTCTTCAAAATTGTTAAATTTAATGGTTTGGTTGTTAGTGCCAAAAAAATGAAGCTCTTCCAAAAATCTATAAGATTCTTAGGACATGATCTTTATCAAGGTAGCTATAAACCTATTTGTAGAGCCATTGAGTTCTCCTCCAAATTTCCTAATGAAATTACTGATAAGACTCAACTCCAAAGGTTTCTAGGAAGTCTCAATTATGTTGCGGATTTTATTCCTAACATTAGGCAGGTCTGTGAACCTCTTTACAAAAGACTCAAGAAAACCCCAGTTCCTTGGAGTCCTGATCAAACCAATGCTGTTATCAAAATCAAAAGCTTAGTCCAGAACCTTCCTTGCTTAGGAATTCCCAACCCTGAAACCTTCATGATAGTTGAAACTGATGCTTCAGACATAGGATATGGGGGGATCTTGAAGCAAAAGGTTAATGATAGTTCTCCTGAACAGTTAGTCAGGTTCATATCCGGAATATGGAATTTTGCCCAAAAGAATTACAGCACTGTTAAAAAGGAAATTTTATCTATAGTTCTATGTATCACAAAATTTCAAGATGACCTTATTAATAAGGAATTTTTACTTAGAGTAGATTGTAAATCTGCTAAAGAAATTTTGCAAAAAGACGTTAAAAACCTTGTTTCAAAACAAATATTTGCTAGATGGCAAGCTCTCCTATCTAGCTTTGATTTTCAAATTGAATTTATCAAAGGAGAAAATAATTCCCTTCCCGATTTTCTAACAAGAGAATTCTTACAGGGCCACAATGAGACCCACCACACTGGGGAAAATCCCAGTAGGAAGCAAGCAAGAACAGACAAGAATGGCTAGACCATTCGATCCCCCATCAGCCTCAGCCTTAACAAATCCATTAAGACCATCAGTCCCTCAGAGGCCTACTTTAAAAATGGAACTTCAGTCACTGTTCCAAAATAAATATGCAGCTTTGGTAGAATTTTCGAAGCTCCCTCCACCAATGCCGAGTAAATTGGTAGACTTAAAGATGAATAAGCCTTTTGATAAAGGGCAGTCGACAAGTTCTTCTATCCAATCAAAACAAAGTTATGCTATGAAGGCTCCTGAAACCTTTGCGCAAGCCGTAGATCCCACGGTGGTTAAAACAATCCCAACCCCTCCCATCAGAGAGGAGTTCAAATTCATTACCACACAGGTAATGCCTATCATTGCATTAGACAAAGAGTATGAAGGATATCCATTAGATCAGCTAATCAAGCCAGTTTATAATGATAAAAATTTTGTGGATACTGAAAATCCCCTCAAAACAAGAAGATATTATGAAGCTATCCTCGTTGACACTGACTCTATCAAGGTCGAGCATTCTATGAACGAGCGGAATCCAGAATACATTGATTATTCTAGATTCACTATTAAAAGGGTATTAACCCCTTTCAACTGGTTTGCAGATCACCTGCATACTCCAATTGCACTATCCATGCCTCACAGGCCACAAACGTATAATTGGTACGACTATAAGTCGGCATGGTTCAATTTTTTATATATCAGGCCAGGACACACCTGGTTTATTAAATATTATCCAGCAATGGTAGATGCCATTATTCCTAGATGGTTTTATGAATGGTGGATCTATTTTGGAGGAATCAAGGAAATCCTTCCCCAATAATTCATTAATCGGTTCACGGATTTCTGTACAAAAGAAGGGTGTGTAACCCTCCCAGAGCACATTCAGATGTGCAAATTCTTTATCAAAAAGTGAGTTTCCTATATCATTTCCTGGAATTTCGCTAAAGGGGAACAAGACCGAATCAAATATTTATCCAAAGAGATAAAAGTCAAAGGATGGACTCCCAAGCCAGCAGCACCAAAAACTCAAGACAAGGAGAAAACAGCCACTTCCTCGGCTTAGGTACGAAGGGGTTGGGTGATAGCATCAAAGTGCCATTCATTATTATGAATGACTTCATCCCAAACCAAGGGCTTGGGGACAAAGACATTGGTTCTGTCTTTATTGGCCTCCATGAGTGTGGTGACACCCCTAGGACTTGTGAATCTAGCTTGGGGTGCTAGAGTTGTACCCATTAGTCGATAGTATACTCTGTATATTATCCCGATTTCTCTAGTATTATCCTTACTGTTCATGTTTTTTGTTTTAACATTAAGAGTTAAAACATCCATGATGTTAGGATCATTAATGTCTACTGAGAAATTAGGGTAACAATTAAAGTATACCGGGCCGTCGGCTAGGTTACTTTGAATGACTCCTAAGAGTGAGTCATCAAAATTTAATAGACGAGCATCTCTTAGTATAGCACAGACAGGGATGTCTAGACCCTGTCTAAAGAGTGGTTTAATGGCCACTTGAACAAGTCCGATATGCAGATAATCAAACTAATTTTTAAAACGGTTTATGTCGAGGTCATTTAAAAGTTGTATAATTTCTAAAGAATTATTGATGGCAACAGTAGACTCGGAGGTCTTAATATTATGTTTTTTGAAAAAACTAAATTTTCCAATTTGATAAATCGTATTAAAAGATTCTTCTGGAATACTCCAGTTTTGAAGATTATTTTCTATATTAGCAATCTGAGTTGCTTTAGAAGATAAGTTGATAGTATTTTTAGTATGCATACTACATTTATAGTCTAGGTTCATACTATCTTCTCTTATGAGTACTATTTATATTTAAATGGAGGTAATTGGCAATCTGAATACATATCTAATTCTTTCTAAACTGAACAACTCATAAGAATGAGAACACAAAATTTCAACTGAAGGAACTTAACACACTAGGGATCTCCTATCAAGCCCTTTATATGACTTCTGAAACTTTTGCTAGCAAATCTGAGAGAATTATATGGGAAGAAATTGGAACTTGCTAATCATGTTATCGTAAGAATAAGTCATAGATAAAGAATTTTGAGGCAACACATGAGTAAATGGGAATTTTTGAGAGAACAACTTTACTGCATAATTTAAAGTATGAAAGAAAGAAAACTTTTCTTAAATACCTCATAGCCTCTAAAAGAAAAATACAGACATCTCTGTACCATTTCGAAGACTCTACTAGACATGGCTACACAGCACCCTAGGACACTTGAACCTTGTACTCTGATACAAAATTTATAATGCCCCAAAAATGGGTCCCAAGATATTGCACGATGCTTAGAATTATAGGTGATCCCAAGCTAACCCTTCTACTGGCATAACTTATAAGCAAAAGAATAAAATACATAAATCTGAATGAAATAAGTAGAGGATTTAAAGAATAAAATAATGTTAATTTATAGCTCTTTAACATTATCTATCCATAAATTTGTTACCTATATTATGAGACAATGGGACACATAGACATATATATGGATCAGTACTTTGAGGATCTACTGAGTTTATGGGGGTAAAATGCATAAGTAAAACATCATCTCATTATCATAAAATATAAAACAATGCATGCTAAATGTAAATCACTCATATAAGCTAAAATATCTAAAATACTAAAATCTGTTATCATGAATAACAAATCATACTTTAAAATCTAGTGAGTCATAAACTTTAGTTCTGAAAGCTATGCTTGTATTCTCTCTTTAAATCATACTGTCTAAGCGTAGAAAGGACTGATTCTAATTTCTGAAATCTAAAATCTAAAGTCTATAGTTAATATATTTCTCTAAAGAATAATATGAGTAGAACTTATGAGCCTTCACACTTAGTTTTCTAAAAGATTTTTCCATTAATCTTTTTTTGAAAGTCTTTACTATTATAAAAATTTATTCTGAAAGGGAAAATACTTTAATTGAAGATTATCTGTAAGGACAACACTTTATCTTAAGGGAGGTTCTCTTAACCGACATAAACTAAGCGATCTACATGGATTCCAACATCTCATCCTCCTAAGAAAGAAACCTCACATTAGGAAAAGGTTTTATACTCTTGCCAGGGAGTATAACCTCAACTTACTATGGGCTCTCAAATCTCAATTATATGGTGGTACATAGTTCTGGGGTATGAGACCTTGGAATCATACCCAACTCAGTGCTAAATACTACTCACTTTAACTTATTATGCTCATCTTGTTAGAAATCCACTTTAAAACTAGCATAAGGGTTTATTATAAAATAGGTTATGCACTTATCTAAGTCAATTTGTAAATGAAGCTATTTTTCTTTTTGTATTATGTATTAAATATGTAAAATGGATTCCAAAATTTATCTGGTGATCGAAAGATCAAAGCTTTACTAAAAATCTGTAAATAGTCTGATAATAGGATGCTTAAAGCATAATCTTTCTTGAAATATTAATATTCAATCTTAGGGTAACAACCTATGCTTCAATCTCATGTCGAAACATTATATTAATCATACTTGATATTGAAAACAATGATAATTCATCTCAAATTTTGGAAATTACTGTAATAGGCATTAAAATATGAAAATAGATATACAATTCATATTCTAAAACACTTGAAATCTTAAACTCTTGCAAAGAGCAATAATGGGTATGAACCCCAATTAAAATCTCATGAATAATCATTCAAAATCATATGAATTTTAAATAAAATCTTGGGTTTCGGCACAAGGATGGAATAAGATCCTTCTTTATAAACCCCACATTCCTTGATTGATGATTAGATGAAGAACTTGAATTATTTCTTCCTATTTGAGTTTTTGAAGATGAGTTCTTAATTATAGTGTCTTAGGAATCTTCAATTTAGACCTTTCTTAGAGAAACATTGGAGGATTTTGATTTTTGGGAGAAAAAGATCTTCAGTTCTAGGGTTTGTTTTGAGAAAAAATTGAGGAAATAAGCATAAAGTGCTTTGGAATATACTTAATATTGTGCTTTACATGAATTGGAGCCTTGGGGATTGACCAAAATACACCTATTAAATTTCTAAATAGAACTGAAAAAGAAAGAAAAAATCCCAATTTAATAGGCCACCACGACTTGCTACTATCGTGATGGCTCACTAGAAAAGGACGAGTGGGAACTGGGCCTTCATCACGATGCGCCACAATCGTAGTGCCCCTTTGGACTGCCATTTTGGCCACTGGTGCAATGTGCCAGTATCGCTTTGGGCTATTGGATTTAGACAATTGGGAATCTGGACCCCTCCACGATGCACTAATATTGCAGAGGTCTGCTGGAATTGACAATTATGAAATTGTCCTTTACCACGATGCGGTGGTCACTCAGGTGGAACACAATCAATTAAAAATTCTCTAACTCCTCAATCGAGTTTCAAATTTAGAGGAATTTGATATTGATGGAAAGTTTATTCAATTTCCCATATAATAGAAGGTCTAAATCTAGAAAATTTCATATCAAATAAAAAGGTATTCCTTTTAGAAGCTAATTGTTGACATTCTAGGGTTGAAATTAAGCTACAAAAAATATGGGGTATTACAGTACATCTAACCATCAACAGATTGATGAGTTAGAAAAATTAAAGGGAAAGGACAAGGAGGCAGTGGTTACCACTCTCCCAAAATCACCGTTACCCTTCACCCATCGTGTAATACCTCATTTTTTCCTAGCACAAATTAAATCTCATTATGTGAGTATCCATACAAAAAATTTAAGAATTACTCATTATTTATTCGGTAAGAGCCCACCAAGTTTTGGAAAATTGAACTAGCTTTCCAACAATATAAGATTCACCTTACTCAAATAACCGAGTAAGAAGTTATGGCGATTTTAAGTTTCATCCATTAAACACCGTCATTTTGACCCTTAGCACATCATGGAGCTAGTATAAATAAAAAAATTTAGTTTTTAGTGTGGTACAACAATGTTGGCGCATCACGCCAAGGACCCAGTTCACGTTTGGCAATTTTTAGTGAGCCATCGCGATTATGGTGCATCGCGGAGGTGACAAAAATGGTCAATTTGTAGTGAAGGACCGCGATCTTACCGTGTCACTCCATCATCTAGTTTCCCAATTGTCCCTTTTCAAGTGGGTTGGTGCGATAGTGGCACATTTGCCAAGGCAAAAAATCAGGATCTTCAGTTTTTAGTTTGCATTTCAAAATTCATTTAGGGGTATTTGGGTCTTTTTCCTAAGCCCAAAACTCATCCTAACCACAAAATTCAACGCCCAATTAACCTAAATACTCATCATTATTGAAGTCCTCTCAAATTAAAGATCCACTTTTCAAGAATAAGAAACCCTAGCTCTAATATTCAAGGCCAAATCTCAAGAACTCTCCATCATTCCTCTCAAATTCATTAACTCATGTAGGTTAGATGTTAATCCATGGTTTTCTTTCACCCATGGAGTCCAACTATCATATTTAAATTAAAAAATTGTGATCTTTTTAAGTTATTCAATTTTAAATTGTGATTTCAGCCATGGATCTCCATGAACAATGATTTTATACCATGTTTCAATGAAATTATTATTGTTATTCAATTCTCTCTGTTTTAATGTTATCATTAATTGAATTAAATCACGATTCAGTGTTATTCATATTGAATTCATAATTTTACTACAAGTTCCATGACATTCCTATGACTTGATCAAACCATGAACTCTAAGTATTTGATAGAATGCTATAAGAGTGATTGATTTAATAAAAGCCTTTATGATTTGTCCTCCAAGCTTTAGTGTCATTTTACTATTATTGTTTTTGAATTCAGGGGGTATAAATACCCAAAAACCATAGTTGTTTACTTAGTCTAGTCTAAGTACATTATAGAATAGTCTTCAGAATATACTATGAGCATTATCAAAATAGTCAGATATTAGTCAGTTAAACTCTGAACAGTCTGGTATTTCAGTGTCTTTCAGTTGGGAGTAGGACTTAGAACCAAGCGAGTGTAGGGATGATGACTTACCCGTCAGATAGGCAGAGTATCTAGTAGTATTCCCTAAACTCTAGAACTATGTAGCCAGCGTAGTATATAAGAATTCACCTATCAGTGTAGGCTTGACTATCTCGCAGGGTTCACTCATCAGTTTAGGGTTGACACCCTTAGTCCTTCCTGATAGTACATTAGTATAGTGGATCAACACAACCAGCGTTAGTACCCATGGGATGGTATTGACACCCTTCCAACTAGAGTTTTAGGTTGGACCCCAATTAGCTTAGATTAGGGAATGTCAGTTAGAGGATAGCTCCCACAGTCTCAGTCCAATAATTAGACTAGTAGTTTAGTCTCAGTGTTGATTGACCAATGTATACAAATATTAGTTATTTCAATATTTCAGTTTATAGATTTTTATTCAGTTTATGTTATATGCTTGGTCATGCATCCCCAGTATCTGTAGATTTCACGTACCTTCAGTATTTATAGACTTTCATGCATACACAGTATTTATAGATTTCACATATTTTTAGTATCTATAGATTTTATTCTCTCTAATCAGTTCTCCATGTTTTACATGTATATTCAGATAGTTACTATTCCTATTCATAAAACCATGCATGTCAGCCTACCTTATTTAGCATACCAGTATATTCAAAGTACTGAACGCATACTTTTCTTTTGTGCTATGATGTATTATATCATAGGTTATGATGCTCAGTTATTGAATCGCACTTAGACTTCTCAGACTCCCAGTAGTAGTAGTGGTGAGTCCTCATATTTTTAGGAAAGACTATTTTACTCCATGTCTTTATTTCAGTATTTAGTGGAGTTAGTTGAGGCCTGTACAATAAACTCTAAGTTAGTCAGTTTAGACGTTTTTCGGATATTACAATTAGTTATTCAGTATTCAGACTTCAGTTGGCATGCCAGTCAGTTATTCAGATTTTCTTTATCTTATCAGATTCAGATAGTCCTTTCTTCAGATTCATAATTTAGTATTTATTTTAGATATTAAAAGCTTATGGCATATCAGTTATTTTTTCTCATTTATGATTATGTTATTCAATACTCATAGTAGGTATAGGCTCATGGGTTAGCTTATGGTCCCTCGAGACTATAAAAACTATGTGACGCCTAGGGTGTACTCTCATGGCATTACAAACTTGGTATTAGAGCCTAAGGTTTTAAAGAGTCCTAAGAAGTCTAAAAGTCGCGTCAAGTAGAGTCTTGTGCATGGGTGTGCAGCGCGCCACACTTATCGGCAGGAGGCTACAAGGTGTTTAGGAAAAGTTTCCCTCCTTTCAGTATTCATGTCATGCGAGTGAGCATGAGATAAAGTTAAACTCTTAGGCTAATCCATTTATTGCTTCCATGTATAGAACATGCCTCCCAAAAAGAATAACAAAAGAGGAGTAGGAAACCATCCAATACCTCCGCCCATCCAGGTAGACCTTTTAGACGAGTATGTCTCTCACGAAGAATTCAAAGCTGCATTCACCACTCTAGAAAACTCTGTAGCAGCTCAGAATGAATGAATAGCTTCTATTTTTGCCGACCCAGTTACTAGTACTGCTGTAAATAGAATTCAGGACTTTACCCAACTGAATCCTTCTTCCTTCACAAGATCCAAGTCTAAAGAGGATCTACATGAATTCTTAGATATGGTTCAAAAGGTAATAGATGCTATGAGAGTGATATCTAGTGAGACTGCTGAGTTGGTTGCATATCGGTTGCAGGAATAAGCCCATTATGGTTAAAATAGTGGAAGGTTGATAGGGGTTTTATTACAGGGCCTGTAGAATGGAAAGAGTTTGCTATGATTTTTTAGACAGATTCTTCCTATTGGAGTTAAGGGAGGCCAAAGTTTTAGAATTTATTAACTTGAGGTAGGGCAACATAAGCGTAAAGGAGTATTCCCTCAAGTTTACTCAGTTAGCTAGATATGCTCCTCATGTGGTAGCTGACAGCAGGTCCAAGATTAGTAAGTTTTTGTCTGGTGTATCTGATAGTGTTGTCATGAAGTTAAGGATCGTAATGCTGATTAGGGAGATGGACTTGTCTAAGTTGATGGTCCATGCTCAACAAATTAAGGTGTAGAAGATTAAAGAGAAGGAGAGAGGATACAAGAGAGCTAGAATAAGTAGTTTTAATTTCAAAAAGCCAAGGTCAGAATGTGAATCGTCCTCAGTTTCATCAAAGATCTTCAGCCCCAGCACCTTCTTAAGCTAGTTCCTCAGTACGTAAATTCAAATCTAATAGTAGGGATAGAGCACCAGGCTCCAAGTCCTAAGGCAATGTTAACAATGCCTGTACGAACCCTCAATGTCTAAAATATAGAAGGAACTATCACGAAGAGTGTAGAGCGGGCAGTGATGTATGCTTTTAGTGTGGTAAGCTAGGCCATCGGATTCAAGAGTGTTGGGTAGTTGCTCAGAAAGGTAGGGATTTGTGCTAATAGGGCCAGTCCCATCAGTCATCAGTTCCATCCGATCGCCCAACTCAGCAGAGTGCCACTTCTAGTACTACTAGCAGTCAGTATTCGAACATATTATATGCTCTTCAGTCCCACCAAGATCAATAAAATTCTCTTGACATAGTTACTAGTACATTGTAGGTCTTTCACTTTTATGTTTATGCTTTACTAAAACCTGGAGCTTCTCTTTCTTTTGTAACTTCATATATAGCCGTCAATTTTGGAGTCAGTCCCGAAACTCTAGTAGAGCCTTTTTTAGTGTCTACTCCTGTGGGTGTTCTTATTATAGTCAGGTAGCTATACAGGAATTATTCGATTGCAATATTTTAGAAAGTTATCTCTGATCTCTGGAGTTAGAGATGATGGATTTTAACATTATTCTTGGAATGGATTGGCTTCACTCATGCTATGCATCATTTGATTCTAGAAATAGAATAGTTCATTTTGAGTTTCGAAATGAACCAGTCCTTTAATGGAGGGGTAGTACCACAACACTTAAGGGTTAGTTGATTTTATACCTTAGAGTGAGAAAGATGATATCCAAGGGGTGTAGTTACCATGTTGTTTGAGTCAAGGACTATAGATTAGAAAATTCAACTCTTGAGTCATTTCCAGTGCTAAATAAGTTCTCAGATATGTTCCCTGAAGATCTTCATGGAGTTCCTCTCGAAAGGGAAATTGACATTAGAATAAATCTTCTCCTAAATACTCATCCTATATCTATTCCTACATACAGAATGGCTCCCACTGAACTCAAGGTACAAAAAGAATAGTTAAAGGATCTCCTAGATAAGGGATTCATTAGACCCAGCATCTCCCCGTGGGACGCACTAGTTCTATTCATGCATAAGAAAGATGGTTCTCTCAGAATGTGTATTGACTACTATCAGTTAAAAAAAGTCACTATCAAGAATAAGTATTCACTTTCTAGAATTGATAACTTATTTGACCAACTTCATGGTGCTAGCTACTTTTCCAAGATAGACCTCAGATCAGGCTATCATCAGCTTAAGAACAGGGAATGTGACATTCCAAAAATAGCTTTCCAAACTCGGTATGGTCACTTCGAATTTCTAGTCATGTCCTTTGGTCTCCCAAATGCCCCAACAACATTCATGGACTTGATGAATCGAGTGTTCAAACAGTACTTGGAAATGTTCATAATAGTCTTGATTGATGGCATTCTTGTTTACTCCCGTAGTGAAATGATCATGTAAACTATCTCAGAATAGTGTTACAGACTCTTAGAGCTCACTAGTTATTTGCTAAATTCATTAAGTGTGAATTCTGGATAAGACCAGTAGCTTTTCTTGGCCATATTATTTTTGGTGATGACATTAGATTTAATCCTCAAAAAAACAAAGCAGTAAGAAACTGACCTAAACCTATCTCTCCATCAGATATCAGAAGTTTCTTGGGTTTGGCTGGCTATTACCATCGGTTTGTTGAAGGGTTTTCGTCTATTGCATCCCCATGTCCAGATTGACTTAGAAGAAAGTTAAATTTCAATGGTCAGATTCCTATGAGAAGAGTTTTCAAGAGTTGAAGACTCAACTAACCTCAGCAAAGAGGGGTTTGTTGTGTCTTGTGATGCATCTGGAGTAGGTTTGGATTGTGTCCTCATGCAAAGAGGTCAGGTTATATCTTATGCCTCTAGACAACTTAAGCCCCATGAGAAGAATTATCAGACTAATGATCTCGAGTTAGCAGTTGTAGTGTTTGCCTTAAAGATTTAGAGGCATTACTTGTATGGGGTGCATGTTGATGTGTTCATAGATCATAAAAGCTTGCAGTATGTGTTCTCTTAGAAAGAATTGAATTTGCGCCAGAGAAGGTGGTTATAGTTATTAAAAGAATATAACATGAGTGTTCTGTATCATCCGGGCAAGGACAATATAGTGGTAGATGCTCTCAGAAGATTGTTTATGAGTAGTGTTGCTCATGATAAGGATGGTAAGAAGAAATTAGCTCAGGAAGTTCATCTGCTTTCTCGACTAGGTGTCTACCTAGTCGATTTAGTAAAAAGTAGTATATGTGTGGAGGGTAGTTTAGAATCCTCTCTATTTTCCAAAGTAAAGGAAAAGCAAGATAGAGATCCCAGTCTAGTTACATTGAAAGAATCAGTCAGAGATCCAAAAGTGGAGGTTTTCTCCCAAGGGGGAGATGGTATATTGCTTTATAGAAGCGCATGGTGCGCGCTACTCTATTTATCCATGGGCCACTAAGATATACCCTAATTTGTGGGAGATCTACTGGTTGAATGGGATGAAGAGGGATATTGCATAGTTCATAGCTAAGTTCTCTACATTCCAGTAGGTTAAGATTGAGCACAAGAATCCTAGTGGGTCCATGCAATAGTTCAGTATTCCCACATGGAAATGAGAGGAAGTAAACAGTGATTTTATGATAATTTTGCCTCGTACTCATCATCAGCATGATTCTATTTGGGTTATCATAGACCGGATGACCAAATCAGCTCATTTCTTGCATGTCCATACCTCTTATTCAGTCGAGGACTATGCTATCTTAGAGTGTTGGTTAGGCTGCATGGTGTTCCATTATCTATCATCTCTGATAGAGGTACCTAGTTTACCTCTTACTTCTGGAAAGCATTCCAAAAGGGTCTTGGTACCTAAGTCCACCTCAGTACAACCTTTCACCCTCAGACAGATGGTCAAGCAGAAAGGAACATTCAGACTCTTGAAGATATGCTTAGAGCATGCATATTTGATTTTAAAGGTAGTTAGGATGACCACTTGCCTTTGATCAAATTTGCATATAATAACAGTTATCATTTCAGTATCTAGATGGCTCTTTTTGAGTCTCTTTATGTAGGAGATTTAGATCTCTGATTGGTTGGCTGGAAGTAGGTGAGGCTGTAGTAGTAGAGCCTGACTTAGTGTTTGACGCATTACAGAAGGTCCTGTTGATCAGAGAAAGGCTTAACGTAGCTTAAAGATGACAGAATTCCTATGTAGATGTGAGAAGAAAGGATCTCTAGTTTGAGGTTAGTGATTTTGTGTACATGAAAATATCTCCCATGAATGTGGTAAAGAGGTTCGGCAAGAAAGGAAAACTAAGTCCTTGATATGTCGGTCCCAATAGAATTCTCAGTCATTTTGGAAAGGTAGCTTACGATCTTGAGTTGGCTTCAGATTTACCTTCAGTACACCCAGTGTTCCATGTCTCATTGTGGAAGAAGTGTATTGGTTATCAAGTTGTAGTTGTTCCCCTAGAAAGTGTAGATGTTTAGAAAAGTCTTTCCTATGAGGAAGTTCTAGTCATAATTCTTGATCATCAAATTCGTAGACAAAGGAACAATGAAGTTCCACTAGTTAAAGTTATTTCGTGGAATCAGTCCGTTGATAGATCCACTTGGGAAGTAGAAGAGATATGCGGATCAAGTACCCTCATCTTTTCTCTGTGAATTCAGATTCGGTTTAAGGTATTAATCTTCTTAAGACTCCTCTCTATCATGCTTAGTTTTAGTTTCATATTATGTTCATATCAGTCGTGCATTTATGAATCAGTTCAGTCATGCATTCCATGCATCAGATATGCATGTTCAGTGTGTAATATCAGTCCATCAATTTCCTCAATTAACCAGTCTTATTCCAGGATGAATGATCCCAAGGGGGAGATATTATAATACCCCATATTTCCCTAGAACAAATTAAATCTCAATATGTTAGTATTCAAACATAAAATTTCCGAATTACTCATTATTTCTTGGTTAAGAGCCCACCAAGTTTTAGGAAATTGAACTAACTTTCCAACGATATACGATTTGCCTTAATCTAATAACTGAGAATGAAATTTTGGTGATTTTAAGTTTCAGTCATTAAACACCATCATTTTGACCCTTAGCATGTCACGGAGCCAGTCTAAATAACAATTTTCAGTTTCTAGTATTGTACCGCAATGTTGGCGCGTCACACCAAGGTCAAGATTCACGTTTGACAATTTCTAGTGAGCCTCCGCGATGATGGCGCATCGTGGAGGTAGAAAAAATGGCATTCCAGTGAATGACCGAGACCTTACCACATTGCTCCATCATCTAGTTTCCCAATTTCCCTCTTCCTGTGGCTTGAAGCGATAGATGCATATCGCATCAAGGCCGAAAATTGGGATCATCAGTTTCCAGCTTGCATTTTTAAATTTGTTTAGAGGTATTTGGGTCTTTTTCCTAATCCCTAAACTCATCCGTAACATGAAATTTAACCACTAATTGACCTAAATACTCATCACTATTCAATTTCTCTAAAATTAAAGATCCCTTTTTCAAGAATAAGAAACCCTAGCTCTAAAATTCAAGGCCAAATCTTAAGAACTCTCCATTAATGCTCTCAAATTCATTAACTCATGTATGTTAGATGTTCATCCATGGGTTCGTTTAATCCATGGAGTCCAAGTATCTTATTTAAATTATAAAATTATGATCTTTTCAAGTTATTTGATTTTAAATTGTAATTTCACCCATGAATCTCCATGAACTATGATTTTATACCATGTTTTAAAGAAATTATTGTTGTTATTCAATTCTCCATGTTTTAATGTTATCATTCCTTGAATTAAATCATGATTTAGTATTATTCATGTTGAATTCATTCTTTTACTACAAGTTCCATGACATTCTTATGATTTGATCAAACCATGAACTGCAAGTGTTTGAAAGAATGCCTACAAGAGTTATTGATTTAACAAAAGCCTTCATGCTTTGTCCCCCAAACTTTAATGTCATTTTACTATTATTGTTTTTGAGTCCTGGGGGTACTGAATACCCAAAAACCATAGTTTTTTACTTACTCTAGTCTATGTACATTACTGAATAGTATTCAGAACATTCTATAAGTATTATCAGAACAGTCAGATATCAGTCAGTTAAACTCAGAATAGTTTAGTATTTCAGTGTCTTTTAGTTGGGAGTAGGACTTAGCGTCGAGCTAATGTAGGGATGGTGGCTTCCCCATAGATAGGCGGAGTCGCTATTACCAGTCCCTAAACACTATAAATGCATAGCCAGTGTAGGATATAACAAGTCACCCATCAGTGTAGGCTTGACTATCTCACAGGGGTATCCCATCAGTTCAGGCTCGACACCCTTAGTCCTTCGTGACAATACATCAGTATAGTGGATCCACATAGCCAGTGTTAGTATCTGTGGCACGGTATTGACACCATTCCAACTGGGATTACAGGTTGGACCCTAATTAGCTCAAATTGGGGAATATTGGTTAGTGGATAGCTCCCACAGTAATAGTCCAGCAATGAGACCAGTAGTTCTGTCTCAGTGTGTATTGACCAAGGCATATAGATATCAGTTATTTCAGTATTTCTATTTATAGATTTTTATTCAGTTTATGTTATATGCTTGGTCATACATCCCTAATATCTACAAATTTCAAGTATCTTTAGTATTTTATAGACTTTTATCCACACACAGTATTTAGAGATTTAACATATTTTCAGCATCTACAGATTTTATGCTCTCTATTCAGTACACCATATTTTACATATATATTCAGACAGTTATTATTCCTGTTCATGAAACCATGCATGTCAGCCTACCTCATTGGCATTCCAATATCTTTAAAGTACTGATCGCATACTTTTCTTTTGTGCTATGTAGTATTATATCATAGGTTCTAACGCTCAATTATCGGATCGCACTTAGAATCCTCAGACTTCCTGCAGTAGCAGTGGTGAGTCTTCATATTTTAAGGATAGACTATTTTACTTAATGTCTTTATTTTAGTAGTTAGTGGAGTTAGTTGGGGCCTGTCCCATCAACTCTCAGTTAGTCAGTTTAGAGGCTTTTTAGATATTACAATTACATATTCAGTATTCAAACTTCATTTGGCATGTCAATTAGTTATTTAGATTTTCTTTATCTTATCAGATTCAGATAGTCATTTCTTCAAATTCATAATTTAGTATTTGTTTCAAATATTAAAACATTATGGTATATCAGTTATTCTAACGCATTTATGATTATGTTATTCAGTAATCACAGCAGGTACCAACTCAGGGGTTAGCTTGTAGTCATTCAGGACTGTAAGCACCGTGTGATACCTAGGGAGTACTCTCAGAGTGTTACACATCGATTAAAAAAGAAGATCGATGACATAAGGTTCAGCCAATTTATGGCAATGCTGAAGCACCTGACCATGAATATGCCTTTAGTGGAGGCACTAGAGTAGATGCCAAGATATGCTAAGTTTATGAAGGACCTTGTGTCAAAGAAGAGAACAGTTAGCTATGAACCGATGGATAATCTTCTCTATTATGGAGCCATTTCGACAAGATTCTTGGTACGAAAGAAAGCCAATCCTTGAGCGTTCACCATCCCTTGTACTATTGGGTCACTTGATTTTGCTAAGTCCTTATGCAATCTCAAAGTAAGTATTAACTTGATGCCTCTTGCTATTTATAAGAGGTTAGGATTAGGGGATCCTACACCCACAAATCTACAATTGGTGATGGCGAACAGGTCAGTGAAACGGCCAGTGGGGATATTATATGATGTTCTAGTAAAGGTGTCTAACTTTATATGTCCTATAGATTTCTTTATTCTGGACTGTGAGGTGGATTTCAAGGTACCCATAATCTTAGGTAGACCTTTCCTCGGAATCGACAGTTTGGTTATTTATTTAAAGGATAATGAGCTACTATTCAGGCTTAATGATGAGGTAGTTCGCTTTGATGTGTGATAGTCTATGAAGCGACCCAAGGGGATGAGTGTATTTTCAATCGTTGATGTTTATTATGAATCCAAGAAAGAGGTTTCGATTGAGGAAAAACATGTTGTGAAAACTATGGATGCAGTCTTGATGAACTTGGATGGTGAAGGTATTGAGGAATACAAAGAGATAATGTGTGCTTTGACGGGAATGGGATCCTATTCATATGCTTCTAAGAAGCTGGACTTAGATCTGAAAAATAGGCCAACACCACCGGCTAAGCCATCTATCAAAGAGCAACCGGTGTTGGAGTTGATGAAGTTGCCAAGACATTTACGGTATATGTTTCTAGGTAGTGGAAATACTTTACCTGTGATTATTGCTGTAGATTTGGTAGAACACTAGGTTAAGGAACTTATCTCTGTGCTTAGAAGATATAAAAAGGCTATAGGTTGGACTATTGCCAATATTATTAGTTTCCCTCCGGTATTTTCTCTCACAAGATTCAGCATGAAGAAGATTGCACACCAACCATTGAGCACCAATGTCACCTTAACCCACCAATGCAAGAGGTAGGTAAGAAGGAGATCATTAAACGGCTTGATGAAGGAGTTGTATATCCTATCTCTGCTAGTAAATGGGTAATCCCCATTCAATGTGTGCCCAATAAATGGGCCATGACTATAGTGGTGAATGAGTAAATAAGTTAAGTCCACTCAGGCCTATGATTGAGTGGAGAGTTTGCATGGACTATTGTAAGCTCAACTCATGGAATCTGAAGGACCACTTCCCAATGTTGTTCATCGATCAAATGCTTAATAGGATGGCAAGAAGAGGTTGGTATTTCTTCTTGGATAGGTATTCATGATACAACCAGATTTCTATTGCTCCAGAAGATCAGGAGAAGACCACATTCACTTGCCCGTATGGTACTTTTTCTTTCAAGTGAATGCCCTTTGGTTTGTGTAACGCACCTACCACTTTTCAATGGTGCATTATATCTATCCTTTTTTATATGGTGGAGGACACCTTGGAGGTGCTTACAGATGACTTTTCAGTAGTAGGTGATTCTTTTGAGTTATGTCTGAGAAATCTGAGTAGAGTATTGCAAAGATGTGAGGAGTTCAACTTAGTGTTGAATTGGGAGAAATGTCACTTTATGGTGAAGGAGGCCATTGTCCTTGGTCACAAAATTTCAGTTAAGGGAATCGAAGTCGACCGGGCCAAGATCGAAGTTATTGAGAAACTACCACCCCCTATTTAGTAAAGGGAGTGCAGAGTTTCCTTGGTCCTGCAGGGTTCTATCGTCAATTTATAAAGGACTTCTCCAAAATTACAAATCCACTTTGCAAGCTATTAGAGAAGGAAGTCAATTTCATATTTGATGATGATTTCAAGAAGGCATTTGAATTCCTTAAGGAGAAATTGGTTATTGTCCCAATCATTGTTGCACAAGATTGGTCGATGCCATTTGAAATTATGTATGATACAAGTGGAGTGGCGCTTGGGGCTGTGCTTGGCCAAAAGAAGTACAAGCTATTTCACCTCATTTACTAAGCAAGGAAGGCATTGAATGGGGCTTATAAGAATTACACTATCACTGAGAAGGAATTCTTGTGGTGGTCTATGCATTTGAGAAGTTCCGTGCTAACTTATTAGGGACTAAAGTGATAAAGAATACAGACCGTGTCTCTTTGAGGTATTTGATTGAAAAAATAGATGTAAAGCCAAGGCTAATCAGATGGGTGGTTCTTCTTCAAGAGTTTGACTTTGAAGTCAAAGATCGAAAAAGATGCAAAAATAAAGTTGTAGATAAGTTGTCTAGACTTGAAGGAGATCAAGTAGTTAAGGATGATCTCGATTTTGATGATACATTTCCAAATGATAAAATCCTGGCTGCTTTGCTTGAACAAGTACCTTGGTAAGTGGACTTTGCAAATTATGTGGTAAGTGAGATTATATCAAAAAATCTTTCTTTTCACCAAAGAAATAAGTTTCTTCATGATGTTACATACTACTTCTGGGATGAGCCATATTTATTTCGGTGGTGTGTGGATAACATTATAAGGCGATGTATCCCAAAGGTAGACATGTTGAGTATTCTGGAAGCTTGTCATGCTTCCTCAGTTGGAGGTTACCATGTAGGTGATCGTACTACAAGAAAGGTATTGCAGAGTGGCTATCATTGGCCAACCCTATCAAGGATGCATATGAGTTCATGAGGAAATATGAATAGTGCTTAAGACAAGAGTTAATATCGAAGCATCATGAGATGCCCATGGCGAAGATGTTGGAAGTTGAACTATTTAATACATGGGGCATCGATTTCATGGGGCCGTTTATGAGTTCCTATGGACTAAAATATATCTTGGTGGTTGTGGACTATGTTTCCAAATAGGTTGAAGTTATTGATTTAGCTAATAATGATGGCAAGAGAGTGGTGAATTTTTTGAAAAAGCACATCTTCTCCCATTTGGAGTTCTTAGAACTATCATTAGCGATGGGGGATCCATTTTTTGTAACAAAACATTTTGGGATGCTTTGTTGAAATATGGTGTGAAGTAGCATAAGGTGGATACTCCATATAACCCACAAATTAGTGGGAAAGTGGAAGTTTCAAACCATGAGATAAAAGAAATCTTGGCTAAGACGGTGAATGTGAGTAGAAAAGATTGGTCGCGAAAGCTCAATGATGCCTTGTGGGCATATCGAACTGCTTTCAAGACACCTATTGGGATATCACCATATCAGATGGTATATGGTAAACATGTCACCTTTTAATTGAACTAGAGCATAAGTCTTTATGGGCTCTTAAATGACTGATCATGAACTGGAAAGAAATAGCTGAGTTAAGGTTTGGACAGTTAAATGAGATGGACAAATTCTGTCAAAGAGCTTATGAAAGAGCTGATCTATAAGAAGAAAGGATAAAGAATTCCCATGACCGAAGAATAAAGAAGAGACATTTTTAAGTTGGTGATAGGGTGTTATTGTTCAAATCTCGACTTAAAGATCATTCCGAGCAAATTAAAATCAAGATTGTTGGGGTAGTTCAAAGTAAGTCAAGTTTTCCCATTAGGTGTGGTGGAACTTGAAGGAAAAGATAGATGTCTATTCAAATTTAATGGGCAAAGAGTCAAGATCTATGTTGGTCCAATCGATAATGCAAAGCTATTGTCCACTGTGTATCTTGAAGAAGTCTGAGTAATCGAGATAACTAAGTCGTGCTGCGATAGTAAATCAGGCGCTATTAGGAGGCAACCCTTCTTGACAGTTTTTCTTTCAAATGCCAATATTCAAATTTCTCTTCATCTTCTCAAAACCATGTGAAAAAGGTGTGAAAATTGTCCTTCTTCTTCTTTGAGAAATTAGTCAAGCTCACCTGTTCTTCGCTGAGTAACTCAAAAACTCTCTTATAGGAAGCCTGGAACTTGAGACGACTGAGAGGTATGTTTCAAGCTTGTCTCTTTTTCTTTGGTAAGTAATGATAATTGCCCAATAATGTAAATTTTGTAGTCTTTGAGATGTTCATGATCAACTTTAAGTAGTGCATAGTGAATTAGTTACCCAAAATCAATTACATCTTGTATAACTAAAATGTGTTCATGAGCAAAAACTTGTTAAGTTGAAAAATATACCATTGTTCGGTAAAAATCCATTGTACTCTAGTTTTTCAAGATTATTGAGTCAAATTTGGGTATGGGTTCTTGTTGAAACAGAAAACTAGGGTTACAAGTTCTGAATTAAGCAACAAAGTTTGAAATTTCAGCCTTAGAATTGAAATCTACATGTTGGCAAGCATGATTTTGAATGATGACTATGTTAAAAAGTCCTCAAAGAAAGAAAAGTGGACTGAGGATTCTGTTTTGGGCAGATGACCTGGCTGACAAGCCGTTACATAAGTGACGACTTATTAGACCAAGTCATCACTTGTTATTCAAAATGATCATATTCTACCTGAAGTTGATGACTTAGCTAATGGGACATCACATAAGTGATGGCTTATCAGAACAAGTCCTCACACCCTTGCTCAATGACAGTGATAAAACTCTTTCAAGAGTGGCATTGAAATTGATTGGCTCTTCTATGTTTATTCCGTCTTTGGTTTAAATAAATATTTCTCCTTGTTGCAGAATTAATCATGCTTCCTAAAGGAAAAGCAAAGAGAGAAGCTAAGAAGGTGACTAAGGAGAACATGACTTAGAAACTCTTGAATGAGTCTGAAAGTGAGGAAGAAGAGAAACAACTTTAGAGATGCAAAACGAGGCACAATCTGAAGATAGTTGAGCCTCTTCCATAACCTCAGGAAGAGGTGGTTTAAGAAGTTGAGTCTGAGAAGGAAAAATCCTCTCTTTCTGAGCATACATATTCAGAGCAGCCCAACTCAAAGGAACCTTCATCAGAATGCCCTTCTTTTGAGCACCCAACTTGTTAAGATTCTCAGATAAAGGGACATTGTAACAACCCAAAATCATCTCCTAGGATGTCACACAGTGCCTAAGGCTACGAGTAGCCCCAATCTAACCCTTAGAACCGATTTCCGCCAATGATACTCAATTCAAGATAAGAATGGACTCAACACTAGCTTAGTCATATCACATGAAAGGAAATATGGAAAAGATCCTCGGTCCAAAAGACCACAATATAGAGAAATATCAACAAAACTACAATATCAAACACTCAACACATCACAAGTATTGCACTATTCTGACAAGCCTCTACAAATCAAAATCTAGGGAGCCATTCAGACAGGTCCCTAACTGACTCAAAATGAACTGAAGATAAATTATAGTCTCTCAAGTACGGTAAATATATGAAGATCGGTCCTCGAACCATGAGGACTCACCACTATAGAAAATATAGGCAAGGGACTCAAACAATCATGGGCGAGGCTAGGACTGAGCACCTAAACCAAAATTATGACATAATGTAGCACATAGACGTATATGTGGATCAGTACTTGAAATGTACTGAGTATGTGGGGGTGAATGCATATGAATAAAATAGTAACAATCTTCTTTAATCAAATCACGTATGCATTATGAGATGACTCACATGGCTTGAACAAGTATAAAATATAAAGCTCATAAGTCATGTAGAATAGAGCATGTAACATAAATCTTGTGAGTCATCATTGCTTAATCTCAAAATTCAAAATCTTCTCTTATTCTCAAAACCCAAAGGCTAAGGGACTTTAAACAGTAGTTTCAACTACTGCATAAGTTTTGGGGAGAGTAGATCTTCTTCAATGCTCAACATGTCATAACTATTTAGAACTTATATACTTGGAATTCGGAATCATATAACTTGAAAACATACTTGAAGGAATTTCATTCGCTTTAGGAAAATATCTCATCTCAAGCTTTAGGGAAATAACTCCATCTCAAATGGAAAGGCATTCTAGTTTATGGAAACAACTTATCTCAAGGCTTTATAAAATGTACTATAACAAGGGAAGATGTTTTCATTTAGGAAATAACTCACATAAAGAAAATACTTTAGTTGGGGAAATATCTTTACAATTCAACCATTTAGGAAATAGGTTAGAGGGATGGAAAATAAGTATTTGATCTCAAAGTCTAAATGTAAAGGGAGGTTCTCGTAACCGACATAAACCATGCGAGCTACTTGGAGTCCAACATTTTGTCCTCCTAAGGAAGAGACCCCACGTTGGGGAGGAGCATCATACTCTTGCTAGGGAGTATAAACTAGGTCTAGTGACCACTAAATGAAACTTGGCCTCTGGCTCAATCATAATAATCATAAACTAGGCCTCCGTCCCAACCTACGGTGCCACGTAGTTTTGGGGTAAGAAACCATAGTAACTTACCCAATTGGTGCTAAATACTACTCCCTTTAGATTATCTACTCTCATCTTATAAAAAATCCACTTTTAGAATAATCACATCATCACCACGAATCTACTAATCAAATCGTCAATCTCATCTAGTGAAGTGGATTTCAAAGCTCAAGGACCATTAGGTCAATTCATTTCTCAATCATCTCAAAATACTCAAAACATGGGTGCTCATAGCACAAGAGTTCATAATTTCACAAGTCTCAAATAAGGCTGACTAACCCAAAATTAAATCTCAAGTTAAAGCTTATCAAAAGCATAATATATAGCATATAGATTCATAAATCATGTGGAAATCTGGGAATTTCAGCAAATTACCACAAAATCTCAATATAGCCATATGCTTTAATATCTCAACAATGCAAATATTAGCTTATAAAGGAGTAAAATCATGGGGTTTATACCCAGAAGTAAATACTCAAGAAAATATTAATTCATGGGAAATATCAATATAATGCATTCAATAATAATGGGTGAAAATACAATTCAAATTCATGTAAAAAAAACCTCAAATATTTCAAGAATTTCATGATGTAAATAGCCTTTTGGGCACAAGGGTGAAAGGGTTACCCTTGTTCAAAAACCCCACATACCTTGAATTTGAAGCTTTTGATGAACTCTCACTTTTGGAACTCTATTCGTGCTTTAGAATGAGAGTTCTTGAGGTCCTTGACTTGGGAACCTTGAATCTTGACTCAATTTAGGAAATCCATGGTGGATTCTTGAGGTTCTTGGAAGAGATTTTGGATACTTAGGGTTTATGTTGAGAGAAAACTTGAGGAAAACCTCATAAGATGCTTGTAAATGGCTTGGATTTAGTGTTTCCATAATTTTATAAGATTGAAAAAGGTCCAAAGTGCCCTTTTAAATATCTGTGTGAAGGTAGAAAAATTAAACTGGAAGCCGATTTCATTGGCCTCTGCAAAGCGCCACTTACCATGGTGGCTCACTAGAATTTGATAATTGGGAAATTGGCAGCCTCCATGATGCGGAGCCATAGTTTTTTCCCATTGATTGGGACCTGGGAATCTTCCACGATACTCAACTATCATAGGGTTCCACTGGAAATTGACAATTGCCAAATCAACCCTCTCCGCGATGCGCCAGACAATTAAATGATGCAGTTTTACGACTAAGGCTTAAATAAGCCATAACTTCTTACCCAAGTGTTGGATTTGGGAAAATCTTATATTGATGGAAAGCTTATCAGATTTCCCACATTATAAAAAGTAGAAATTAGGGAAATTCTATATGGTTAACACATTACTCACTTAGGAAGTAACTTCTCAATCTTTTAGGGAGGGAATCACGCCTCACTCGAAATGCCCTACAGCTCAAACTATGAGGTAACTTTGTGGGACCTTACAAAGATGTTATAAAATGCAAGAATCTTGGTGTTTGAGAAAGTGTAAGATGGTATGTTCTCAGAGCAAAAAGAATTTACAATGACAGAATGATAAGAACAAAAAGAAGAAGTCTTAAATGGCCGATATGTGAAGAGATGAGAATCATCTCTACTGGGATAAACAGGTACCCCCAGATGGAGAAGGCATTGAAAGACTATGATTTGGCATGGAATATAAAGGAAGGTGAATCATTATGCATAACACTAGTTCAGGAGTTTTATGCAAACTACCAGGCTACACTAGAGAATATATGTAAGAAAGGGGAAAAACCTGCAGACTTGCCCAACAAGAATATGATTCTAGTGAGGGGAGTAATGGTGCATTTATCAAAAAATACTATCAATAGATTCCTCCATGGCCCAAGCTTCACCTCTCCAGCCACTTCTCTAGAATTCTACTGTAGGATACAGGAAAGGACAAAACAACGCCCTTGGTTGGCAAAAATTATAGTTGAGGGAAACCCAGAATTGTTGAAAAATGCAAGTGCAAGGATCTTTGAAGACTCAATGACTCAAGAGGCAAGATTTTAGTGGGGCGTCATGCGATCTAGATTGATGCCAAAAGTTGGAGACAACATTATAGGTGAAGATAGGAAAATTTTGGTGGCATGTTTAATGTCTAATTATCCCTTTAACATTAAGAAAATTATTGTAGATGAAATAAAAATTCAAGCATCAAGACCTGACACTGCATATCTCTTTCCTTAATTGATTATGAAGTTTTACGAAGATGCTCATATACCTGAGATTACATGCTTAGATCAGGAGATTAATGCTCGAAACACTTATAATCCCATCAAATATGATGAGAATCAGCCTATGCTAGTGTTAGGAAAGGAGTAGGGGTTTTAAATAAACCAGTCAGGACTGACTGAGTACAAATAGTTGCTATTTATATTGGTTTAATGCGAAATATAGAGGTGTCAGTTCACAAAGTTGTACAAGCAATATCTTCTGTAGGGACACATTCAGTTTCTGAGGGCAAAGAAAATCTTGTAGTTACAGTGCAGGTGTTAGAGTATCCTTTTACTCCTCTTAATTTCAAAAAGATGGTGAAGCAAGAGAAGAGGTTTGATGGACAGTTAAAGTTGTTTGCTAGTCAATTTGAATCTACCATGGATAAAAGAATTAAGGTAATAATTAAACCATTCCAAAATTTGCATGGAGTTGTTGATGAGTTGAAGGACCATCTTAATGCAAGATTGAGCGTGATGTCAGTCCCTGACCTTACAGTTTTTAAAGTAGCTTTGGGTAAGGAAAAAGAAAATATAGTGGCATTGCAGTGCCACTAAATTTTAATATCTTTAGAACCTGTTACTGAAGAATCTGAAGAAAAAGATCCACTATTTGACATCACTAGAAAAATAGTGAAAAAAGGAAAGAAAATGGCAACCAAAAAACTAAAGGCAAGTGGAAAAGAACTGATAGTGATGAAGAAAGAAGAGTGGAGAAGAAAGCACAGAGGAAGGCAGACAAAAAAAAAATTAAAAAATCTATGAAAATATTAAAAAACAGAGGTTGAACCAGTGAAGGAACCATTGAGAGCAAGAGCTGTAGGAGCCTCGGCTAGTAGGCCTCCGTTGATTGTTGGTGAGAATATTGGGGAGTTTTTCACTTCCGCAATCACTGTGGTAAATGCATCAGCACAACCTGAAACTATTGATGTGATTGCTCCCACTAATGATGCAATGGCAGAGTTAGTGATTCATGATTCACATACTTGAAACGTTATATGTATATCCTATCTGTTGTTGTTTCAGGTTGTTAGTTATGCATTGAGGGAAATCATGTTCTTATCTTTGGGGGTGGGGGTACTTGTAACCTCAAAGGTATATTATCTGTGTTCTATACCCTTGAGTGCTACCTTCTGAACTGACATATTTAGGTTTATTGTTTATGTTTTCATATTGTGTTTTGTGTCATGATGTTTTGTGGTTAACTAGGAAAAAAATAAGTATCTATGGCAGTTGACATATTTTTTGCTGATTTTTTTAGGATAAATGATAAATACCTCTCTAAGTGTGTATGTTGCAACTGTGTGATATGTATTTATATGCGACTATTGTGAATCTTTGTATGGAATTAGTATTAGGAACATAATAATCATTTCTAACAATTGCATGAACCGGATAGGTAGTAGCTTATGATTTACCTTTGTTCCATGTGTGTGTGAGATACTACCTAGTTCTCTTTGTGTGTTAAATCAAAAACTTGCCCAGTTAGTCATACCTAGGTTGTAGGATAATGGTTAGGAAAGGATCATAGGCCGTTTTTTTTGTATTAGTCCACTTTTAGCCTAAATAACCTTCCATGTGTGAATGGTATCCCTTGATCCCGATTTTAAGCCTATATGCCTATTTTTATTGTTAAACCTACCACTTTCCCATTTGTATCACAATGAACCTGTTATGGCTCTGGTCCTTGTTGGACATTGTACACTTCAATAAGGGTGCATGATGTAAAAAAAGTATAAAGAAAGGTAAAATAAGAGCAAAAGGTAAGATTGGGTGTGGCTAAAAAAGAAAAAGAATTGAAAATTTGTGAAAAGGAGAAAATAAAAGACTAAAAGACTACACCCAACCTGAATATGCTTTGATAAAGAAATGGAAAAATAAAATGGTTAATAAGTGAGAACCCAAAAATAGTCTAGTGCCAAGGAGGCTTAGACACTTTAAATATCCTTAAATATCATACCAACCCAAAGCCTACGTTACAAGCTAAAGAAAATTCCTATAGTGATCCTAACTTAATTATCTAAAAGCTTAGGTAATGAAAATAAGGTCAAGCTTATGGTATTTGACATACATTGATTGGAACTTCTTTCTGAGAGTGAATGTCTCCTGGCTGTCCCCACATTGACATACTTGATTTCATATATAAGTGAGGAGGGACTTCTTTGTTGTAAGGGAACATGGGTTATATTGCTAGCTGCTTACTTGTTTGGATAGTATAACTTGTATATATGTGTGGTTGTTTGTTTATAATTTAATGCCATATCTCGATACCCTTATGTCACATTGTTGTTCTTTATTAATATATACAGTTAGTTAAAAGTAATTGAACATGGAGAGGGTAATATGTTTTGAGCAAAAATTGATAATTGACTGGCATAAGTACCTTTCATTCTCTTGGTTAAGCATCGTAGTATTGTACTGTGTTAGTTGCTTTAGGACAAGCAATTATTTAAAGTTAAGGGTGTTGATGTACGAGCTTTGTGCTAGCATATTTAAGGCTTTTACCTCAGAATAATTGTAAATTCTTAATTAACTTTTGTTGTTTTTGATTACATGCTTTGTGATATTGCAGATAAGTCAAGATTCATGAAAACCTATGACAACTACTTCAAGAAGGACAAATATTGATAAAGTATATAGGAGGTTTGTAGTTGACGATTTGGCTGATAAGTCATCAACTTGGTGGTAAGGTGTCAAAAAAAAGTTGTCAGCTAAAATAGTATGGGAACTAAAGTAGACAGTTAATAACTTGACTTGATAAGTTGTCAACATTTTGATAAGCCATCAGCTCAGGTCTTCATACGCAAGCGGTGAGCAGGAATTGGAGAGAAAGGTTGATGACTTAGTCTGATAAGTCGTCAACCCCGTGATAAGCCATCGGCCCATGTGATCAGCTATGGAGAAAATTTTTTGTGATTTGAAATCTCATTCCAAAATTGGCTTGAGTATTTAAGATAATGTTTTAGGTTTTTAGAGGCACCTTGGTCTTATTAGAAATAGTTGCTTTTTGATATTTTTCTCTGAGTTTTCGAATTAAGTTTTTGGGGATTATTGCTGTGGTTTTGAGAATTCTCTTGAGATTGAGAAGGAAAAATAATCATATATCTTCATCATTTCTATGTTAACTACCATTGAATTATGAGTTCAATATATGTTGTTTCTTTTTATATTATGAGGAGCTAATTATCTTAACCCGAGTTGTGGGATCTATGAGTTTGGTCTTTTGAAGTCAGTATTTCATCAAGATTCTCAAGGCATTAGTAACTCCTTGATAATTCTTCTATTGTGCATGTTGTCTATTGGTTGCAAATAATAGATTGGACCTAATTATTGGCTTGCTTGAAGAAAGAAATCATTTTAATAGGAAGTGAATTATCAACTGGGATTTGGAAGCATTAAAATTCCATTTAATGATTAACGTGGTAGCATGGTTAATTAACTCGAGATAAAATGTTCAAAAGGATTAGGTAATCTAATATCTAAATAGGTCGAGAGACATTTAGAGAGTGCTTTGATATTGATAATCTATTGTTCCTACATGTTATAAGAATCTTGAGCTATAACTATTGTATATCAAGTGCCAATACTTATAGAACTCTTGCTTTTCCATAACATTAATTTGAAACATTAAAATATTAGTTGTAAGCTGTTAAAATAAAGTGAACGATAACTTTTGTTTAATTTTTGAAACCTCCATTTATAGGAAGCTATTAACTATTAGTTGGTTGAATTACAAATAACTTAAAGTAACACCATATTCCCTGTAGGATTCGACCCCAACCTAGTTAGGTTATATATTTAACAACGACCGCTTACTCTCTTGTAAGAGAAGTGCAATTTGGGCGTATCATGATTCTATTTAGGTCATTGTGGATAGAATAACTAAGTTTGCTCTCTTCTTACATGTGAGGACTAACTACTTAGGAGATGATTATGCTAAATTTCTCATATAGGAGATAGAGAAGTTGCATGGTGTGCTATAGTCCATTATTTCATATCGAGGTATGTAATTTTCTTCTTACTACTTGCATTCATTTTAGAAAGGTTTGGGTACATAGGTGAACCTTAGTTCCTCATTCCACCCTCAAATGGATGGACAAGCAGAGTGAACTATTCAAACTTTGGAGGATATGTTAAGGGTATGTGTTTTAGATTTTAACGGTAGTTGGGTTGATCACTTTCCTCTTATTGAGTTCTCTTAAAATAATAGTTATTATTCGACCATTCCGATTGCTCCTTTTGAAACTCTCTATGGTAGGAGGTGCAGGTCTCCTATTAGGTGGTTTTATTCTGGTGAGACTAGGTTGTTTGGTCCCGACTTGGTTCACCAAGCCATAGAAAAGGTAAAGGGTATTAGACAAAGACAACATTGCTTAAAGTTGCAAAAAGTATTATGCGGATGCAGGGAATAGAGAATTAGAGTTTGAATTAAGTGATTGGGTATTCTTTATATCGACTCCTGTGAAAGAAGTCATGAGATTTAGGAAGAAAAGGAAGCTCAGTACTTGTTATGTTGGTCCATATCAGATTTTGAGAAGAATTGTTAATGGTGCTAATGAGTTTGATTTTCCTGTGAATTTGGGCTCATTTAATCCTGTCATTCATGTGTCTGTGCTAAAAAAATAGGTGGGTTAACCTTCCTTGATAGTTCATATTGAGGATATTGGTGTTACGAGATCCTTGTCTTATGAGGAAGTCTCGATTAAAATATTGGATAGGCGAGTTCATAGGTTAAGGACCAAGGATGTAGCTTTGGTGAGGGTCCTTTGGAAAATCCAAAAGGTAGAAGGGGCTACATGGGAAACTTAGTAGGATATGAAGGTCAAGTAACCATCCTTGTTCCCATTTTAGATGAAAGTGCATAAGGTGTGAGTTTTATTTTCCTCTTCTCACTTTTCGAGTTTATCATTTAATTCTTGTGTGTTATTGCTACTCTAATACTAAAAAAAAAAAAAGCTTCCTAACTCATCATTCGAGGAGGAATAATTCTAAGGAGGGATAGTGTAAAATTTTTTGATAATTTTATTTTTCACCTTGTCATGTTTGTAATATCAATTTTTATCTTGAATTATGTTTAGGAATGTTAAAACGGTAATTAGGGAAAGTTTTAGAATTTTAAAAAAGAGTTTGGGGATATTTTAGAACTCTGAGGTAGTGTGCCCCTGCGATATCACCATGTTATAAAGGTTAGCCTCTGCATATTAACGTGGAACAAAGGTTAATCTCGGCGATAAGGATGTGTCATGCTGAGCTGCAAATTTTATCCAATTTTGGTTTTTAAACTAGGAGGTGAGGGACTTTTTGTCTTTTAACCCTTGTAAAACGTTTAAACATAAAATAACCCCATTCTCTTCAATTTTAAATATCAAATCATTCCCTTTTACTCTTAAATTAAATTCCCAATAACATTCAAGAGTTTCATAAAGAATTCATCATCCAGGCTCTAAACTTCAAATTGTTTTCAAATTCTTATGTATTACAGGCATGTTTCTCTGCACTAAACATTAATTCTATATTGTGGCATAAAATTAATGGATTTTCATATAATTTAATTGTGGGTTTTGAAATTAGGTTGAGGGGTTTGGGTTGTTACTAATTGAATTACTCATCCCATGTTTTGAATTGATTACTCATATTTTAAACTGATGTTTTTGGGACTGAATTGATACATTATATAAATGGTTGGAATGAGGGAAATGTGTTTCCCCAAATTGGTTAAATTTTCACTAGGTATTGCATGAAACTCAATCTACTTTCTGAATTTACTTTTAATTTTCAAAAATTGCATTATTTAACATATTTTTGAACTCAAGGCATTGCACTAATGGAAAAATGGATATAAAAATTTATTTGGATAGCCTTAGTTGCCATGGTTTAGATTTTAATGGAACTTGGTAGTCAATATGGTAACATAGATTTGTTTTGCATAATTTAAATATCTTGCAAGGATATTGACATATCAATACAAAGTGGTAAATTCCTTAATGAATGACACCAAGGTTAATGGTTGGAATTATGTGCAAATTGTTTTAATTTAGGCTTAAAGGGGATTGTGTAGCTTACCATGAAGATGTAAGTCACGGCGGGTGAACACTAAAACAATATTTATCGATGTTAGGGGTCTATATGACCATGTGCTTGATAAACACTTGATATATATATATATATGTATATATAACTATATAGTTAACAATTGTTCACTTAAATTTTCCTCAGTTCGTATGCCTAACACAATCTGGGGCCCTTTCAGTAGGGGGAGCTGAACCCATATAGACTATGGGTGATTTAGGATGGATTGAGCTACACAGTCCACGTAAATGAGTTTTAAATTCTCATGATCATGACCCTTACCCTATCTAGGCTTCATATATATAGGCTTCATATATATATATACATATATATATATATATTTATCTAAATATGTGTATGTGGTTTTGTCTGATTTAGGAAATGTCATTACTTTGTCACTTTCCCTTAGTGAAATTCCAGTGCTCATCCTACTAACCGTTCTAGGATTCTAAATCATTTCATGATGTAGGGTCCAAAGACATTTATGTTGCTTTTGTGCAGCATTAGGTGGTTGAGCACGTTTATGGAGTAGTTGTGAAGTGGTGATCTTTCATCCTTTGGAAGGCCTTATATTTTCATTATTCCTTCTTTGTTGATTCAGTACTTCTAGATTCTATTTGGTCATAGTCGGGAGTATTTCCTAACTTAGATGTTATTCTGGATTAGAGGTTTTCATGGACAGATGTAGGTTAGTAGTTGTTTGACTCTTAGTGTTCATTGAGTTATTTATTCATATTTTATTTCTACCTTGATTTGGCTTTGGCTTTATTGTCATTATTATTGTTCTCTTAAGGTTAGGCTAAGGGGTGGTCTCCTTTCCATGATGGGATTGAGATACCTGTTACAGCCAAGCCTTGGTTTGGGTTGTGACCGACATTGGATCCAGAACCTGTATCTTACTCCTTAAAATAAAAATCATTTATCTTATGTCCCAATACTTTTTATAGTGATCCAAATGTATTTAATTTTTCATACAGTGCCTTTGTGAGATGTACAGTAAAACTACATATAATTCTAATCTCATCTACATCCTTAATGAGCTCCTATTCTATCCTACATTAATCTATTGACACACCTATAATATAAGTTCCAATAGAAATGTCAAATTCCCCTGTGTGCCAAGCCCTATTAGTTTTAAGACTCTATAAAGTATAACTATTGCATCTACCCAAGTGTGGCTCATAAATTCTCCTCGTATGATAGTGTCATATTTTTCTTCGTTATTAGTATTCAAGGACCTATAATGTTGGTTAGAAAACTATATTTAGTTATCTTGTCATTATGGACTAGCTGCACCTTCTTTAGGAATCTCAACCACGTCACATAAAATGCCTCTGAATGCAGTTGCTTTATGTTATAAATCTTTTTGAATTAGCACTCTAAATATTTGTTATTCCTCATTGATTGAATTTATAGATCTCATCTTATAGCTATAACATTCTTGATGGCGAGAAAAACCTTTCTAAGAAAGACCTCTTTGACTCACTCCAGTATTGTTTGAGTCAGGTGATAATTCTACTAGTTATAGAGTTGCTTCACCTACATATGAAAAATGAAATAACAATAACTTAATAGAATCTTTTCTCACATTGGGTATTTTATAATCTTTTCATATGCCGACAAAATTCATGAAATTCATATTTGCATCAATATTAGTGTTTTTAGCGAATACTCCTTTCATGTTCTGCAATTATATTATCATGTTGGTAATGTTAAACTTAACCCCATTGGTCAGTGGGGAGGAATAATAACACAAATAACACCTATATCACACTTGTAAATATCCTTATCATGAGATTTAAACTAAGGGACATATCAATAGAATAGTATATCATGGACCATGTTCTCAATTCCGTCTTTACCTAGCTTGTTTATCCTATAAAGTCCAATAGGCTTCTTCTTCTTATTTAGATTACTCATTAATAACAAGTTTATTGGTTTATTATTATCTGTTAGCATTTTCATCAATTATTATCTGGGTTATGTCTTTCTACGAAGCCTTCTAAACTCTTTGATTATTTATTTTCATTAATGTTCTTTTAATTTAGTGATTGATTTAAATTAAGGGTTTGCCGTGACCCTTAGTGTTAGTCATCGGTAAGAGTGAACCTTACGAGCAAAACAATAAAACACAAAAAGTAATTTAGGAAATAATGACCAATAGTTAAATAAACATAGTCGATTAAAGCATAAATCCATTCTGCAGCGACGACACCAAAATTTTTTGTAGTCCAACATACACCTCATAATGAGATATTAAGTGGTGATTTATCAAATATAGAATCCAACAAAAGTTGAGGTAAATACCATAAGGAATATGGGTATAACCTCAATTAATGTGGTTATTTTGAGTTTTAGTTTGCAATTTCTGAAAGGAGGGTTTGAAAGAACAAGTAACAATCTATAAATTAAGTAACAAGAAATAGAGTATAAAGTAACGTTCTTTGTTATCAATGAGAATAATGAACTAGTATTGTGTTCTCCATAATTTCATAACTTAGTAAGTGTATCATACTAGTGATCTATCCGGGTGTTTTACAAGAAAAATTGGTAAACCTATATGGTTGGTCAACTAGATAGATAAATATCACCATGAAATATGAGATGAGTATCACCATGAAACTTTGGCCATCTACAGGTTTGTTCTACTAACACATACCATTGATTCGTAATTATCTATTCTCGTACAGGGTTAAGCGATTATACAAGGGTTAATATCCTAAAATCTCCATTATCTATCTCTTTTCCAATTCTCTACCTCTTTGATTCAAAAAGTAAAAAATTAAGGTGACTTTCAATGTGTGTAGTTTTTAAAAGCGATCAATATGAAGGGATGAATAATTCATACATAAATGACATTCAAGTTTGGTAAGTACTTTTCTTACCTTTTTAATTCATATCGTTCCCACAACCCTAGTTGCCGAATTTAGATATTCATTCTTGAATAATCATAACTAGAAATTACAAAAAATTCATAATAATGAAATTGAAAGAATTTCTTAATTTAAATGAAGACATTTTGATTATTAAAATAAATTTAATATCCTTGGATCAATGATGAATAATCCATCAAAACCTAAGAGCAAAACAATATATTTGTTTCTAAGACTTCAATAAGCGTAGTGTATCATAAAAACAAATGTAAACCTAGGAAATCTATTTAAATTTAAAAAATATATCCTCTCTTAAATAATTAGATAACAGGCTCGGAAATGTTAACAAGTCATTAGATGTCACTACGACTTGTTCTATGTATCCATGACTTATCTTTTGTGTTTCATCACTTTTGCTGATGCCTTATGGTGCAAGTTGTTTATTGATCTTACGAGTCATATGGTGATTGGTGCCTACTACATATGACCTTTACCTTTTTAGTATTGATTCGAATGACCTCTAATAATTAGTTACAAAGATTCATTGATTTACTTAACAAGACATTGGGCCTGATTGTGGCTCTTGAGATACTATCACATCTTCCAACTTTTGCATTTCATTGTTCTTTATAATTAGACACTAGGACCAGTTTTCTAACTTAAAAGATTATTAGAAGTCATCTTTGTTTTCTTTTTCAAAATTCTATCTTTAAGATGTTATGTTTGGCGTTCAGAATAATTTATGGCATGACAAGTTGACCGTCCCCTGAGTTGTCCCTTCTTTTTAATATTTATTTTTTAGTCTTTTTATTATTATTCAGTTTTGAGACTTGTTTTCATGGAAAAACACACACCAAATCTACCAAAAAGTACTTAGAGACGTATAACAATTTCTTGCTTTTGGCATAGTAAGTGTCGTAAAACTACGACACATCTGCTACCCAGAATGTAAAGTATAGTAAATGAGTTTGTAAGACTTATAGTTTGTCTTTGAGGTATATTGTGGCTTAAATTTTTATGCCTTTTCTTCGGTGGGGGATTAATTATGTAAAAAATGCTATGGTTTTGAGAAACTCATTGATTTCCCCCCTAAATTAAATGTTTTATTAATATAATGTGTTATTAAAGTCTTGTATGACTTGGTGATGTGGGACATAGATCCCTAGTTTTTAACTACGGATTGAATCATGCATTACAAGATTTATTATGATTTTGGGATGTTAGGTATACCATCTGTTTTTTGTTTTATTTCACTTATTTGTTCATGTATATTAATTCATATAATGGTACATGGAACATTTTCATTGAATGAGAAGATCTAAATGATTTTATTTTTAAAAAAATGAGATGAAAGAATTGATTTGAAAGAAAAGAATGCTTTTAATCCTTGTTAAAGTTTGTGTCATTATATATTGATGAGAGATTAATCGTTATGGACCTTGTGAGTCCCTTATGGTTCCTATCACTGACCAAAAAAATGGTTGAAGGACGTAAGTGGTAGGAAATAATAGTTGTATTTTATTTTATTCATCACATAGTCTTTTATTTACTTTTTAGGTAGTGGTCATGATTGATGTATTGGTAATATTGATGATATTGAAATGTTAAGACCTTTCTACATGAAAGGTTATTTTTTGTATTCTTTATATGTTATAGTTTTCTACTTAATCTTTGTCAGCCAATAATGGCTATATAGTATATGTGGACCATACTCATTACTACTTTCTTACATCCTTCAATCCAAATCTGATAAGAGTGGATCTCATGGATCGAGTTGTGCATCTCAAGGTTATTTGATATTATGGTGAGCTCCATAGATTAGGGCACTGACAAAATTTTCATCTTTCTTATTTCTATTTTATCAAGTTTTCTATTGATAGACTTGTTTTTTTATTTTACTTCTTGTAGTTAGTGTTGCTCTTTTACAATAATAATTGATTTTTAGGGTTTTAGATTCTTATGGTGGTTCAATTGAGGATATCTTTAGTTATTTATTGAAATTATTATCATCATCGGGTACGGTCTTGTTTGTTATTTCTTTAGTTTTAATATTTAGAGTTTTTGAAGACAACGTACCTACTACAGTCGGGTTGTATAGGTGTCGTCACAATACATGTGATTTTGGGTTTTTAAAAGTTTGTATCAAAAGCTAAGATAAGAAGATGCCTAGTCGTTTTGTGACAATTGGTATGTTGAGGTTGGTATCTAGCTTTTAAGTGGCTATATGACATTGTAGCAAACATTTGATTCTTGATTCTATATCATGTGCATTATTCACTAATGAAACTATATAGCTAGTACTTTAGTCTTTCTGTAAAAGTGAGGATATAATCAAGTTCTATAAAGGGTGATAAGTTGACACCCACAAATAGGGGCCTGGTTAGGGGTTGAGTAGAGGTCACGACCATGATAGAACTAGAACAAGTGATGCAAGGCTAACTAGGTGACATGCTAGGATGGCATTCCCTAACAAGAGGTTGAGTTTAATGATTCATCCTATAAGCTAGAGGGTGTAGGGACCATCCTAGGTTCCATTATACTTTATATAAATATTAATGTAACATTATGTTTTGATTTTATTTTTGAATTACTTGGAGGGTATTACACAGTCACGAGCACTACCTATCGCTCTAGATGAGTCTCTAAAAAAGATAAGGTGTTCATCCTCTTGAGCAGTCATCACTTAAGGGTTTAAGTCTCATAAGGCAGATCTAGTTAATGCAATAGCGCTGCATATTGAATCTTTACCAATCCAACTTATTGATCTACTTATTTTCCCTAGACTACTGATTATAGTAGATGAGAAAAACATGTTTGTAGGCTTATGGTATTACATCCTCCCATGTTTACAAGTGCACTCGAGGAGGATGCATATGTGTTCTGGTATATGTCATGAGAGAATGTCTAACCTCATCTTGGTTGTCTTATTGCATGGATTTTGCCTCCTTTTATATGGTTGGGGAAACGAATCTATGGTGGATGTCTTTTATTACTTATATGTAAGCAGGTTTACTTTGAAAGACATAAGATTGTTTTTTTAAGTTCTTTATGAGAAATATGTACTGCTTAACCTGAGAGCGAATTTCTAACATGATTTAAATGCTTTTGAGTAGATTTTGATGAGTGTTACTACCTTGTGGAGAAATTCTATAAATAGAGAGAGTAGGTTAGGAAGTTGGTCAAGAGGTTGGCTACTTTTTTTTAGTTGGATACAAGTCAATTTGAGACTATTTGGGGAAGTTAACCTAAGATGGTAGATTATGGCTAGATTATTGATTGTATTTATTGTGAATCTAAATGGGGTAGCAAAAGCAAGTGACAAAAAAGGTGATTTTTGTAGATCATCATCCAAAGGTAGGAATTTCTCATGTACGGCTGTCCATTGTCAGCATAGCAGGCCTATTTTGGTTGTGAAAGTGGCTCTAATTCTGGAATGCCTTAAATCTTGTACCCGGAATGCCACATGGTTCCCATGACCATGAAGGACCACAAGCTAACCCATGACTGATATCTGTACCTAATCACTGCATAATATATTGTATAAATATGGAAACATATACTGAAAGGACATAAGGTTCATACTGGATAAACATCTGATAAAATAATGTCTAAAAACGGTATAACAATACCAAAAGAAAATATGAAATAACTGCCTGACATGCTATAGTCTGAAAGCCTCTAAACTGAACTAAATAAGGAGTTGATCGGAAATGTCCCCACTAACTCCATCTACTGAAATAAACTGAAAATTGAAATAGTAATGTAATCATTATGTCCTCTAAGGATGAGGACTCACATCTGACTCTGACTGCTGAACTGGGATGTTACTGATGCTCTGGAGATCATGCTTCTATACCTATTGTATAAGACACGATAGCACAAATGCGTCAGTACTTTGAATGTACTGGTATACAAGTAAGGTTGGCTAAATGCAATTGGTTCATATGCATGAACAATACTAACTGACAGACTAACATGAATGTGAGAATACATGCATGAATACATAACTGTAACTGATGTCATGATAGGACTGAATGCTAAGTTTTTAACTACTGAGTTTACTAATAATATGGAATTACTGCTATATGAGGGACTGATACTATGTTACTGATACATGAATAACTATTTCTGACAGTTCTGATTATGAAGAACTGGTCTGGTTGGCTGTGTCTAACAGTCCTGAAGATGAATACTGATAACATAAGTTCTGATTACTAATATAACTAATAACATGAGTGACTGTATCTAACAATCCTGAATCTGATGGAACTAGCTGAGTTCCATACTGTATCTCAATACTTGAATTTGAGATTAGTCCTATCTGGTGGGTGATCTCTAAATCTTATGATATCGTTACTGATTAACCACAGTTAAGATTAGTCCTATCTAAGGGGTGATCTCAGAATCCATTTATTATGATAAGGAGTGACTGTTTTCTGATAGTCCTAAACCTATAGTACTGAGCTTAATTGACTGTATCTGACAGTCCTGATTCTGTAACTAAAACTGTGGGGTGTATTCATCTAACCGACATGCCTCATACTAAGCTAACTTGGGTCCAACCTGTAACCCCATCTGGAAAGGTGTCAGTACCTCACCACTAGTAAAGAAAACTGTTATGGAGTCAGTCCTAATCTAGTGGGTGACCCCTGGGATCAGTCCTATATATTTAAATGCACTAATGGGTGATCCCTTAGTATGTCAGTCCTATCTAATGGGTGAAATCTCATAGCTATGCTGTCTACGTAATTTTGTAACTTAGGGATTACTTCTAGGGATCTCAGTCCTATCTAGCGGGTGAGTCCTCATCCCTAGGCTCGCTCGGTGCTGAATCCTTATCCTATATGGAAGACACTGAACAGATTAACTAAACGGAGCTGATTAACTAAACTGAACTGATACTAGTGGTATTGTCTAGTGGAGCTAAACTGAATTTACTGAGTTTCATTGAATGATGAAATGTACTGAGTTCTAAGGACAGACTGAAAATACTGAAGTTACTGAGATTGACTGGGAATACTGAGGTTACTGAGATTAGTGAGATTACTGGGTTCTGAGATCTTTGAGATTACTGAAGTATTGAGATTGCTGAGATTTTTGAGATTTCTCAAGTCACATTACTGACTGAGTTCTATGGATCATAGCTTGACTGAGGAGATCTTGAAAACATGACATGGCTCTAGGCACACTACTAAATGTTCGGGTACAATTACCCCCAGGACTCGATGAGAAGAAACTGACATAGCATGGCTTACATGAACACATGACGAACAACACAATTCATAAGTCATATATTGAAGCACTTCACCAAACCTATGATATGCATAAGCTTGTACATACATGGGGATTTCATTATATCATACTAGTTGGGCATTTTTCCTTCATCTAGGTATTTGATCAAACACATGGTAGGCATAGCACATGTAGACAACATTATACAATAATTAATCATCATCATTCATCTCTAATTTCATCATCCTAGGTTTTATTCATAGGTTCACATGAATATACATCTACGAAAATCAATTCCACATAAAATTGATCACCCAACATGGATTTCAATTCAATTGATCATTCTCAACATAAATAAATCAAACCCAACATGAAATTCATAAAGAAATCCATAGACTTAAACTTAGGAAAGAGATTCTTGGGCTTCATGGATGAAAGTAGTCCATGAATGAACACTACACATACCTTAGCTTGTGATTCTACAAACATTGATGGAGAGATTCTTGAAATTTGAAGGTGAATTCCCTTGGAATTGAACTTTCTATGAAAAACCTAGGGCTTGTTCTTGAGAGTTTTTGAGAGTAATTGAGTATAAGCTACTAAATTATTGCCAAATCTCGTGTTATAAGGCTTATATAGGGTGAGAAATTGATCCTTTTAACTCAAGGACAAGTATTTAATTTCTGAGAAAATTTCTCAATTTTCATCCATAGCGCGACGCGCCACTATCTCACCAAGTCACAGGAAAGTGACAAATGGGAAATTGCACGGTGGATCGATGCGGAGATATTATGTTGCCACCTTGTCTATGACCTGAAAGTTTGGTACGATATGCCACTATCGCGGAGCAACATTGGAAATTGACAATTTCTATTTGATCTATCTCCACGACGCACTTAAGGCTCAGGTGATACATTGTCTCACTAAAAAGGCTCTAACTCTTCACCCAGGTGTCGGATTTGGAGAATTTGGTATAGATGGAAAGCTTATTCGATTACCCATATGATAAAAAGTTAAAATCTTGAAAATACCACGTGTTTAAAAGTTGATTCATCTTTCAAAGAAAGCCTCTAACATTCTTGGAGAAACTTTTCAAGCTAGGAAAAGTATGAGGTACTACAATATCTCTCCCTTGAGAACATTCATCCTCGAATGAGACCGAGAGTGAGGGGAAGAACATAAACTGATGTAAATACTGAACATGAATAACTGAAACATGATCTCATGGCTGACATGATTGTAGATCTGAATATAACATATTAAATGCATATCTGATGCATGACTAATAAGCTGAATTCATGCATACTTGATGCATGACTGATAATTGACTCATAAATACCGGACTGCATATGCTGATAAACTAAATTTCCCATAGTGAGAATGCATATATGATGCATAATTACATGACTGAAATGATATATAAATGTATGATTGAATATGCAAGGGTACTAAGTACCAAGTTTGTAGTGGGGATCTGAGCATGAATTGAATAACAAGTTTCTAATGAACACTGAACATGAAACTGAGAAAGATAAGGAGAACTTTTATCTAAACTGGAAATTCAAATGATTTCGAGATCGTCTTACTAAACATGCATGAGCAAAAATATGATAACCTAATTGAGTAAGTTTAAGAAAACTATTACATGACTGAAAAACACTGATGACCCTATGATTATGCTAGAAGTATGCATGAACTGGAACCTGAGAACATGAATGAGGCTGAAACATGATACATAAATTGAATTTCGTGAACTAAACTAAGCCTCTAAATACTTGGCCCATATCTGAGGTTGGGACTTTAAGGGTCAACTTATGACTATATTCTTTTCTAAACTGGATTCCTTATGCGAAGAGAAACTTAATTTAAGACATAAGATAATTGAGGAAATAATGGGGTATCTACCCCTTGGGACACTATGTCCCTCTAAGAATGCTTACCCTACTGAGATACTAGGGTGATGCACAGGGCATCCACGGACTGTTTCATGACTGAAGAACTTATGATGACAATCTTAGGCTAAAATAAAAGCAAGAGTTCTAGCAATACATATCATAAGTATGCAGAACCTATAACGTACCCGACTCTACGTGGGGGAAATTTTCTTGTTCATGGCGAGTCTGAAGAGCATAAAACCTATTCTGACGCTGACCACTAGTGGTACTAGAAGTGACGCCCTGTAGATATGGGCAAAATTTCAAACTAAGTTTAGTCAAATCCCAGAAAAGTGGGGCAAACCTCAGTCCTAAGTGTAGGAAACTCCCATTAGGCTGGGCAACCCTCAGAGAAAAAGGTGAGTCCATAAGGGGGATATATGTAACACCCTAACTTAGGATAAAGAGGGCTCTAAGTCCATAAACGGGATGTATGTAACACCCCAACTTAGGATAATAAGTCCTACATTGGCAAGACATAAGAGTGATGTTAGGTATATAAGTAAGCAATTCTTACTTCCTAGTGAAGCATTTTAAAGCCTTACGGGCCTGGCCCCAGAGTAGACAATATCATTAATGGGTTGGGTCATTGTAGGGGTATCTCGGACCTTGATAGTTTGGGTTTCTTGTTGCAGCTAGTGCCCTAGCTCGGGTCATGACAAGAAAGTTTGTAAGGCCCTATACCCCCTGGATGTCAAATGGTGCTTAAGACTACGAATAGTCCTTTGCTAACTCATGATATCTATTCATCTTGAAACACGAATAAAAAGTGAACTAACATATATAGAAACTGAAGGTAAACAATCCCATGACTTAGTATGAATCTTTAGATTTGGAAAACCTTACTCAAATCCTTTGAAATTAAAACATACACAGTCTGACAAACCTCTACTGCTAATTAGAGAGACACTGGAACAAACCCCTTCCTAATATGACTATAAATTGAATTCAAGTTACTAAAATAGTTTCATCAATAAAAAAAAAATCAGATAAGTTGGGTCATCAGACTATGAGGACTTACCAAATATCAGGATGTAGGTGATGATGTCTGTAGTCAATAGTGCTGCTGGAAAAGAGCATCAAAACAAACATTATGAGACAATGTCGCATATAGAAAAATATGTGAACCAGTACCTTTGAAATGTACTGACTACGTGGGGTGAATGCATAAGTAAAATAACAATTCAATATATGCATATAAACTTTTCAAATGAAGCATGCTAAGCGTAAATGACTCGCCTTGGACTAGAGTACTGAAGAGTACAAGATCATAAAACATGGATAATTAATCATACTAATGAGCTTAGCGAGCCATAACACTTAGTTTCTAAAAATATTAGTTTTATTCTTTCAGATGGGAGATTCTTCTAATTGACATAAACCATGAGAGCTACATTGAGTCCAACATCTTACCCATGTTAAGAAGAGATGTTATGCCCCTGCCATCTGTGTAGACCATTAACATAAGTGATCAATATACTTCATCCAAATTTGGAAAATGTTTAACCTACAGTGGCTCATAGTTTCCAAGAATTTAGGATACGCTCATCTGCATTCCCTTCTTGGTGCTACATACTACTCCTATATTACATATATACTTATACTTAAGAAATCCACCTTTTAATAGCATAAAGGTTTATAGAATGAAAACCAGATATTCTTATATTTACTTTAAGTCATTATCAAGATAAACAGTTATGGATTTCCTGTCTTATCTTTAGATCAAAAGAGTGAGCTTTTCTTTAAATCATTTTATAAAACATATCACTGGAGCTTAAGAGAATAAACTTCTTATAAATTCAGTACTTGTACTTAGGACTTAGTCACTTAGAATTCATGCTTTATTTCATAAAAATTCATAACAAAAATAATGCGAAATAATTACCTTGAAGTCGTTCAACAATATACCAGTCAAGACATTGAATTTTAAATCACAATATAAATCTTACATGTCAAAACATAAATATATGTAAACCTTAATACACATATGCCTTTCTATCACAAAGTAATGTCAGACATCAAGAATATGGTTATTTTGGTATGAATCCTAATACAAAATAGTAAAATTCAATCTTAAAATAATGTTTTTTGTGCACAAAGATGATAGAGTAACCTCGTTTATAAACCCCACATACTTGAAATCGCTTGACTTGCGAAAAGAGCTTGAACTTGACACTTTAATTATGACTTGGTGAGAGAAACCCTATTCTTGATGTCTTGAATATGGGAGGAGGAAAGTTTTGTTAATTGAATGAAAATGGAGAAAAATAACGTCCCTTTTAGGTTATAAGTCATGAGTTGGGAGTTAATAGATGGGAAAAGACCTAAAGGCCTTTTAACTGAACGTTAAAAAAATTAATCGCCAAATCTTCACAAGTCAACCATATGACTCATATGGTGAAAGTACGCGTTAGCCTCATGAATCATAAGCTTGGCTGGATCAAAATGGTATATACTGCTTAACATACGAGTCTAAACCTATGACTAGTAACATCACTATATGACTTGTAGCCTTTACTCATAATTTTGACAGAAACTTAACAAAACTATGATATTGACCTTACGACTAGTGTGGTAAACTTATGACTCAAAGGGTTGAGTCTTATGTAATATAAAATGTTAACCATTTCACGTTATCTTGGATACGACTATAACATGCAACTCATAGGTTATATGTACGACTCAAGGGAAGCAGTCCTACATTGTACAGTGAAATCTAGACATGGGGTATTACAATATCTCCTCCTTGAAAACATTCATCCTTGAATGTGATTCATCTAGGACTGGGATTTTAAAAAGAACCACACATATACACAAAACTTAAAACCAAGATTATTTCTATCATAAGTATCCAATCACTCAAAACACAAGATATAGCTTAAAAATACTTAAATAGGATCAAAGAGAAAGAGTTTAGGCTGAAAATATTTGTTTGCGTTCTGCAGGAACTGAGTTGGAAGAAAAGAGATGAGGATACTTGGTCATTATATTTGTTTCAGCTTACCAAATGTCCCCTTCAACCAATTGGTTTCTCCAAAGAACTTTTATTTATGCTACTTCCTTATTCCTTCATCTTCGTACTTGCCTATCAAGTATCTCTAATGGAATCTCCACATACATCAAGTTATCTTTGACCCTAAAACTTTTGAGGGAAAATACTAAGGTCGTATTTGTAATACACTTCATAAGTATTGAATATGGAATACTGGGTGAACTGCAACTAACTCCAACGGAAGGTTCAATTCGTAAGCCACCTCTCCTATACAAATTATTATCTCATAAAAACCAACAAATTAGGGAATCAACTTACATTTCTTACTAAATCTCACAATCTCTTCATAGGAGAAAACTTCAAGAATACCCAATCACTTACTTAAAACTAGATCTCTCTTCTTCTTACATCAGCATACAATATATGACATCTCTGAGCCATTTCAAATATATTATGAATCAACTGATCCCTTTCCATAAATTTAAGAATAGAATTTGGCCCAATCAATGTTGTTTCATAAACCTTAAACCATACTATGGATGATCTTCACCTATGTCCATACAGTGCTTAAAATAGAGCCGTCTAAATGCTAGCATGATAACTATTTGTATAAGACAACTCAATCAAAGGTAAATGAGAATCCCAACTTTCTTTATAGTCCAAAACACATGCCCTCAGTATGTATTCTAATATCTGCATAGTTCATTCAGCCTGACTATCGATCTGCGGCTGAAAAGCATTGTAAAGCTTATATTATATTCCAAGGTCTTTTAGAAAATACTTCTAAAACTGAGAAGTGAATTGCGTCCTTCTGTATAAAATGATAGACAAGGGTATCCCATAAAGCCTGACTAACTCACTAATATACACATTGGAATAATTTTTTGCTGAATCTGAAGTCATGACAGGTAGGAAATGGACGAATTTATTTATTTGATCTACTATTACCCAAATTGAATCATGTTTACATCTTGTACGAGGAAATCCTATGATGAAATCCATATTCACTATTTCCCACGTCCAAGTAGGGATACTAATTTCTTGCAATGTACCAACCGACCTTTGGTATTCAACCATAACTAGCTGGCTAAACGGACACATGTCTACAAACTCTACTATGTACTTTTTAATACCATTACACCAATAAATTTCACATAAGTCACAGTATATCTTAGTAGCACCTGGATGAATGGAATACCTAAAACATGAGCCTCGACTAGTATTCTTTCCCTTAAGTTGTCTACATTTGGTAAACAAAGCCTAACTTGATAAAAAAAGTACACCATCTCCCCCTTGGGAGAAAACCTCAACCTTTTGTTGTTAGACTTCTTTAAATATTTAGCTAAGTGTGGGATCATTATGCTATTTCTCCTTCACTTCTACTAAAGAAGATAATTTTGAACTGTTCTGAACTAATACTCCCCCATCATCAGTGTTGAGCACACATACCCCTAGATGGGACAATCTATGCATTTATTTAGCCAACTTTTATTCTTCTTTGTTCACATGGGCCATAATATCCATGGAATACCTACTTAGTGGATCTGGCGCCATGTTGGCCATAATCGGATGATAGAGCACATTTATGTCATATGATTTCAACAGATCCAACCACCTTCTCTGACTAAGACTTAGCTTTTGTTGATAAATTACATACTAAAGACTCTTATGGTTAGTGAAAACATCAACATCCAAATTTTAGGCAAACACTACTGCAGCAAACTCCAAGTCATGAGTTGGGTAATTCTGATCGTCATCTTTAAGTTGCCTAGAGGCATAACATATCACTCTCCCATTTTGCATTAACACACAACCTAACAAAATATTAGAAACACCATAATACACTATGAATCTGTCTAATCCTTTTCACAGAGCTAACACTGGTGCTGAAGTCAAGCTACCTTCAACTCTTGGAAACTCTTCTCACACTTAGCTAATTATAAAACTTCACTTTTGTTTGGGTTATCTAAGTCAATGGTGCGGCTATAGAGGAGAACCCTTCAACAAATCTTCTATAATACCAATCAAACCTAAAAAACTTTTGATATCGGATGTAGTGAAGGGTATAGGCCAGTGCTTCACTTTATTAGTCTTCTGAGGATCTACATGAATACCAACAACTAAAATTACATTCCCCAAGAAGGTAACAGATGCCATCCAAAATTCACATTTTCAAAACTTTGCATATAATTAATAGTCCTTGAGGGTCTGCAGTACTATTCTCAAATAGTCTGGACGTTCCTCCTCACTCTTGGAATAAACCAATATGTCATCAATAAAGATAATGACTAAAATGTTCAAGTACTACTTCAAGACCCTATTCATCAAATCCATTAAGGTTGTATGAGGATTTGTTAGTCTAAATGACATAACCACAGGCTCAAAATGCTTATACCTTATTCGAAAACTTATTACCAAAATGTCTTGCTCCATGACTTTCAACTGATGGTATCCCGACCTAAAGTCAATCTTGGAGAACCACCGTACATCTTGAAGTTGATCAAACCAATCACTGATTATAGGGATAGGATACTTGTTTTTGATAGTTACCTTGTTTAGCTATCTATAATTAATACCCATTCTAAGAGTGCCCTATTTCTTGCACACAAAAAAGACCAAATCATCCCACGGAGAAACACTGGTCCTAATGAAACCTTTATATAAGAGGTTTTTAAGCTGCTCATTAAATTTTTTAAGTTCAAACAAAGCCATATGATATGGAGGAATATAAATGGGCTGAGTATCAAGATAATCATCAATATCAAAATTTATTTCTCTATCTGAAGGTAGCCCTGATAACTCACCGGGTAAAACCTCACAAAACTCATTAACTACATAGACTAATTTAATTGATGAGGCTTTAGACTTTATTTATTTGACTCGACTAAATAATAGCTACACCATTTTGATATTAACTTTTTATTCATAAGATACAAGATGAAATGACATTTGGAGCCAATCCATGCCTAGAATAACATCGAAATCTACCATCTCTAACTCTATTAGGTTCGCTAGTGTGATCTTATAATGGATGCTAATAAGAAGCTACCTATAGACTCTTCTTGCAACAGCGACTGCCCCACTTCAGTAAAAACTGAGAAGGGTTTAGGAAGATTTTCAAGGTCTACCCCAAAATTTACAACCACCAATGGAGTTACATAAGAGATATATGATCTCGGGTATTGCAACATATATTCATCATGATTAAAGGGATGAAGCATACCAATAACAATGTTTGGTGAACTCTCCTGCTATTGATGGGATAGTAGAGCATAGTACATAATTTTGTTCTTACCACCACTTGACTAGATGACACGCCCTGAGGAGGAACAGGGTGGCCTGGCTGAGTTACTAGATTTGTAGCTTGAGTTTGAGGATGAACATCTTTACTTCCTTTTTTAGCATATGTAAACTCCTTTATCTGGATGCCAACTTGCCACAACCATAGAAATCCCCTTTTTCATCAAACACTCACTGGGATAGGTCTTGCCACACATTGCACATGTCAGGTAATTAGGCATCCTAACTAAACTATTTTAAGACCTAGAATTTAAAGTCCTACCCCACTACTACTACTTAGACTTGGTTGTATTAGAACTATATGAAGATAGCTCTAGCATCGATGAATGACCCTTAAAATATGAATGGATTCCCCCTCATACCTTTGCTAACTATACTCAAATTGTCCAGTCCTACTCTCTTGTTTCTCTTCAATCTTTCCTTCAACATTTCTTCATCAATTTTTTGAGCATGAATCATCAACAATGAAATATCCATACCTCCAATTATCATGGAAATCCTTCATTCCCGGATGACCAAATCAGACACCCTAATAACAAGCTTACTTAAACAAGCTCTAGAATCAGATAACCACTTTAGGGCATATTTAGCTAGCTGAGTAAATTTAAGAAAGTACCCTTTCACTATCATATAACCCAACCTCTGGTTAATGAAATCCTCCACTTTAGCCTCCCACATCTAAAATAGAAAGAACCTATCTAATAGAGTACTCAAAAATATCTGCCAACTCATAAAAGCTGCATTGTCACCCCTACCATCCATCTACATAGTGACCCAAGCATAAGCCATATCTGTCAGCCTATAGGAAACTAGCTCTACACTTTTCTCTTTAGTATATTCATAATATGAGTAATCTTTATCAACTCATCAATAAGGATTTAAGGATCCTTATCCACCCTTGACCCATAGAACTCAGGTAGATTTATCCTAATAAAGTCCCAAATCTGGGCTGTAGCTAAATTACCATTTTTCTAAGGTAGGACAACTACCTGTTGGTTTAATTGAACATTAGAATTAATAGCTTGGGCTATGATTTGAAAAACAACTAAAAAATTAGCATAAGATACATTTTAATTAAGAAGGTCGGCGTGTAGGGGTTGCGTTCTTAGGCTCGGTGAGGAGGCATATTCTGTCATAAAATATTATGAGTTAAGAAAGATAAATATAACTATAAGCAAGATAGTTCATGAAAGCAGTCATGATTCCTAACTTATTTTGTGGCCTCTTGCTAATAAATGTGGTGCATTTCATACTCATGATCAACACTCTATGTAACACGGCTTGTTTGACTCTCGAGGACTCCTTAAACCATAGTTTATGATATAATGTTTGTAACACCTCGAAAGTACTCCCTAGACATCAGAAAATGCTTGTGAATAGCCCTAAGCTAACCCATGATATCTATTCAGCCTAAAACTAACATGAAAAGTGAACTAACATATATAAAAATTAAAGGTAAATATTTACATGAATTATTATGAATCTTTAGATTTGGAAAACCTTAAAAAAGTCCTTTAAATTTAAAGCATACATAGTTTGACAATCTGCTACTGCTAACTATAGAGCCACTAGGACAGACCCCCAACTGACTTGAATATAAATGTAATGAAAGTTACTAAGAATATTTTATCAATAAATAGAAGTCTAATAAGGTGGGTCCTCGAACTATGAGGAATAATAAAATGTTGGGATGTAGGTGATGATGCTCGTAGTCAATCCTTCTATAAGAAACAAGCACCAGAATGAACATTATAACACAATATAGCACATAGACATATATATGGGTCTATACCTCTGGAATGTACTTAGTATGTGGGGGTGAATGGATAAGTAAAACAAGAACTAAATATATATATAAAAACGTTCAAATGATGTATACTAAGCATAAATAAATCACGTTAGACTTGAGTATAACTGAAGACTACAATATCATAAAACATGGATAATGAATCATATCAATGATCTTAGTGAGCCATAACACGTAGTTTCTAAAATAATTACTTTATTCTTTCTTATGGAGATTCTTCTAATAAACATAAACTAGGTGAGCTAACATAGAGTCCAATACTTACCCATGTTGGGGAGAGTTGTTCTACCCTTACCATTGGTATAGATCCTTAATATAAGTGATCAATACACTTCATCAATATTGGGAAAAAGCTTAGCATATGGTGGCTCATAGTTTGTGGTAATTTAGGATACACTCATCCATATAACCTTCGTAGTGCTAAATACTACTCCCAGATTACATATATGCTCATACTTAATAAATCAACCTTATAATAGCCTAAGGGATTATAGAATGAAAACCATATATGTTTATATTTACTTTAAGTTATAATCAAGATAAACGGTTGTGGATTTCATGTCTTACCTATAGATCAAAAGATCAAGATTTTCTTTAAATCATATTATAAAGCATATGAATGGAGCTTATGAGCATAAACATTTTGTAAACTCAGTACTTGTACTTAGGACTTAGAATTCATGCTTTATTTCATAGAAATTCATAAAAGAAATATTATCCTCAATAATCACCTCTAAATTTTCAATAACATACCAGTCAAGGTAATGAATTTCAATTCACAATATAAATTCTACAAGTCAAAATATGAATATATGTAAACCTTGATACACTAAAAGCTTTCTATCGCATGGTAATGTCATACTTCAAGACTATGGTTATTTTGGTATGAACCCTAATTAAAAACAATAAAATTCAATCATAAAATCATGTTTTTCATTCACAAGTATAAGAGAATAACCATGTTCATAAACCCCACGTACTTGGAATTGCTTGACTTGCAAAGAGAGCTTGAACTTTGAGACTTAAAAGATGACTTGGTTAGAGAAACCCTAATCTTGATGTCTTAAAGATGGGAGGAGGAAAAAGTTTTTAATTAACTAAAAGTAGAGGAAAATAATTCTCCTTTTTAGGTTATAAGTCGTTGGTTATGAGTTAATAATGGGGAAAAAACTTGAACGCCTTTTAATAAAACATTATAGAAATTGGTCGTCACTCTTCACGATTCAACCATACGACTCATATTACAAAAGTACAAGTTAGCCTCATGACTCCTAAGCTTGGTAGGATCAAGATGATATATACTTGTCAACATACGAGTCTAAATCGATGACTAGGAAAATTATGATAAGACTTATAGGCCCCATTCATAACTTGGCCAGAAACTTAGAGAACCTAGGATGCTAACCATATAACTCATCTTCATATGACTCATATGGAAAACTTATAATTCTAAGGGGCGAGTTATACCAAAAATAGAATGTCACCCATTTCACACTGTCTTAGATATGAATACAATATACTACTAGTAGGTTGTATGTTCGACTCCAGGAAATGAGTTGTACGTTGTACAATGGCATCTAGACATAGGGTATTACATGTTCCTATAGTTTTTGAGTTTCTTGATATGTTTTTTACTGACCTGCTTGATATTCCCCCTGCCCATGAGATTAAGTTTTTGATTGATCTCGAGCTTGGTACTCGACCTATTTGTATTGCACCTTATCATATGGCTCCTATTGAACTGAATGAGTTTATTTTGAAGTTGCAAAATCTTCTTAATAAGGGTTTTGTTTGATCAATTATTTCTTTTAGGGAATTAAAGATGGTTCCATGTGAATGTGCATTGATTAAAGGCAACTTAATAAGGTGATGGTGAAGAATCTTTATCATATGCCTTGCATCGATGATTTGTTTGACCAACTTCAGGGTGTGATAGTTTTTTCAAAGATTTATTTGAGATATCATTATCATGAATTGTGGATTTGGCCTGAGGATATATTAATTTCAGCTTTTAGGACCTGTTATGGTCATTATGAGTTTTTGGTGATGTCATTGGGTTTTCTAATTCTCCAGCCACATTTATGGATTTAATAGACCATATGTTCAGGCCTTTTTTGGATTCCATTAAGATTGTGTTCATCGAAGATATCCTTGTATACTCAAGGAGTAGAGAGGAACATAGACAACATTTGGGGATTGTTCTTAAGACTTTGAGAGATTATGTACATTTTGCCAAATTCTCTAAGTGTGAATTTTGGCCTTAATCATTGAAACTCATTGGACATATCATGTCTAAGGATGGTATTACGATAGACCCATCCAAGATTGAGGCTATACATGATTAGGCAAGACCTACATCACCGGCTGAGGTTCGTAGCTTTATTAGTTTGGGTAGTTATTATATATGATTCATTAAGGGTTTTGCTACTCTTTCAGTATCCATGAGCAATTGACTTGAAAAGAGGTTCTATTTTGATGGATTGTAAAGTGTGATTCGATATTTGGAAAGCTTTATGATTTTCTTACTTGATCTTCTATTCAAGCTCTTTTTGTAGAGGGTGAAGGATTCACCTTGTATTGTGACACTTTAATTATTGATCTAGGTTGTGTTTTGATATAGTAGGATCATGTTATTCCTTATTCTTACTGGCAACATAAGGTTCAAGAGTGGAACTACCCCACATATGATTTTGAATTTGTGGCGGTAGTTTTTGTGCTTTAGATTTGGAGACATTATGTTTATGGTGTGTATTGGGAGATTGTCATTGATTATCACAGTCTTCAATATCTTATGACCTAAAGAGAGCTTAATTCTACGCTGCATAGATAGACGGAGTTGCTTAAGGAGTGATATCTCTATATTGTATCATTCAAGTAAGGTTAATATGGTAGAAGGTGCCTTGAGTTGGAAGGTAGTGAGTATGAAAATTTTTACTTGTAATTTAATTTCTTAGAGGCCATTGGCACAGGACATTTAGTCCTTAGCAAACTTGATGGTTTGCCTTGATATCTTAGACACTAGTAGGATTCCTTGTATTATTAAGGCGAGGTCTGTGCTTTTTTAAGTAGATTCAAGAATGTCATTTCAAGGATAGTAAGCGTTGTATCCTTTGTGATCTGGTGTTGAGTTGTGAGTCTAAGAGGAAAACCATAGATTATTATAGATTTTTGCAATTTAATGGTCGTATTTGTGTTTCGAGGATTGACCACTTGATTCGACTGATTTTGCATGAGATTCATAGCTCTAGATATTCTATTCATTTGGGCACTGCTAAGATATATAGAGACTTGAGATAACTTTATTGGTGGATTGACATAAAGAAAGATACAGAAAACTTTGTATCTTGTTGCCTTCGTTGTCAGTAGGTAAAGGCCAAGCATCAATTAATAGGTGGTTTAATTCAGAGTTACCCATTCCCAAGTAGAAATAGGAGCAGATTATCATGGATTTTGTTAATAGTTTTCCTCACACTTCCCATCATTACGATGATATTTAGGTCATCATAGATCGATTGACCAAGTTAGCAAATTTCATTCCTCTTTAGATGTCCTTTAGTATTGAGAGCTTAACCTGTATCTATGTGCATGATATAGTCCGTTTGCAAGGTATGCCTACATCTACTATTTTGTACCGGGGTTCTATTCACTTGTAGCTTTGTGAGATCTTTGTAAGAGGAGTTGGGTACATTAGTTAAACCTAGTACAACCATTTATCTGTAGATCAATGGCCGGTTTGAGCAAACTATTCAGGTGCTTGAGGATATACTCCGAGCCTATATTATAGATTTTCGATGCTAATGGGAGGATAACTTAGACTTGGCAGAGTTTTATTTATTCAAAATTTATCATTTGAGTATTGATATGGCACCTTTTGAGGATTTATATAGAAGGAGATGTCGTTCTCTGGTTAAATGGTTTAATACTTCTAAGAATCAACCTCATTGTAATTATTTGATTTAGGAGTCATAGAGTTATAGTGTTTTAGGATAGGTTGAGGGTAGCTTAGAGTAGGAAAAATGCCTATGTAGACTAGAGATGTCGTGCCTCAAGATTTGGAGTTAATGACTGAATACTCCTCTGAGTATCACTGATGAAGGGTGCGATGAGATTAGAGTGGAACGGCAAGCTTAACCCTAGATATATTGGCCTTTTGAGATTCTTAATTAGATTTACCTCCAGATTTTGTTGTTGTCCATCCAGTATTCCATGTTTGTATGTTGGATCAATATATTCCTAATCTGTCTCATGTCCTTAAATGGGTGTAAATCTTGCTTGATGAGTGATTGACCTTTGTAACGGAGCCCGGGCTTATTTTGTTTGGTGATGCTAGGCGGTTGCGTACTAGGGAGATTCCTGTAGTAAAGGTTCAGTGAGGCACCACCCAGTATAGGGGGCTACTTGGGAGATTTAGAGTGATATACGAACTCAGTATCCTCACATGTTTGAGACTTCAGCTGCATACTAATCCTTAACTTTTAAGGATAAAAGTTTCTTTTTAGTTCTTGTAATAACCCTTCAAGTCATTTTCAATATTTCCACTTATTTTTTTCATTAGAGCTTCTCTATAGCTGCCCCAAGTTTTATGACTTGCTGTAATAGATTGTTTGGTTACCGGATAGTTTGTCTAGTTTTTAGAGCCATTTCCCTCTTTAGAAGTTTTTGCTCGTTCCAATTGCAACAGGCAATAAGATCAGTCAAAGGACCTCAAATCTAATTCCTAACTATTCTAGTAGCTACAAAATATTGATTTTAGGCTAGGTGGACTGTAAGTTTGGATACCGAGGCGCCCAAGTTCATTTTGACCTATTCGTTAAAAAGTTAAGAAATTTGAATATAGGGGTGGGAACCATATTTTATCGAAATAACCTCGGATGGAAATTTTAACTGTGTTATTGAGTCTAAAATGTTGAATTTTGTATAGTTACATTGTTCATCTGCATATATAGGATTCTTAATGGATCCCGATAGGCAAGCAAAAAATTAAAAAACTTCCAAGTCTCAGCTGTCAGCTGGTGCGTCGCTATCGCAGTGCTAAGGGTCATGATTGTGATACCCTTAGAAGTCACCAATTTACACAATCACAGAATGTTATCGCAATTATGATAAGCCTGTCTCTCGTAAGTCCGCCATCACAAACCCTGGTCATGATCGGGGAACCTAAGGGTCTGGCTTGGGTATAAAGGACCCCTTATTTAACAATTTAAGCTATTTCTCATCCATTTATTCAGATCTTAAACCCTCAAGAGTTAGATTAAGTGGGATTTATGCATTAGGGTAATTGGAAAGCTCGATTAACATTTGTTTCGGTGAATATCTTCTAATTTGAGGTAGGAATTTACCTTTTCCTTGTGATGATTTTCTTTACTTCTTGTTCAAAAGATCAAAGAACACGAGGTGTAGATTTTATCCCTAATTTAGCTTCGACTTCACCCATTTTTGGGGGGTTGATTCCTTGAGCATGTGAGAATGTTAGAGTGGTTTCGAAAATGCAATTTTTGTGAGTGGGAACCACATGTGGTTTTGATGTGATTTTTGGACCCAAAATATAATAGTGCAATATGGGTATCATTATTATTGTATTAACTAGTAGAATGTGATTTTGATAGCTCGGCATGTTGAGGAAATCTTCTCAGAAGGGAAAATACGTGATTTAACAGATCTAATAAGTTTTCTTCAGTGTCCAGGTAGGGTAGGTTTTATCCCTTATTAGATTGAGCTAATTCATAGTATGTTTATGATATTTTGTTAGATTTAGGATAGATTTTAGGTTTTGGTATTCTGAATTAAAATGCATGGAATAGTTGGACCATTTAGGCCATCCATAAATCGTAAATTAGTCATAATTGACATAGTGGCTTATATTTTAGGTGAATTTCCTATATTAGAGATAATTGTGGATTTTGTAACATTTAAAATTGGATTTAGATACCTTAATTCTAGTTTGGGTAGAATTTTCTTGAAATGGAACTTCAAAAATTAGAATTAGGCCCTCGACCTACCTTAGGATAAAAAGCATGTTATCCTTTGTAGACCTTATCATGCTTGTTAGATTCTTGGTAATGCTTATTGAGGTGATATTGAGAAACTTTTGCACTTTATGGTTATGATGGTTATGTGAGGGTTGATGCCAATTGATTATGCTATTACTTATGCTATTGATGATACTATTGATTATGTTGATTTAATTATAATTAATGATTCGAGTCTAGCAGATGCATATCTTATTGATTAGCTCAATCTATGATTGGTTTACTGTTAGAATAGTAAACTATGTGTATCATTATTATAGTATTAACAAGTAGAATGTGATTTTTATAGATTTCCATGTAAAGAAAATCTTCTCAGAAGGTAAAATAGGTGATTTAACGGATCGTATGAGAATTCTTTGGTATCCAGATAGGGTAGGTTTTATCCCTTCTTAGATTGAAATTTCTTCGGTGTCTAGGTAGGGTAGGTTTTATCCCTTGTTAGATTAAGATAGACTTGGTACATATCCGAGTTGCCCATTTCCTTATATCTTTCTATATTCAGCCTTTTTTGAGATAGATGTATTGACTATTCTTGATACTTGGGTTGAATTTCAATTTTTAGATGTTGTTGTACTGGCTCTACCAGGTTATGGGATGGTATATATGTCATGGCTATCTTTATTCTATTTCTTTTGTCTTGCCTATTTATTGTGTTGGTTTCCTATTAGGCCCTTTTGGGGCATTTACACCAATTAACCCATTGTGTTTAACTTCAGGTTATTGTTTGTCTTACCAACTGTCGGGACTGAGTAGGTGCCATTATCACTTATAAATCAGTTCGTGACACTATTACCAGTTCAAAGCTATAACATTAGCACATCTATTTCCCCAAAGACAATATTTCTAGTAGAAAAATAGTTTAGAAAAGCAAGAACAATAGCAAACTCAAAGGTTGAATGCAAAACCAAGTGAATAGGAGTTTTATTAATTATTATTATTATTATTTTAGAATAGCCCCTAAAAAGTAAAAAGATTACAAAAACTAATGTTCAACTATACATCAAGGTGTAAAGGAAAAATCAAAGAAGGACCGAGAAGATTACTACCATCATGTGATTAGAACAAACCCAACATGAGAAGTCATCTGACCTTGTTTTCCTTCAAAAAAAGTAGATAGGAGTGTCACAAATCACAAAAATTTATATGCCCCTTGAAAGAACTATGCATCTTGGGTGAAGGACTGGACCTAAAAATATAGTTTATTTAATTCTAATATGGCGGTGACCTGAGCCGCGAAACCTTTATTAGAGGTTTGATCATCTAAGGAAAGTGGTGCTCTAAAATAATCCCTAAGAAAACATATTTCCTCATCAGTATAGGGATAGTTGGATTTCCTCTCAGTCAACATCTCTTAATAAAGAGTAGAAGGTGTCTCGTAGATCATGGGGTGATACTCGATCATTAGGTACCTTCGATGAAAGACATATCCTAAAATAGGAGAGCCAGTGAAAATGGATGGGATTAAAGCATACCATACAATGTTTGTGGTTATACATATATCATTAAAGAAAGAAACTAGGATCACTACGCTGAATGGTTGCTAGAAAAATTATCACCTACCACATTGTCCTCAGGATTCACCAATAGTTCATACCTCGCACTTTTTGCAAGATGAAGCAGGAGCACGCCAGATAACTAACAAAATAAGATTAAGGCATGTACTACAGGGAAAGCCAAGGGAAAACACCTTAGAATTGAGAGAATTGACTATAAATTTTAACAGCCTACCTTTTCGAGCTAGACATTGAACCAAATTTCTTATATGTGTAAACTTTAATCTGATAATTTATCATTGAAATCATGTTACATTATCATTAACCTAGTGAGAGAAGTGTTTATTTGGTGAAAAATATTCACAGGAATCACTTCGAGAAAAGTTGAGCTAAGAGCCTTTGATTGGCCCAAATTTTTATCTTTGATTATACAAGGGTCAACTTTGAACGTCTATTAATTTTGATATATGTTAATTTGTATCTAAATATGCACCAAACTATATATAATTCAATTAGCATACCAACGATACCAATTTTGTCTTAATCTGATAACTGAGCAAAAAGTTATGATAATTCTGGTGAGAAATAATAAGTGTTCGCGATAGCCCCATATCGTGAAGGATATTCACTCGGAATAGGGGTCATGTCATGAGGGCTACTCCTTGGGAATAAGGTTCATGCCATGACGTGTATTCCCCTACTATTCCAGCTTTTTATGGGCCAGGGGTAATTTCGTTCTTTCCCCTCAAGCCCAATCATCTAAAACCCAACTTATAGCACCCTAAAAGGAATTATTAGCCCATTATTATCAAAATAATTCATGTATAAGCCCTCCCCATCCCCAATAATTATCAATTCAAGCCTCTCATCGCATGGACAAGAAGGTCAAGCTTTCTTTCTCAATAATTCAAGGATTCAAGTTCCGATTTTATGCTGCCTTTATGAATTGATCTAACTGAGGTATGTGGGGTTTTAACAAGGTTAGTATTTCATAATTTTTCCCAAAAGTATGATTTTTCAAGTTGAATTTTTATGTACTAAGTTAGGGTTCATTCTAAAATTCTCATATGCTTAAAGCATAGCATTGTCATGTGATTTAAGGGACTAAAGAGCATAATATTTGTACTCACTCATGTTTTAAACAACAAATTTGATGTTTTGTCTTGAATTATGTTATTTTTATGATAAATTTTTATTCTCCTAAGTTTAATACGTCCCTATGCTTAAATACATGTATTATTCTCATTAATAAATTGTCCAATATTTTTGGTCATGAAATTATGATTTCATATTACTGTTTTAAGAGTTGTTATCATATTTTTTGTAATCATTCAGTGCTAGCAATTTATGAACACCCAATACCTTTATGTTCTTACATGTTTTATGTTTTCAAGTTACAGGTCATTAGACCACGTGTTTATTATTTTATTCAGACTACCATATTCATGTTGAGCACTTATTAGTATAGTACGATATCATGTTATAACAATGATTATACCAGTGTCATTCAGTTAGGAGTAGGATTTAGCACCAAGCAAACCTAATGATGGGGGCTCACCTGCTAATAGAGGTTGTGAGCTTTTATAGGATTCCTTGAGTTCCATAACTATGTAGACAACATTGGTATGAAAGGTCTTCCAGCCAGTAGAGGGTGGACACTCGATTAGCGGCACCTTCCTGTAGATATTATTCATATCTATTTATAGTTCATGTACTATATTGTTATTATTCATATGTATTTATTAGTGATGGTTGGAGGCATGTCCCAACTATTTATAGTCAGTATATAAGAGGCTTCATAGATAGTCAGTCAGAGTCATTACATGTAATTCAAGTTTCTTTCATCAGTTTTATCATGATGGAAACTTTGTTAGTATTACATTTATTCATACTTTCTCATGATCTTGTTTTCGCTAAGTAAATTTAGTTGTTATTCAATTTAAATTAGTTTCTCAAGAAGTATGCCAGTTCATGAGTTAGCATAGGATCACTTATGATTCTAACCACCATGTTACGACTACGGGGTAGCCTTAGGTCATGACAATCTTGGTGTTAGAGAGTAGATTCCAAGTGTCCTAGAGTCTTGCAGAATGGTATTGCAACATCTGTACTTTTCCTTGAAAGTCTACAAGACATTTAATAAATATTTCCTTCTTTCATGTATTAGATTGTGAACCAAAAGTGTTCTTTAAGAAACTTATATAGATTATTATGCGAATCAATTAATACCATCTCTGCCTTATTCTTGAGGTAATAGAAATAGACAATCTTAAAATCTTATAGATAGAGTTTTCTTAGATAGTCCCTACAAATAGTTATTGGATTTCATGTAGACTTGAAATATCGCATCAGTGCTTTTCAGTTCTGAAGTTTGAAAGATTTCAATCATGTTTATGAAATCATGAACTAAGCCAAAGGCATATGTGCCCTCAAATCCCTCCTCAGAATCCTATGATAGCATGTGACGTAGAGTTAGAAGCATGAACCTAGAAGTTTTAACAACATTAAAGTGGGGATAGTGTTTATCTGGATTTAGCAGAGTATGTATCAAGGGGATAGATTTATGAAAGGTGAATCAGTAGGCTTGAAATAGTCTACTCTAGAATTTTAAGTTTGTTAATTTAAAATTAGGTATTATGATATCGGTATGTTCTAGAGGTGTACCTAAGGCAATATGGGATTGTATTACTTTTAAGTTATAATGTGTATGTTTAGATAGTACCCTTGAGTTGCTCATGCGAATAAGGCTAGTAATATAGTTTACGATGTTCCTACTAGCTAAGTTATAGGTTATATGTTTTTGATGTTGCGTATGCAGGTGTAATGGTAATTCTCATGCATTTGGGAAGAGTATAAGTTTAGCAATGTGATACTAGTAGGATATGAAGGAAGTTAGCATCGTTCATTAAAGGTTTGTGGATATCCAAATTATGTGTTAGAATCTAAGATTGAATCTTGAATGATTTAGATAATAGAAAAAAAGAGTTTAAATTCTAGATTGTGATAACTTATGGTATTATGATACTTTCGAAGATTATAAGTTAGTAAGTTTTAAGCTATTATATGATGACTATTGGGGTAATAGAAAGTTACAAGTTCTATCTCAGGAAGAAGTACTGTCAGTGGGTTTAACACTTTCAGGTGTAGTCTTTTAGGGTGAGTTTATTAATGATGTGTATTGTTATTTCTCAGGATCTAGAGTAAAGTGGTTGTAGTTTAGTTTAGAGTTTTAAAAAGGTCTATAGACTTTGAATAATAGCTTAAATCTAAGGGGGAGATGATATAACAAGGAACAAAGTTAGGCTCTCAGATTCTAGTAGTGATGCTAGTGTATTATTGAACATTAGTAAGGGAGGAAGATGCCCGAACCATTCTTATCTCAGTGCAAAGATTTGTACTTTAGTCATCATGATATCTATACATGCCTTATATGTCAGCTCCATGATCATAGCTCATATTAATGCACTTCCATAGAATCATGTATGCTTCTAATTCATAGTATAAGGAGTTCCAGTTCAGTCAGCACTACAAATCATATTCCATGAATTTATGAAATCCAAACTCAGGTCATGCATCTTATAACTCATATGCTAATGCTTTACATATTGTTCAGTTCCAAGTACTCGTGGTATACCCTTACTGACCAGTGAAATTCAAATCATATCATGTATGTCCTCAAATTAGATATCTTTTTATTAATCCATGATGATGATTTTCTATTCCTCAAACCTCGGTTACATGTCAAAATTATGCATAGTATTCTTTCATATTTCAGGTCCTTATGTTCTAACCTTTTAGTGACCTCTTCTTATGAAATTATAGTGGTGATGAACAATTATTTAGATGGGAGAGAGTAAATGATACTTTTTGAGAAAAGAATATGGTAGGCTTGTTTGATCAAAGGCTATAAGTATGAAGAAAGATTGAGGTGCAGCTTTTAGTATATGCCATGGTTAGTTGAGAATTCTATGTATGTATTCATGGGATAATGCATGAAAGTTGTTATTGATACAAATAATAGAGAATATGAGAAAATTTCCTAGAAGAATTGGTAGATTAGAAGTTCATATATGGTTATAACGATAGGCTTAAATGTTGTGTTGGTATATAAGCGGATGGGTGCATTGAGTGCTAGTGTATTCCTAGTAATAGGTTGAATTCAGTTGTTGAAGTGGTAAGCATAATTATTCTTGAGATGAAAGATATGAAACACTCATAGGTATCAAAATCATGGTTTACTCTAGTATTACAGTGTTATGTGTTGCAATTTTTAATTTCAAGTTAGGCTTGAACATGGCAAGAGTATGTAGTTCAACTCAGAATTTTGCTAGAGTGTTTATATATACCCATGTAAGGTTTATAAGTTGAATCAAATAGGCATGGTATTTGAGGGGAAAATTATAGTTGAGGAAGTACTTTAGAAGTGTGGATAAGCTTGAAAGTTAGCAGTTGCAATGACGAAGGCCATGTAATTTTTATATTCGTATGTCTATGTTATTGAGTTATAGCCATGTTGTGATTCCTTATTCAGATATTTAATTTAGATCATGCCCAAAATTCTTTGCTCACTAATGTTATTAGAACTCCTTGCAAAGAGTGTTGAAGAAATACTCCAGTTGAGTATAAGCTTTCAGTATGATCAACTATGTATAGCAATAATTTAGTTTAGCAATCTAACAGATAAGCTCCTATAGATTCCCATCTCTCTATCTTGTCTTACCATTCGTAGTTTTATGAGTATGTCTTTTACATGATGTAATTCATTCACATCTATGAAAATTTTTAATTTAGTTCTTTCCATGCATCATATCTCTAATTCAGCTATTTAGTCATGACTCAGTACATAAGTGCTCAGTCCATGATCTCAATTTTCCATGTATTCCAGCGCAGGCATTGTGATAACTATTGCAAGACCTTTTTCTCATTATCTAATGATTTGTCCATACATAATGTACTTCATGATTCCATGAAGCCCTTTTCTTTTGACTTTTATACTTGTTTTATTGAGTAACAATTCCAAACAAGAAGTTACGTATTTCATTCCATCCTTGGTAACTCTTGGAATTCTGTTGCATTAGTTATCACTCACAGTTCTATATGTATGATCGTATCATGAAAATTTTAAGTGAGTTCTAAACTATCAGCACGAATCATCCTCTTACAGTCAACAGAGTCAATTTAGCTAAGAAATCAGTTTCTGCTAAGCTATATCCATTATTAGCAGACATGTCATGTCTACATTATTCCATACTTCTAAGAATTCAACAAGTTCCTATCTATAATTTGAGGATGAATGAGTCCAATGGGGAGATAATATAACACCCCACCTTTTAAGGATAGACATCAAACCATCATTCCTAAGTGTGTAAACCCTAATCCTATTATTTGTATTTGAATACATGTGACATGATCATTATCCTAGTGTGTGAATTGCTTATTTTTGTAAAAAAATGTTCATAGGAATCACTTAGAGAGAACTTGAGCAAAGATCATTTGATTTGAAAAAAAATTGGTAGTCGATTCTTCAAGGGTCAATTTTTAACGAGTATAACTTTATACTTATGTGTAATTTTGCATCTTAATACCCACCAAATTATTGATAATTGAATTAGCATTTTAACTATACCAGTATCGACTTAATCTGATACCCGAGCAAAATGTGATGACTATTTTTATGAGAAATAGTAAGGGTTCGTGATAGCCCCGTGCTGCAAGGGCTATTCCCTCATAATAGGGGTTGCATCGTGAGGGCTACTCCATGGGAATAGGGATGGTACCATATAAGATATTCCCCCACTATTCCAGCTTTCTATGGGCCAAGGGGTAATTTGATCCTTTCCCCTCAACCCCTATCATCCAAAGCACAACTTATCAGACCCTAAAAGTCATTATTTGACCAGTATCATCGAAATAACTCACTAATAAACCATTCCCTATCCCCAAGAAAGATCAATTAAAGCCTCTCATCCTAAGAACAAGAAATTTGAGCTTTCTTCCTTAAGAATTCAAGAATTCAAGTTCCAATTTCAACCAGCCTTCAAGAATTCATCTAATTGAGGTATCTAGGATTTTGTACAAGGTTAATATTTCTTCATTGTACCTAAAACTATGATTTTCAAGTTGAATTTATACGGTTTAATTTAGGGTTCATTCCCAAATCCTCATGTGTTTAAAGCATAGCATTATCATGGGATTTTAGGGACTAAAGAGTGTAAGAGTTGTACTCACTCATGTTTTAAACAACAAATTTGATGTTTTGTCTTGACTTTTGTTATTTTGATGACAAATTGTTATTCTCCTAACTTTATTTCATCCTCGAGCTTAAATCTATGTATTATACTCATGTATTGAACTGTCTAATATTTTCGTGAGTTTTGATTTCATATTGTTGTTTTAAGAGTTGTTATAATAGTTTTGTAATCATTCAGTGTTGGCGGGTTATGAACGCCCTGTATCTATATGTTTTTACATATTTTCAATTTTCAAGTTATAATTCAGTCAGACCTTGTTTTTATTTTTTTATTCAGACTACCATGTTCATGTTGAGCACATATCAGTATAGTGCCATATTATGTTAAACCCATAATAATAATAGTGTCATTCGGTTAGGAGTAGTATTTATCACCAAATGAACCTAGGGATGAGGGCTCACCTGCCAGTAGAGGTTGTGACCTTTGGTAGCAGTCCTTGACTTCGATAATTACATAGCTAACATAGGTATGAGAGTTCTTCCTACCAGTAGAGGGTGAACACGCTTTTAGGGCACTTGCCAATAGAGGGTGACTCTCTAGTCCTTTGGGATACCAGTTTAGTTGATCCACACATCCATATATTAGTACCTGTGGAAAGGTACTGACACCTATCCAACTGGGGTTACAGGTTGGACCCTGATTAGCATAGATTGGGGGATGTAGGTAACATTATAGATCCCACAATTTTAGTCAGTATTTAATGTATCTCAAGTTATGTTTGATGACCAAGTAATCAAATTTCATTAATTATTCAGTAAGTTTTACATATTATTCATGTTCTTCAGATCATGTCAGTTCATGCTATACTTTGTCTTACATTCTAAGTTTTACATGTTCATGTTTCCATACCCAGTATCCATACATGATCCTCAGTTTTACAACATGTTCATCTTTTATTGGAGATTTACATATAATATTCATGTTTTACCACTTTCTAGCTTCAGTTATACTTATCCTAAAGTATTAAAGATTTAAGAAACTAGGTGGAGTGATTCACCAGCTTATCAGATTATATTTGTTACTAATGTTTTTAAGATACTTCAACTTTTAGTTGATTTTAGTCTCTTTGTGAGTCTACTTGCACTTTGCATGCATGTTTTGAAGATTATGTAGATTTATCAGTTTTACTTATTGCATTCACCTCCACTTACTCAGTACATTCCAAAGTACTGATGTATATATATGTCCATGTGCGACATTATCTCATAATATAGTTACCAGTTGTAGCGCCCACATATCATAATCAGATAGTTTATAGTTTCCAGCCAGCAGGTGATGAGTTTGCTTGTTTCAGGGACTCCAGTCAGTTTTAGTTCAAGTACTATATTGATATTATTCATATGTATTAATTAGTGGCCATTGGGGGCATCTTCCGGCTATCTATAGTCAGTATAGTAGAGGCTTCATAGATTGTCAGCCAGAGTCGTTACATGTAATTCAAGTTTCTTTCTTCAGTTTTATCATGATGAAAAATTTATAAGTATTACATTTATTCAAACTTCCTAATGATCATGTTTCCGCTAAGTAAATTTAGTTTTTATACAATTTAATTCAGTTTCTCAAGCTGTATGCTAGTTTATGGGTTAGCTTGGGATCACTTGTGGTTCTAAGCACCGTGTTACGACTAGAGGATTACCTAGGGTCGTGACACAAATATAATTTTTATACCTTTGGGTTAAAGGTGTTGTAAGACCCTCTAAATTTTAGGTACTTTATTTTTGTCCATTCCATGCTTGAAATATCAATTTTTGGCTCAGATTATGTTCTTAGGTATTAAAAGGGTATCTCGAAAGAATTTGGAAATTTTCAAATGGGGTTTGGGGTGGTTTTGGGTCACGGATGCACTAATCCTCCATGATATTGCCATGCTATTGAGGTTAGACTCTACTCTACAATAACCTCCGATATATAGAATATAATTACCGCTATAAGGTCCGTGACACAAAGGCTGGACCTCTATGATAAGCTCCATGCAACAGACATATAGTAACTTTTGGTTGTCTTATTCCTTTTAAAGTAGGATGAGGTGTAAAGTGGTCTTTTCACTAGTAAATTATTTTTAATCACTATAAGGACCTATTTCTATCAGTTTTTAATATACGAAGGTCATTCTCATTACTCTCAACTATCCTCTCTCAGACTCCCCTTTGTCAACTCAATTCTAGGGTTAAGAAAGGTGATCATCTAGAGTCCTAATAGAGTGGTTTGATTCCAATTTCTTAGAAATTAAGGCATGTACCTCCTTTCATAAACTTGTATTGCATTAATGGAACAAAATATGTTATTATTCATGGTTTTGATAATGGGGTTTGAGCTATGGGTTGAGGGTTGTGAATAATATTGCTTTAAATATTTTTCCTTGGTTTATTATGTAGCAATTATCCCTTTGATCTCAGTGGTGAATATATACAAGTGTAACTTAGGGCTTTTCCTGTGTACCCCATAATTATCATATATGATCATCATGACCAATCTTAGTGTCGACAAACATGAGTTTCCAGTATCTGTCTATTGGACTCAGACCTTTACAATTAGCTATCACACCTCGCTATTATTGCCCAATTAATACCATTAGTACATAACAAAACCACCATTCTATTTATTATTAACCAAGGCTATAAGTAGTGGCATCATCATACCGACCATAGCCTGCAGTCGATGTCCTTAGCCATCCTCATTAAGAAAGGGTTTCCCATGAACCCATAGATTTCATTATGAGTCTTCTTGGGGTATTCCCATGTGCCCCACAACATTATTAAGTTTTCTCGGGGGATTCTCATGTATCCCACAAGTGAATTCAATTAATCCATAACCATGACCTCCACGACCTACCATTTAACCATTAAAGACCATCCCAACCAGTTAGGGTTCCATTACCACTTTATGCCATGCAAAGTTTTCAATAAAAGTTCAACAATATAGTAAAAAAATTCTCATAGGAATTTTATCAAATATGTTGAGGGTATATAGTTTTAAAACCAAAATCAAGTACCAGTTAACCATTCCTATGAAACCACATGTTCAAACCATTATTAAAATATGAAAACCATAATTAAAACATGGGAAAACCATAACTAAACTATTTATAACCAAAACCCCCAAAATATATTCAAAACTCAAAACCATACCATAATTATGCCATGAAAACCATGCATAAAACATGCCTTTAGTTTGAAATTACAACTAGGGAGGAGTAACATGCCTTAGATTATGAAGATAATAGAGAGAAACCACCCTTATAAGCCTCATATTGACCTTATTAAAGAAATCCTAGCCTCCATTGACCCAAGAGACTTGATAGAATTTGAGCGAGTTTCTAAGTTTTTAAGATTAGAGTAATAAGGTAAATAATGTCCCAAAAGTGTTATATGTCGTAGGGCCTTAAGTGGTTAAGAGGGCAAATATCTAGATTACCCCCAACTTAAACTATATAAAACTCCCATAGAAGGGTACGATTACCTTCCTACACCATACCTTAGGGAACAAGTGGTACCATTGTCTTATACTCTAGGCCTTCTTTTGGACCCCAACACTGTCCAACAAACGACCAGAAAGGCTAATTCATACCATATTATATGACTAGTACCCTAAATCTATACCTAGGGCCGAATAGAATCCGCTAGGTTAAACATAGGGCAACATACAATTGAAATCATACCATTAGTACCCTAACATATGACTCGTATGATCCATTCATAACTTAGGTAGAAACTAACCAACCTATACTTGTTAACATACGATGAAGACCCATCGACCGTACCCTATCATACAACTAGTATCCTCTAGTTGTATGATGTCCAAAAGCCAAAAACTCAAGAAATTTCTAAGGATCAAAATATAGGGTATTTCAGTGGGGTATTTAATTTATGGGTCCCTTCATAAGTGTATATGGAAATAGGTACATATTGGTAGTCGTTGATTATGTATCAAAATAGGGGGAGGAAATTTCTTTGCCAAAAAATAAGAGTAAAAGTTTCATGTTCTTTTTGAAGAAACACATATTTACAAGTTTTGGGACTAACCGAGAAATTATTGGTAATGAAGGATCTCACTTTTGTAATTAGGTGGTTGGTGCTTTCATGATAAGTATGGGGTTAAGCATAAGGTGTTAATCATACCATCCCAAATTAATTTGCCTAGTGGAAGTTGTAAATCAGGATATAAAATTAATCATAGAAAAAACTATGAATATGAGACGTACTAATTGGGCTATGCAACTGGATGACACTATTTAGGTCAAATGAATAGCTTTTAAAATGCCTATTGGTGTGCCTCTCTATCAACTTATTTTTGCAAAGTGTTGTCAACTATCAGTGGAGTTAGAGCATTGATCTTTTTGTGCTTTAAATATGCTTGATTTGGATTGGGAAGAGTCCTCCAAGTCTAGAGTAAAGTAAGTAGATGAGTAGAAGGAACTTTGTATTTGGGCTCTTGAGAGATTATTTCAATACAAAGAGCAAATAAAAAGTGAGGCATTATGCCTATATATTGAGAAAAGAGTTTCATATGAGAGTTTATGTGTTACTTTCTATTCAAGGTTTAAACTCTTCAAATAGAAACTCAAAACAAGTGGTCGGGCACTTTCACAATGGTAAATATGCATCCTAGTTGTGCAATTAATTAGGAAGACCATAGGAATAGAAGTTTCACAATGAATAATCAAAGTTTAAAACACTTCTATGTTTATGGGCCCTGAGCTGCCAAAGTGGAGGTGCTCCATTTCAAAGATATTTCTTGACGGTGAACAACATAGTCTCATAATAATAATTAAGGCACCTCTTAGGAGTAAACACTTGTTTTATTTTTGTTTTTTTGAATAATATATTTGATTGGTGTAGGTGTATGATATATTTGGAATATGGAAAAAATTGCACAAAACGAGTTAGAGTAGAAAAAAAATATGGGAGATCATGACTATAACTCTTGGGAAGAGGCATCGATGAATCATTGTCAAAGCCCTTCAGCAAAAATGATTTCCCAGGGTTAATCAACTATCTATTTTGGTGATGCACTTAAAGTTTTGGCATTTTGTAGATGATCTTGGCAATGGATCACCCATCACCAACATTGAATCACCCCAAAAAAATTCCAAGTTGTTGACATTGTTCGAATTGGCAATGGACTTACTGTTCGGTGTATCACTAACATATTCACCGATGCTAATCATACCACAAAAATGGGCTGCGTATTGAAAGTTGATCAATTGAATTTCTTTGAGTCTTGATTTTTCAATATCTTTTCTCCCTTGGGTTTATTCAAACTCTTCCCATTACCCACTTTCCTCTATTTCTTCACTTTGTTCACTCAACAAACACATACACACTCAATTTTTCTCCTAAATCTCACCACTGCACCATCAGTGCATCATTTCTATCACACTTACTGAAATCACGAACCACTATTCCCTTTTCTCATTCTCCTTGTTATTTTCCTCTAGATTCAAAGGTTTGAGTTTAATTTTAGGTTCAAATCATACTTTGTTTCTTTGTTGATAGTTTGTGTTTCCTTTTTGTACTATATTCTTGATAATTAGATTTTAACTGCTTTAATCAAATCATAAGAATTATAGATTTGGAGTTTGGGGTTTTATGACATTAAAGATTAAACTCTAGAAATTAGAGGGTTTGGTTTTTTAATTTGTTCATGCTTGCTAGCTAGGTTAAAAATATTTGTGTATTGGGTAAAATATTTTTGGACTTGAATTAGTTCTAAGAATTAAATAATTTCTCCCAATTATAAATTGGGTGACATTGTTATTAAGGAAAAAATTGTTAGTTTGTAGTTTTGTTCTTCAAACCTGGGGAAGTATGAGTATCCATGGTCGTTGGGAGTAAAAATAACCATTAAAATGGCTTAAAAGATTCAAAAAAGAATAAACTAGCTGAAATTTAGAGAAAATAACCTTCAGTGATAAGGTTGAGAGCTTCATCGATGTGCTGAACCTCATGGCGGATAGCCAAAGCACTCCCCATGTCACCGAAAGTCAAAGTGTTATAGGTATATCAAAGTGCTATTTTTCTGATGCCTTAGTAGTACAGTGATTCTCGGTGAGTATTGCCCAACTCTTCGGTGCAACGCTAGTTCTTAACATTTCTTCGCCTAATCCCGTGTTCCTAAATACTCCAATTATCAAAATCCTACATGCAATGTCAAACCTATCTACTTATTGTCGAAACATAATAAGCCTTCACTAATTTCCCCCTTTCTTAACTTTTCTATTTGGAGATGAGGGTAGTGCATCACTGTAACCCTCTGGGAATCCAGTGAAGTAGTTTTGTGGTGCACACCTAGGAAATTTTTAGTTTATTTTTTGTAACTTTTTCTTAGTGTGTTGCTTCTCTTATTTGTAGATAAGCCTAGAAACTAATGTGTGGATAATAAACAACATCATGTTCCTCTTCTTTCCTTAAAAATCTCAATGAAGGTTGCTATTACAGAGTAATCCCAAGATCAAATGGTCTACAAGAGATAGAGGGCTAAGGACACAGGAAGCCCTGTCTAATGAGGAGTCTAGATCAGAGCATGCTTTCAACTCTGAGAGGGACAACATTAATTCCTTGAAAAAAGGGAGAACCACTCCCATCAATGCACCATTGAAAACTCTCAAGGTTGTACAACTAAAGAAGAAAAAGCTTGAACAACCACCCCCTATTTTTGGAAATCCTACCCTTATGGGGTCATATCCCAATCAACACACAATCATTAAGGAGCAGAGGCGAAGTTTGAATGGGCTTGAAGTTAAGGATTCTCAAGTGTTAGCCACATTGTGATAACATGACTTTGAGGAATTCACTTAGACTTTAAAACCTTATGTTGAAAGTTTTATGCAAGAGTTTTATAAATCTTATGGGAATTTATTGTCGGAAAGACAAAGAAGGGCCGACAAAAGACTAGAGAGCATGTTAAGATTCATGTTAATGTTTGGTGTGATGAGAGCATTGTAAACATGACATTAGGATGCAAAACACTAAATGTTCACTACTTGTCCACTGGAGTAATGAATCCTGTTAATGAGGTTCTGGTTTGGTTAGCTCATTTTCTAAGTAATAGTCCTCCTTTTGGGCTAGCACTGAAGGTTCAAATTTAAAAGGAGACATAATTTTGGAAGCTCAAAATTGTTGACTTTGTGTGCAGCAATATTTTGCCTTCACAAAACAAGACAATCTTAGTACACCCTCGCAAAGTGCTAGCTAGCACAATTATTGCAAAGGAGTGGTTTAATTTTGTGATGATCATTGCCCCAAATATTTCTTATCAGACTTAACAAAATATGAACTCTCTAGATTTGCCACGCTTGATCACCAAGTTATGTCACTATATTAAACTCCTATTTGTTAGTAGGTACTTTGAGCATACCCCTGCTACCTATTTGATGATTTCTCAAGAAGTAAAGAAAGAGAAAGCTAAAATACCCCATAATTTTTTTAGCTTAGTTCATCTCCTAGTTGCATGTATACGAGGCTTAAAGACAAAAAATTTCACTAAGTGTTGGGGACTTAGTAAATTATCAGTCCTCTTAACTTTGAGGATTTTTAATCGAGTCTTCCCAGCCCTGATATGTTTGTTTTTGAGTCAATTCATGTTCAGAGGTGTAAGGAGCATGTCTTGGGGAAGTTTTGGAATGTTTGGATGAGGATTGGGCTGTGTTTGGATTTTTATTCTAGAACCTTGGCACGATATTACGCATCACATTGGGTATATCGATGAGCCCTTTATAGCATAGCGGTGGCCTTCCAATCCATATTCTAGTTGCGGATTTAATTTCCTGAAGGGCAGTTACATCTTTTCCTATTGACCCAATTAATAAAAACATGAATGAAAACATCGATTAGGGCATTATTTGCCTATATTCTCCAATTTCCTCTAAAAAAAACTCTAATCATCCACTAATTTCATCAATTTCATTCTTTTCTCTCCATGAAAACCAAGAATTCAAGTTCCCTAATCCAAGAATTTTCAAGAAAACTATCAAGATTGTGTTTCTTTTCAATCTTAAGGGTTTGAGGTATGTCTGATGTTCATCCATGGGCCCTTTACACCTATCAAATCCAAGAATCCATTTTAATGTTTTAAATTATGAATTGTACATGTTTATGGTGATTATCTCCATGAAGCTCTAATGAATTTTAATTATAAATTATGTTTACAAGTATTTTTCGATGGAATGAGCCCTTACATGTTTATATGATAAAATTTTTATGTTGAGTCCCTAATTCATGGTTTTAGTTTTGTAATTATGTTATTATCACATGATTTACCCATTCCCATATTTAAGTTCATGACTTTCATACATTTGATTAAATGCCTAAGTGTTGGATTTTGAACAATGATCCCCCAGTATGGTTTCAAAGCTTTTATATGTCCGTATTGTTATTTTCATTCAGTGATGGAGGGTTACAAATACCTGATACTTAGTTGTTTACATAAATTCAGTATCTAAAGAATGATTTAAGATAAACTATGAGCATTGTCCTTCAGTCAAGTTAGTTATGATAGTTGTTTGTTCAGTTAAGTTTAGTTTAGTTGATAATCAGTGTTTTTAAATAGGAGTAAAACTTAGCTCCTAGTTAACATAGGGATGGCATCTCTACCATCAGTTATGCATGGACACTTATCTCCCCCATTAGTTACGCATTAGACATTAGTACAAATCCATAAGTTCCAGACCTACGGCACAACTGTAGATTTTGAGGGGTCCCCCATCTGTTAGGAATGACACCCTAGTCCTTCTGTACATTAGATTAGTGGATGCACATAGCCAGGATTAGTAACTGTGGCATGGTACTGACACCCTTATAACTAGGGTTACAGGTTGGATCCCAATAATAGATTTAGGGCATATGGGTTACAGCTAGCTCCCACAGTCTCACTACACTATTCAGTATAGTTTCAGTTCAGGTTTGCTTGAACAAAGCATAAAGATTCTCTACTATTCAGTTATCAGATTTTAGTTTTTTGGCTTACAGATTAACTCATAAATAATATATGCATGGTCATGCATTCTTAGAATTTACAGCACTTATGCATTTTGCTTAGCTATTTATGCATGCATATTAAGTTATCTCATGATATTTTGTTAGTCATTATCTCAAGCTATTAAGTCAATCATTATCTAATACATAGTTAACTCATGCATTTTAGACTAACCTCATCTCATATGCCAGTACATTAAAAGTACTAACCGCATACTTTTCTTCACGCTATGATGTCTTATATCATATGTTCAGATGCACAATTTCCTTACTGCGCTTAGACAGTTCAGCTTATCAGTACCAACAGTCATGGTGAGTCCTCATCTATTGATGATATGATAATTTCATCTTAGTTTATCTCAGTTGTTCAATATTTCCATTTAGTCAAATTTAATTGGGGGCTTGCCCCATAAATTCCACAGTCAGTCAGTCGGAGACTTTTTAGGCAAACAGATAGTCAGTTAGCTGGTTATTCATTCACTAGACTTTTCAGTATTATAAGTACTATAAATTTGACAGTTATACTCTTAGTATTCAGATTTGTATCACTGTGTTTCACTAGTATGTGAAAAAAATTGCTATCAGAGATTAACTTTTAAGAGGGTCCTAGGGTGTTTGAAAAGTCACATTGAGTAGATTCTTGTGCATGGGTGTGAAGCGTACTACAAGAAATTTTAGGAAAAGTTTCCCTTCATTCAGTGTTTATGTTATGAGAATAAGTATAAACCATATTTAAAATTCTTTTTCTGACTGATTCTTTCTTTTGTTTACAGATAATGCCTCCCAAAAGAAACAACGGAAGAAAAAATAAAAATCACCCAGCACCTCCGCTTGTTCAAAAAGATTCCCTGAATGAGCATCTCTCTCATGCTGAGTTCAGATCTATATTCACTACCTTATCTCATTCAGTAGATACTCAGAATAATCAATAGGTTGTCATCCTAGCTAATCCAATGGCAAATGCAACTGCAGCTAGGATTCAAGATTTCACCCAAATTAATCTCCCTTTGTTTTAGGGATCTCAGTCTAAGAAGGATATGCAGGAATTTCTTGATATGGTTTAGAAGGTGACTGATATCATCGGTTTTGCTTTATGTGAGAGTGCAGAGTTGGCAGCGTACCAGTTGCAGGATATGGCTTACACTTGGTATATGTAGTGGAAAGGTAATAGGGGTGTTGACGTAGGGCCTGTAGAGTGGGAGGAGTTTGCTATAGCCATTTTAGATAGGTTTTTTACTTTAGAGTTAAGGGAATATATGGTTCTGGAGTTTATTAATTTGAAGCAAGGTAATATGAGTGTGAAGGAATACTCACATCAATTTACTCAACTGAAGAGGTATGCTCCTTCGATGGTTGCTGATAATAGGTCTAGAATGAGTAAGTTAGTTTCTGGTGTAGCTAATAGTATGGTCAAGGAGTGTAGGAATGCTATATTGATTAAGAAGATAAACATATCTAGGCTTATAGTCCATGCTCAATAAATTGAGGAATAGAAACATAAGGAGAGAGAGGGGAAGATTAATAGGGCCAGAACAGGTAGCTTTAATTTTTCTCAGCCAAAGTCAGAGGGTGGTAACCGTTCTCAGTTCTATTAGAAGTTTTTTGCCCTAGATCCATCTTTATCTAGTGCTCCAGTATCAAAGTTCAGGAATGACATTTGAGATAAAGCATCAAGATCTAAGCCCCAAGGTAGTGTGAGTAGTGGTCGTACTAATCCACTCTATTGGAAGTGTGAAAATAATCATCAGGGTATGTGTAGAGCTAGTAGTAATGTGTTTTTTAGATATGTCAAGATAGACCACAGGATGGGGGAGTTTTCGGTAAGTTTGTGGAAGGGTATAAATGATCCAGCAGGCTCAAACTAACTCTTCAACAATGCGTATAGATCATCTGACTCAGCAGAATGCTATATCTAGTGCCACTAATGGATAGCGCCATAATAGGCCGTGTGCACTTCAGTCCCAATAGGATCTAGAAAGTTCTTCTGATGTGGTTACGGATATGTTACAGGTTTTTCACCTTTATATATATGCTTTATTAGACCTCAAAGCTTTACTCTTCTTTGTAACCCCCTATATAGCAGTTGATTTTGGTATTAGTCCTGAATCTTTAGTATAACCTTTCTCAGTGTCTACTTCAGTAGGAGTCTCCATTATAGCCAAGCAGGTATACAGGGACTGTTTGATCTCAATATCCTAAAAAGTCATCTAAGTTGACCTTATGGAGTTAGAGATGACTGATTTTGATATCATTCTTAGTATTTATTGGCTCCACACATGTCATAACTTAGTTAATAACAGAAATAGAGTCGTTTAGTTTTAGTTTCCTAATAAACCAATTATTGAATAGAGGGGTTGTACTTCAGGGCATATCAAGCAAATTGTGTCATGTCTTAATGCAAGAAAAATGATATCTAAGAGGTGCATGTACGATCTTGTTTGAGTCAAAGACTCTAGTTTTGAGACCCCAATTCTTGAGTTAATTTTAGTAGTAAGGGAATTTCCAGGTGTGTTCCCTAAAGATCTTCCCAGAATTCTTCCCAAAAGGGAAATTGAATTCAGAATAGATCTCTTTCCAGATAGCCAACATATCTTTATTACTCTCTACAAAATGGATCCAGCTGAGCTAAAGCATTGAAAGAACATTTGAAAGATATTTTAGAAAATCAATCCATCGGGCCAAATGTATCCCTATAGGGAGCTCAAGTCCTATTTGTATATAAGAAAGATGGTTCTCTCAAAATATGCATTGATTATCGTCAGTTAAACAAAGTCACAATCAAGAATAAATACTCACTCCCCAGTATTTATGACTTGTTCGACCAACTTCAAGGTGCTAGTTAATTCTCTAACATAGATCTCAGATCCGGCTATCATCAACTTAGAGTCAAAGAATATGAAATTTTGAATACATCCTTCATAACTCGGTGTAACGCCCTAAATATGGTACCCGAAATGCTACACGGTGCTTATGACCCCGAAGGACCACAAGCTAACCCATTACTGATATTTGTACCTAAAAACTATATAAAATACTAAATAAATGCAAAAATAGTTAGCTGTAACATGACATAAGGTTCAAAACTAATAAATATATTATAAAACCATAACTGAATAATGTGGTATGACTATACCAAAACTGAAACAATGTTTGAAAATATCTAGTCTGAAAACACTGTAGTCTGAAAGCCTATAAACTTTTTGAATAAGGACTTGATGGGAAATGTCCCCAACTAACTCCAACTACTGAAATAAACTAAGTAATAAAGAAATGAGGTAATGATCATGTCCTCGAAGGATGAGGACTTACTCCTAACTCTGACGGCTGAAATTGGAATGATATTGATGCTTTGGAGCTCGTGCTTCTAAACCTATGGTATAAATCACCATAGCACAAATGCGTCAGTATGATTGAATATACTGGTATGCAAATGATGTAGGATAAATACAAAAGATTCAAATACATGAATAATGCTAACTGTCTATATAACATGAACGTGAGAATACGTGCATGAATAAATGTCTGTGACTAAATTTGTGATGGTACTAACTACTGAGTCTGATTAATGATAACACGACTTACTGATAACTGATGTAACTGATACTGAGCGACAGTATCGGACAGTCTAGGGTTTGATTGAACTAACTGAGTTTCGTACTATTCCAAGTTGACTGTATCGACAGTCCTAAAATTTTGAAAAACTATCTGAGTTCTATTACAGAGATTGAGTCTGAAACTATAACTGTAGGAAGTAGTCATCTAACCAACATTCCCCTAATACACCGTTATGGCTGAGTTGGGGTCCAACCGTAACCCCAATTGTAAGCGTGTCAATATCGCACCACTAGTAAGGACAAATAATGAGTGACCCTCATATAAAAGGTTACTCTAATGAGAACGATGGGACCCTTATATAAAAGTTTAAGCCACCTCATCTACCCTCATATAACAGGTTATGATGTTTCAACCCTTGCTAGATATTTAGTTTTGGAGCAAAATAATTACTCCTAAGAATCACACCCTCTAATAACAGGTGAGTTACCATCTTTGGGATCACTCGTTGCTAACTTCTACACCCATCTGAATAGACACTGAACACGATTAACTGAACTGAACAGGACTGAGTTTATGAAGTTTCATTGACTGATAGAATACCACAGAGATTACTGAATTACTGAGCTTTCGAAGATTTACTGGGATTACTGAGTTTACTGAATTTTCCTGAGTCACATGACTGGCTGAATTCTACTGAACATAGCTTGATTGAGGATATCGTGAAAACATCACACTAGCTCAAGGCACAAAACATAATTTTTGGGTACAAGTACACCTAGGACTCGATAGAAGGAAACAATCAAAGCATGGCATTCTTGAATACATGACTAACATCAAAAATCCATAATACAATAAGTTAGGGATTTCATGAAGTATATGGTTATGACAAACTTATACATGAATAGGATTGCATGTAAACATGGTACAATTTCATAAGGCTAATTCATTTGAAATCCAACAAACAATTACAAGGCATATTTATAGAATTGGAGTTCTTTAAACATAAGGTTAAAACATGAATCCATCACTTAAGTCACAATTGAACTATATTACATGATTTCTAGTCTTCTAGGCATTTTATAAAACACCTTACATGCACCACTTAGGTCATAGGTATAATCATCTATTAAGACATAAACTACTCAATTCATGGATTTCAACACATATACTAACTTAATTTTATAAAAACTCATTAAGATTCCAACCTGGGAACAATACAACAACAATCACATAAACATAATCATTCCACAACATAATATTCTTAATACATGATTAAAACCTTGATTCTGGGGCTTCATGGATAAAAGGAATCGATGAATAAATACTATACATATGTGAGTTAATCAATTTTGAATGATTAATGGAGAGTTTTTGTGATTTGTCCCTTGAATTTGGGATCTAGGGTTCTTGTTCTTGTGTAAAGTTGATTTTAATTTGAGATACTAATGCAAAATTAAGCAAATAATACACTCTTAGGTTTAAATCCTGTGATTGGGTAGAATTGAAGTCATGGGAAAATACCAAACGTCCCCTGGGATTTCAGATCGCAAAAAATAAAAAAAATTTAATTTTCATCCTTGGCGCGATGCACCACTCTTGTTCCAAACCGCTGGAACTGGATAATTAGGAATCTTCATGGTGGCGCGACACATAGCTAGTACGTTGCCCTATGTTTGTGACCTAAAAGTATGGCGCATCATGGAGACGTCGTGGAGATTCACTGGAAAAAGGACAATTTGTATTTAGGAGCCCTCCGTGATGCGGTGTAATCATAGAGTCTTACTGGAAACTGACAAACATCATTTTGTCTTATGGAGCGATGTGCCACTAGCTACAAAGACGGTGTTTTACGACTAAAAATTTACATTTTCATAACTTCATGTTCAGAAGTGTAAGGAGCATGTCTTGGGAAAGTTTTGGATTTTTCGAATGAGGATTAGGTTGTGTTTAGATTTTGATTCCAAAACCTCAACACGATATTAGAGATTCGCAGTGGGTATATTGATGAGCCCTTTATCGCGTAGTGGTGGCCTTCCGATCCACATTCTTATTGGGGATTTAATTTCCTGAGGGGTAGTTACGTCTTTTCCCATTGAACCAATTCATAAAAACATGAATTAAAATGTTGATAAGGGCATTATTTTCCCATCCTTTCCAATTTCCTCTAAAATACAAACTCTAATGATCCACCAAGTTCATCAATTTCATTCTTTTCTCACCAAGAAAACAAAGAATTCAAGTTCCCTAATCAAAGAATTTTCAAGAAAACTATCAAGATTGTGTTTCTTCTCAGTCTTAAGTGTTTGACGTATGTGTGATGTTCATCCATGGGCCCTTTACACCCATCAAGTCCAAGAATCCATTTTAATATTTTAAATTATAAATTGTACATGTTTATGGTGAATTTCTCCGTGAAGCTCTAAAAATTTTAATTATAAATTATGTTTAAAAGTGTTTTTCGATGGAATAAGCCTTTACATGTTTATATGATTAAATTTATATGTTTAATCCCTAATTCATGGTTTTAGTTTTGTAATTATGTTATTATCACATGATTTACCTATTCCCATGTTTAAGTTCATGACTAATATATTTGATGAATTGCCTAAGTGTTGGATTTTGAACAATGATCCCCTACTATGGTTTCAAAGCTTTTCTATGTCCATATTGTTATTTCCATTAAATACAGGATGGCTATGAATACCCGATACTTCATTTTTTACATTAATTCAGTATCTACAAAATGATTTCAGATAAACTATGAGCATTGTAATTCAATCAAGTTATTTATGATCAGTTGTTTGTTTAGTTAAGTTTAGTTCAGTTTATAATCAGTGTTTTCAAATAGGTGTAAAATATTGCTTTGAGTGAACGTAGGGATGGCATCTCTACCGTCAGTTATGCACGGGCACCTATCTCCCCCATTAGTTAGGCATGAGACATTAGTAGCAGTCCATAAGTTCTAGACCTACGGTACCACTGTAGACTTTGAGGGGTCCCCCATCAGTTAGGCATGACACCCTAGTCCTTCGAGACATCAGATTAGTGGATCCACATAGCCATCATTAGTAACTGGGGTATGGTACTGACACCCTTCTAACGAGGGTTATAGGTTGGACCCCAATAATAGATTTAGGGCATGTCGGTTTTAGCTAGCCCCCATAATCTCACTACAATATTAAGTATAGTTTTAGTTCAAGCTTGCTTGACCAAAGCATGCAGATTCTCTACTATTCAGTTATCAGATTTTAGTTTTTTAGCTTACAGATTATCTAAGAAATAATATATGTATGGTCATGCATTCTCAAATTTTACAGCTCTTATGCATTTTACTTAGCTATCTCATACATGCATACTAAGTTATCTTATGATATCTAGTTAGTCATTATCTTAAGCTATTAAGTTAGTCATTGTCTCATGCATAGTTAACCCATGCATTTTAGCCTAACCTAATCTCATATGCCAGTACATTTAAAATATTAACTGCATAGTTTTCTTCATGCCATGATGTCTTATATCATAGGTTCAGATGCACAGTTTGCTGACTGTGCTTAGATAGTTCAGCTTATCAGTAGCAGCAGTCGAGGTTATTTCATATCTATCAAGGATGTAATTATTTCATCTTATTTTATCTCAGTAGTTTAGTATTACTATTTAGTCAGAGTTAGTTGGGGGTTTGCCCCATAAATTCCACAGTCAATCAGTTAGAGACTTTTTAGATAATCAAATAGTCAGTTAGCTGGTTATTCATTTACCAGACCTTTCAGTATTATAAGTACTTTAAATTTGACAGTTATACTTTCAGTATTCAGATTTGTATCACTGTGTTTCAGAGTATATCTTCTGCATATGTTGTCACTAGTATGTGACAAAACTTGCTATTAGAGACTAACTTTTCAGAGGGTCCTAGGGAGTTTGAAAACTCGCATTGAGTAGATTCTTGTGCATGGGTGTGAAGCATACTACAAGAAATTTTAGGAAAAATTTTGCTTCATTCAGTGTTTATGTTATGCGAATGAGCATAAGCTATATTTAAAATTCTTTTTATGACTCATTCTTTCTTTCGCTTATAGATAATGCCGCCCAAAAGAAATAACAAAAGAAGAAATAGAAATCATCCTGCACCTCCGCTTCTTCAGAAAGATTCCCTAAACGAACACATCTCTCAAGCTAAGTTCAAAGATACATTCACTACCTTAGCTCATTCAGTAGCTACTCAGAATAATCAGTAGGTTGTCTGACTAGAAAATCAAGTGGCAAATGAGCTGCAGCTAGGATTCAAGATTTCACCCGAATGAATCTCTCATTGTTTTAGGGATCCAAGTTTAAAGAGGATCCTCAGGAGTTTCTTGATATGGTTCAGAAGGGGACTTATATCATGGGTGGCGCTTCAAGTGAGAGTGCATATTTAGCTACATACCAGTTGCAGGATGTGGCTTACACTTAGTATAATTAGTGGAAAGGTAATGGGGTGATGAGGCAGGGCCTGTAGAGTGGGAGGAGTTTTCTATAGTATTTTTAGATAGGTTTTTTACTTTAGAGTTAATGGAATATAAGGTGCTGGAGTTTATTAATTTCAAGCAAGGTAATATGAGTGTGAAGGAATACTCGCTTCAATTTACTCAGTTGGTGAGGTATGCTCCTTCAATGGTGACTGATAATAGGTCTAGAAAGATTAAGTTTATTTCTGGTGTAGCTGATAGTGTTGTCAAGGAGTGTAGGACTGCTATATTGATTAAGAAGATTAACATATCTAGGTTTATAGTCCATGCTCAATAGATTGAGGAATAGAAACTTAAGAAAAAAAAGGGGAAGATTAAGAGGGCCAGAATAAGTAGCTTTAATTTTTCTCTACTGAAGTCAGAGGGTGGTAACTACTCTCATTTCCATCAAAATATTTCTATCCTAGCTCCATCTTCAGCTAGGGCTCTAGTACCAAAGTTCAGGAATGACAGTCGAGATACGATGCTAGGATCAAATACCAAAGGTAGTGTGAACAGTGTTCGTACTAACCACTCTATGGGATGTGTGGAAATAATCATCAGGGTATGTGTAGAGCTAGTAGTGATGTGTATTTTGGATGTGGTAAGATAGTCCATAGGATGAGAAAGTGTTCGAAAGTTTATGGAAGTGTATGAATTATCGCCAGCAGGGTCAGACTAACTCTTCAGCAGAGCCTGTAGATTGACCGACTCAGTAGGGTGATATATCCAATGCCACTAGAGGATAACACCAGAATATGCGGTTTTCACTTCAGTCCCAACAGGATCTATAAATTTCTCCTGATGTGGTTACGGGTACATTACAGGTCTTTTAATTCATGTTGATGCTTTATTAGACCCCAAAGCTTCACTCTCTTTTGTAAGCCCTATATGGCAGTTGATTATGTATTAGTCCTAAATCATTAGTAGAAATTTTCTCAGTGTCTACTTCAGTTTCCTAATGATCCAGTTATTGAATGGAGGGGTAATACTTCAGTGCTTCGCAAGCAAATTTGTCATATCTTAAAGCAAGAAAAATAATATCTAAGAGGTGCATGTATGATCTTATTTGGGTCAAAGACACTAGTTTTGAGACCCCAAGTCTCCAGTCAATTTCAGTAGTATGGGAATTTCAAGATGTGTTCCCTAAAGATCTTCCCAGAATTCCTCCCAAAAAGGAAATTGAGTTTGGAATAGATCTCTTTCCAGATACCCAACCTATCTATATTACTCTCTACACAATGGCTCTTGCTGAGCTAAAAGCATTGAAAGAACATTTAAAAGATATCTTATATAAGGGATCCATCAGGCCTAGTATTTCCCTATAGGGAGCTTAAGTCCTTATACGTAAGAAAGATGGTTCTCTCAGAATGTGCATTGATTACTGTTATTTGAGCAAAGTCACAATCAAGAAAAAATACCCACTCCCCAGGATTTATGAATTGTTCAACCAACTTCAAGGTTCCAGTCATTTCTCTAACATAGACCTCAGATCCAACTATAATCGGCTCAGACTCAAAGAATGTGACATTTTGAATACATCCTTCATAACTTTCTGTAACATCCCAAATATGGTACCCAGAATGCTACACAGTGCTCATGACCATGAAGGACCATAAGCTAACCCATGACTGATAACTGTACTTGAACACTGCAAAATACTATATAACGCAGAAATAGAAGACTGAAATATGCCCTAATGTTAAAAACTGATAAACATCTGATAAAACCATATCTGAATAATGTGGTACGACAATACCAAAACTGAAATAATGTCTGAAAATATCTAGTCTGAAAACACTATATTCTTAAAGCCTATAAACTGTCTAAATAAGGAGTTGATGGGAAATGTCCCCAACTAACTCCAACTACTGAAATAAACTATTTAATAAAGAAACACGGTAATGATCATGTCCTCTAAGGATGAGGACTCACTGCTAACTCTGACGACTGAAACTGGAATGCTACTGATGCTCTAGAGCTCGTGCTTCTTAACCTATGGTATAAAATACCATACTGCAAATGCATCAGTATGATTGAATGTACTGGTATGCAAGTGAGGTAGGCAAAATGTAAAGGGTTCAAATGCATGAACAATGCTAACTAACTGTATAACATAAACGTGAGAATACATGCATGAATAAGTGTTTGTGACTGAATTCGTGATGGCACTAATTACTGATTCTGGTTACTAATAACACGAGTCACTGATAACTAATATAATTGATACTGAGCGACTATATCTAACAGTCAAGGTTCCACTGGAACTAACTGAGTTTCATATTTTTCTACGATAACTGTATCTGACTGTCCTAAACTTTGAAGAACTATCTGAGTTCTATTACTGAGACTGAGTCTAAAACTGTAATTATGGGAACTATTCATCTAACCGACATTCCCCTAATACGCCATTATGGCTGAGTTGGAGTCAAATCTATAACCCTAATTATAAGGGTGTCAATACTGCGCCATTGGTAAGACAAACTGTGAGTGACCCTCATATACCAAGTTACTCTAATGAGAATGGTGGGACCCTCATATAACAGGTTAAGCCACCTTATCTACCCTTATATAACAGGTTATGATGTCTCAACCTATGCTGGATACATAGTTCTGGAGCAAAAAGATTTCTTCTAAGAATCGCACCCTCTAATAATAGGTGATTTCCCATCCTTTGGTTCACTCGGTGCTAACTACTACTCCCATCTGAATAGACACTGAACATAATTAACTGAACTGAACTGGACTGAGTTCATAGAGTTTCATTGATTGATAGAATACTACTAAGATTATTGAATTATTGAGCTTTCTGAGATTTATTGGGATTACTGAGTTTACTGAATTTTTCTGAGTCACATGACTGGCTGAATTCTACTGAACATGGCTTAACTAAGGATATTCTGAAAACATCACACTAGCTCTAGGAACACAACTTAATTGTCAGGTAAAAGTACACCCAAGACTCGATAGAAGGAAACTGTCAAGGCGTGACATTCATAAATACGTGACCTACATCAACAATCCATAAAAAACAAGTTGAGGATTTTATAAAGTACATGGTTATCACAAATTTATACATGAATAGGATTGCATGTAAACATGGTACAATTTCATAAGGCTAATTCATGAGCAATCCAACAAACATTTACAAGGCATATTTACAGCATAGGAGTTCTTTAAACATAGGGGTAAAACATGAATCCATCACTTAAGCCACAATTGAACTATATTACGTGATTTCTAGTCTTCTAGCCATTTTATCCAATACCTTACATGAAAAACTTAGGAAATAGGTATAATCATCAATTAACACATTATAAACCACTTAATTCATGGATTTAAACACATATACTAACATAATTTTATAAAAAGACATTAAGATTCCAACTTGGGAACCATACAACTACAATCACATAAACATAATCAACCATCAACATAATATTCATAATACATAATTAAAAACTTGATTTTAGGGCTTCATGGATGAAAGAAAACAATGAATGAACACTATGCATACCCGAGCTAAAGAATTTGGTAGGATTGATGAAGAGTTCTTGTGATTTGGTCCTTGATTTTGGGAGCTAGTGTTCTTGTTCTTGAGTAGATTTGATTTTAATTTGAGAGACTAATGCAAAAGTTACCAAATAATGCACACTTATGGTTAAATCCCGTGATTGGGTGAACTTGAAGTCATGGGAAAAGATCAAACGGCCCCTACGATTTAATAGCGTAAAAACTAGAAAATTCTAGATATTCATCCTTGGCGAGATGCACCACTATCGTGCCAAACCACTGGAACTAGACAATTGGGAATATGTATGGGGGCATAACGTGGAGCTATCACGTTGCCCTTTGTTTTTGACCTGGAAGTTTGGCGCATCGCGGAGACATCACGGAGATTCACTAGAAAAAGGACAATTTGAATTTAGGAGCCCTCTGTGATGCGGTGTAATCATAGAGTCCTACTAGAATTGACAAACATCATTTTAGCTTATGAAACGATGCACCACTAGCCAAAATGATGGTGTTTTACGACTGAAACTTTAAATTACTATAACTTCATGTTCAGAGGTGTATGGAGCATGTCTTGGGGTAGTTTTAGATTTTTCGAATGAGGATTGGGTCACATTTGGATTTTTATTCTAGAAGCTCGGCGCGAAATTAACATGTCACAGTAGGTATATCGATGAGCCCTTTATCGCATCGCGGTGGCCTTCCAATCCACATTCTAGTTTTGGATTTAAGTTCCTGAGGGGCAGTTACTTTTTTTTTCATTGACCCAATTCATAAAAACATAAATTAAAACATTGATTAGGGCACTATTTGCCAGTATTCTCCAATTTCCTCTAAAAAACAAACTCTAATCATCCACCAAGTTCATCAATTTCATTCTTTTCTCTTCAAGGAAACCAAGAATTCAAGTTCCCTAATCCAAAAATTTTCAAGAAAACTATCAATATTGTGTTTCATTTCAATGTTAAGGGTTTGAGGTATGTGTGATGTTAATCCATTGGCCAATTTACACCCATGAAGTTCAAGAATCCATTTTAGTGTTTTAAATTATGAATTGTATATGTTTTTGGTGAATTATCTCTATGAAGCTCTAACAAATTTTAATTATAAATTATGTTTACAATAGTTTTCGATGGAATGAGCCCTTACATGTTTATATGATGAAATTTTTATGTTGAATCCCTAATTCATGGTTTTAGTTTTGTAATAATATTATTTTCACATGATTTACCCATTCCCATGTTTATGTTCATAACTCTGATATGTTTGATGAAATGCCTAAGTGTTGGATTTTGAACAATGATCCCCTACTATGGTTTCAAAGCTTTTATATGTCTGTATTGTTATTTCCATTTAATTCTGGAGGGTTATGAATACCCGATACTTACTTGTGTATATAAATTTAGTATCTACAATATGATTTCAGATAAACTATGAGCATTTTCTTCCAGTCAAGTAATTTATGATCAGTTGTTTATTTAGTTAAGTTTAGTTCTATTAATAATTTGTTTTTTCAAATAGGTGTAAAACTTAGCTCTGAGTGAACGTAGGGATGGCGTCTCCGCCAATAGTTATGCATGAGCACTTATCTCCCCCATTAGTTAGGGATGAAACATTGGTAGCAGTCCATAAGTTGTAGACCTACGGCACTACTGTAGACTTTAAGGGGTCCCCCTTCAGTTAGGCAAGACACCCTAGTCCTTCGGGACATCAGATTAGTGGATCCACACGGCCAACTCTAGTGACTGTGGCATCGTACTGACACCCTTCTAACTGGGGTTACAGGTTGGCCCCAATAATAGATTTGGGGCATGTTGGTCATAGCTAGCTCCTACAGTCATACTACGATATTTAGTATAGTTTTAGTTCAGGTTTGCTTGACCAAAGCATACAGATTCTCTACTATTTAATTATCATATATTAGTTTTTTAGCTTACAGATTATCTCAGAAATAATATATGCATGGCCATGCATTCTCAAATTTTATAGCTCTTATGCATTTTGCTTTGCTATTTCATGCATGCATACTAAGTTATCTCACGATATTTAGTTAGTTATTATCTTAAGCTATTAAGTCAGTGAGCATCTCATGCATAGTTAACATGTGCATTTTAGCCTAACCTTATCCCATATTCCAATATATTGAAAGTACTAACCGTATACTTTTCTTCACGCTATGATGTCTTATATCATAGGTTCAAATACACAATTTCCTTACTGCGCTTAGACAGTTTAGCTTATCAGCAACAGCAGTCGTAGTGATTCCTCATCTATCGAGGATATGATTATTTCATCTCATTTTATCTTAGTAGTTTAGTATTTCTATTTAGTCGAAGTTAGTTGGGGGTTTGCCCTATCAATTCCACAGTTAGTCATTTAGAGACTGTTCAGACAATCAGACAGTCAGTTAGATGGTTATTCATTTACTAGAACTTTCAGTAGTATAAGTTTTTAAAATTTAATAGTTATACTTTCAGTATTCAAATTTGCATCACTATTTTTCTTAGTATATCTTCCGCATATGTTGCCACTAGTACGTGACAAAAATTGCTATCAGAGACTAACTTTTCAAAGGGTCCTAGGGAGTTTGAAAAGTCACATTGAGTAGATTCTTTTGCATGGGTGTGAAGCATACTACAAGAAATTTTAGGAAAAGATTCCCTTCATTCAGTGTTTATGTTATGCGAATTAGCATACACTATTTTTAAAATTCTTTTTTTGACTCATTCTTTCTTTCATTTACCGATAATGCCTACCAAAAGAAACAACAAAATAAGAAATGGAAATCACCCTGCACCTCCGCTTATTTAGAAAGATTCCCTAAACGAGCACGTCTCTCATGCTTAGTTCAGAGCTACAGCCACTACCTTAGATTATGCAGTAGCTACTCAAAATAATCAGGTGGATATCTCCCCAGCAAATCCAGTGGCAAATGCAGCTGCAGCTACGATTCAAGATTTCACCTGAAAGAATCTTTATTTATTTTAGGGATCCAAGTTTTAGAAGGATCCGTAGGAGTTTCTTGATAGTGTTCAAAAGATGACTGATATCATGGGAGTCGCTTCAATTGAGAGTGTAGAGTTAGCTGCTTACCAGTTGCAGGATTTGGGTCACACTTGTTATAAGTAGTGGAAAAGTAATAGGGGTGATGAGGTAGGGATTGTAGATTGGGAAGAGTTTTCTACAGCCTTTTTAGATAGGTTTATTACATTAGAGTTGATGGAATATAAGGTGCTGGAGTTTATTAATTAGAAGCAGGGTAATATGAGTGTAAAGGAATACTCTCTTCAATTTACTCAGTTTGCGAGGTATGTTACTTCGATGGTGGCTCACAATAGGTCTAGAATGAGTAAGTTTGTTTCTGGTGTAGCTAATAGTATGGTCAAGGAGTGTAGGACTTCTATATTGATTAAGGAGATGAACATATCTAGGCTCATAGTCTATGCTCACCAGATTAAGGAATAGAAACTTAAGGAGAGAGAGGGAAAGATTAAGAGGGCCAGAATAAGTAGATTTACTTTTTCTCTACCAAAGTCATAGGATGGTAACCGTTTTTAGTTCCATCAGAATTTTTCTACCCCAGCTCCATCTTCAGCTAGTTCTCTAGTACCAAAGTTCAGGAATGACAGTCGAGATACGGTGCTTATATCTAAGCCCCAAGGTAGAGTGAACTATGGTCGTACTAATCCATTATATGAGACGTGTGGAAATAATCATCAAGGTATGTGTAGATCTATATTGATGTGTGTTTTAGATGTGGTAAGACAGGCCACAGGATGAGGGAGTGTCCTGTAAGTATGTGGAAGGTAGAAATTATCGCCAGCAGGGTCAGACTAACTCTTCAGCAGTGCCTGTAGATCATCCGACTCAGCAGGGTGCTATATCCATTGCCACTAAAGGATAGCACCAGAATAGGATATGTGTTCTTTTGTCATGACGGGATCTGGAAAGTTCTCCTAATATGGTTAAGAGTACGTCACAGGTCTTTCACCTTTATTTTTATGCTTTATTAGGCCCCAAAGCTTCACTCTCCTTTGTAACCTACTATATAGCAGTTGATTTTGGTATTAGTCCTGAATCTTTAGTAGAACCTTTCTTAGTGTCTTCTTCAGTAGGAGTCTCTATTATATCCATGCAGGTATACAGGGACTGTTCGATCACAATATCCCATAAAGTAACCAAAGTTGACCTTGTGAAGTTAGAGATAACTGATTTTAATATCATTCATGGTATTGATTGGCTCCACACATGTCATTCCTTAGTTAATTATAGAAATAGAGTTGTTCATTTACAGTTTCCAAATGATCCAGTTATTGAATGGAGGGGTAGTACTTCAGTACTTCGCGAGCAAATTTTTCATATCTTAAGGCAAGAAAAATAATATCTAAAAGATGCATGTACGATCTTGTATGGGTCAAAGACACTAGATTTGAGACCCCAAGTCTTGAGTTAATTTTAGTAGTATGGGAATTTTCAGATATGTTCCCTAAAGATCTAAAAATTCCTCCCAAAAGGGAAATTGACTTCAAAATAGATCTCTTTCCAGCTACCCAGCCTATCTCTATTACTCTCTCTATAGAATGGCTCCAGCTGAGCTAAAAGCATTGAAAGAACATTTGAAAGATGTATTAGATAAGGGATCCATCAGGCCTAGTGTTTCCCCTTTGGGAGCTCAAGTCCTTTTTGTGCGTAAGAAAGATGGTTCTCTCAGAATATCCATTGATTACCATCAGTTGAACAAAGTTACAATCAAGAATAAATACCCGTTCCCCAGGATGTATGACTTGTTCGACTAACTTTAAGGTGCCAGTTATTTCTCTAACATAGATCTCAGATCCAGCTATCATCGGCTTAGAGTAAAAAAATATGACATTTTGAAGACATCCTAACTTATTGTAACACCCCAAATATGGTACCCAGAATGCTACACAGTGATCATGACCCTGAATGACCACAAGCTAACCCATGACTAATATCTATACCTGAACACTGCATAAAATACTATATAAATAGAAAAATAGTAGGTTGAAACATGCCATAAGGTTCAAAACTGATAAACATATGATAAAACCATATCTGAATAATGTTGTATGACAATACCAAAACTAAATATTATTTGAAAACATATAGTCTGAATACACTATAGTCTGAAAGCCTATACACTGTCTAAATAAGGAGTTGATGGGAAATGTCCCCAACTAACTCCAACTACTAAAATAAACTAAGTAATGAAGAAACAAGGTAATGTTTATGTCCTCGAAGGATGAGGACCACTGCTAACTCTGACGGCTGAAACTGGAATGCTACTAATACTCTGAAGCTCATGCTTATAAACATATGGTATAAAACACCATAGTGCAACTATGTCAGCACAATTGAATATACTGGTATGCGAGAGAGGTAGGTAAAATGCAAAAGATTCATATGCATGAACAATGCTAACTTACTACATAACATAAAAATAAGAATACATGCATAAATAAGTGATTGTGACTGAATACGTGATGGTACTTACTACTAAGTCTGATTACTGATAACACGAGTCACTGATAACTGATGTAACTGATACTGAGCGACTGTATCTGACAATCTATGTTCTGATAAAACTAACTGAGTTTTGTACTATTCTTAGTTAACTGTATCTGACGGTCCTAAAATCTGAAGAACTATCTGAGTTCTATTACTGAGATTGAGTCTAGAACTGTAACTGTGGGAAGTAGACATCTAACTGACATTCCCCTAATACTCCATTATTGGTGATTTAGGGTCCAATCTATAACCCTAAATGGATGGGTGTTAATACCATGCCTCTGGAAAGGATAAACTATGACTGACCCTCATCTAATAGGTTACTCTAACAAGAACGGTGGGACCCTTATATAACAGGTTAGTCCACCTTATCTTCCCTCATATAATAGGTTATGATGTCTCAACCTATGTTGGCTACGTAGTTTTGGAGCGTAAAGATTGCTTATAAGAATCACACCCTTTAATAATAGGTGAGTTTCCATCCTTGGGCGCACTAGGTGCTAACTTCTACTCCTATCTAAATAGACACTAAACATGATTAACTAAACTGAACTGGGCTGAGTTCATGGATTTTCTTTGATTGATAGAATACTACTTAGATTACTAAATTACTAAGCTTTCTGAGATTTACTGGGATTACTGAGTTATTGAAATTTTCTAAGTCACATGACCGGTTGAATTCTACCAAACATGGCTTGATTGAGGATATCGTGAAAACATCACACTAGCTCAAGGCACAAAACATAATTTTTGGGTACAAGTACACCTAGGACTCGATAGAAGGAAACAATCAAAGCATGGCATTCTTGAATACATGACCAATATCAACAATCCATAATACAATAAGTTAGGGATTTCATGAAGTACATGGTTGTCACAAACTTATACATGACTAGGATTGCATGTAAACATGGTACAATTTAAAAAGGCTATTTCAATAGCAATCCAACAAACATTTACAAGGCACATTTATAGCATGGGAGTTCTTTGAACATAAGGGTAAAACATGAATCCATCATTTAAGTTATAATTGAACTAAATTTAATGATTTCTAGTCTTCTAGGCATTGTATCAAATACCTTTCATGCACCACTTAGGTCATAGGTATAATCATCAATTAACACATTATAAACCACTCAATTCATGGATTTAGACTCATATACTAAAATTATTTCATAAAAAGACATTAAGATTCCAACTTGGGAACCATACAACAACAATCACATATACATTATCAATCAACAAAATAATATTCATAATACATAATTAAAAACATGATTTTGGGGCTTTATGAATGAAAGGAATCCACGAATAAATATCATGCATACTGAGTGACTGAATTCAGAAGGATTGATGGAGAGTTCTTGTGATTTGGCCCTTGAATTTGAGAGCTAGGGTTCTTGTTCTTGAGTAGAGCTGATTTTAATTTGAGAGACTAATGCAAAAGTGACAAATAATGCACTCTTAGGGTTTAATCCTGCAATTGGGTGCTATTGAAGTCATGGGAAATCACCAAATGGCCTATGAGATTTAATATCGCAAAAACTAGATAATTTTTTATATTCATCCTTGGCACGATGCACCACAATCGCACCAAGCCACTGGAACTGGACAATTGCGAATTTTCATGGAGGTGGGATACGGAGCTATCTCGTTGCCCTTTGTTTTCAACCTGGAAGTTTGGCGTGACATGGAGACATTGCAGAGTTTCACAAAAAAAGGACAATTGGGATTTAGTAGCCCTCCACAATGCGGTGTAATTACAGAGTCTTACTGGAAACTAAAAAATGCTATTTTGTCTTTTAGCGCTATGTGCCACTAGCTGAAATAACGGTGTTTTATGACTAAACATTTAAATTGTCATAACTTCATATTTAGAGGTGTAAGGAGCATGTCTTGGGGAAGTTTTGAATTTTTTGGATGAGGATTGGGTCGTGTTTAGATTTTGATTCCAGAACCTCAGTGCGATATTAGCCCGTCACAATGGATTTATCGATGATCCCTTTATTGCATCGTGGTGGCCATCCAATCCACATTCTAGGTGCGGATTTAATTTCTTGAGGGGCAATTACATCTTTTCCCATTGACCCAAATAATAAAAACATGAATTAAAACATCGATTAGGGCATTATTTGCCTATATTCTCCAATTTCCTCTAAAAAAACCTCTAATCATCCACCAACTTCATCAATTTCATTCTTTTCTCTCCATGGAAATCAAGACTTCAAGTTCCCTAATCCAAGAATTTTCAAGAAAACTATCAAGATTGTGTTTTTTCTCAATCTTAAAGGTTTGAGGTATGTCTGATGTTCATCCATGGGTCCTTTACACCCATCAAGTCCAAGAATACATTTTAATGTTTTAAATTATTAATTGTACATGTTTATGGTGAATTATCTCCATGAAGCTCTAACAAATTTTAATTAGAAATTATGTTTACAAGTGTTTTTTGATGGAATGAGCCCTTACATGTTTATAATATAAAATTTATATTTTGAATCCCTAATTCATGGTTTTAGTTTTGTAATTATATTATTATCACATGATTTACCCATTCCCCTGTTTAAGTTCATGACTCTTATATGTTTGATTAAATGCCTAAGTGTTGGATTTTGAACAATGATCCCCTACTATGGTTTCAAAGTTTTTATATGTCTGTATTGTTATTTTCATTCAATGCTGGAGGGTTATGAATACCCGATATTTATTTGTTTACATAAATTCAGTATCTAAAGAATGATTTAAGATAAACTATGAGAATTGTCATTTAGTCAAGTTAATTCTGATCAGTTGTTTGTTTAGTTAAGTTTAGTTCAGTTGATAATCAGTGTTTTCAAATAGGAGTAAAACTTAGCTTCTAGTTAACATAGGGATGGGATCTCTAACGTCAGTTATGCATGGGCACTTATCTCTCCCATTAGTTAGGCATAAGACATTAGTAGCAATCCATAAGTTTCATACCTACGGCGCCACTGTAGACTTTAAGGGGTTCCCCGTCAGTTAGGCATGACACCCTAGTCCTTCGGGACATCAGATTAGTGGATCCACATAGCCAATATTAGTAACGGTGGCACGGTACTCACACCCTTCTAACTAGGGTTACAGGTTGGACCCTAGTAATAGATTTGGCGCATGTCAGTTATAGCTAGCTCCCACAGTCTCACTACAACATTCAGTATAGTTTTAGTTCAGGTTTGCTTGACCAAAGCATACAGATTCTATACTATTCAATTACCAAATTTTTGTTTTTTAGCTTACAGATTATCTTAGAAATAATATATGCATGGTTATGTAATCTTAAATTTTATAGTTCTTATGCATTTTCCTCAGCTATTTCATGCATGCCTACTAAGTTATTTCATTATATTTAGTTAGTCATTATCTCAAGATATTAAGTCAGTCATTATCTTATGCATAGTTAACCCATGCATTTTAGCCTAACCTTATCTCATATGCCAACACATTCAAAGTATTAACTGCATACTTTTCTTCACGCTATGATGTCTTATAACATAGGTTCAGATGCACAATTTCATAACTGCACTTAAATAGTTTATCTTATCAGCAGCAGCGGTCGTGGTGAATCCTCATCTATTGAGGATATGATATTTTCATATCATTTTATCTCAGTAGTTTAGTATTTCCATTTAGTCAAAGTTAGTTGGGGGTTTGCCCCATCAATTGCACAGTCAGTTAGTTAGAAACTTTTCAGACAATCGGACAGTCAGTTAGTTGGTTATTCATTAACCAGACCTTTAAGTATTATAAGTGGTTTAAATTTGACAGTTATACTTTTAGCATTCGGATTTGGATCACTATGTTTCTTAGTATATCTTCAGCATATGTTGTCACTAGTACCTAATAAAATTTGTTGTTAGAGACTAACTTTTCAGAGGGTCCTAGGGAGTTTGAAAAGTCGCATTGAGTAGATTCTTGTGCATAGGTGTGAAGCATACTACAAGATATTTTAGAAAAAGTTCCCTTCATTCAGTGTTTATGTTGTGTGAATAAGTATAAGTTATATTTAAAATTCTTTTTCTAACTCATTCTTTCTTTCATTTATAGATAATGCCTCCCAAAAGAAACAACGAAAAAATAAATGGAAATCAACCTGTACCCTTGTTTATTCATTAAGATTCCCTAAATGAGTATGTCTCTGATGCTGAGTTTAGAGCTACATTTACTACCTTATATCATTCAGTAGCTACTCAGAATAATAAGTAGGCTATCTCCCCAGCAAATCCAGTGGAAAATGCAGCTGCAGCTAGGAATCAAGATTTCACCCTATTGAATCTCCCTTTGTTTTAGGGATCCAAGTTTGAGGAGGATCCACAATAGTTTCTTGATATGCTTCAGAAGGTGACTGATATCATGGGTGTCGCTTCAAGTAAGAGTGCAGAGTTAGTTGTTTACTAGTTGCACGATGTGGCTCACATGTGGAATAAGTAGTAAAAAGGTGATAGGGGTAATGAGTAGGGCCTGTAGAGTGGGAGAAGTTTTCTATAGCCTGTTTAGATAGATTTTTTACTTTAGATTTAATGGAATATAAGGTGCTGTAGTTTATTAATTTGAATTATGTTAATATTAGTGTGAAGGAATACTCGCTTCAATTTACTCAGTTGGCGAGGTATGCTCCTTCGATGGTGGATGATGATAGGTCCAGAATGAGTAAGTTTGTTTTTGGTGTAGCCGATAGTTTTGTCAAGGAATGCAGGATTGCTATATTTATTAAGGAGATGAACATATCTGGGCTTATAGTTTGTGCTCTACATATTGAGGAATAGAAACTTAAGGAGAGAGAAAGGAAGATTAAGAGGGCCAAAATAGGTAGCTTTAATTTTTCTCAGCCAAAGTCAGAGGGTGGTAACCATTCTTAGTTCCATCAAAAGTTTTCTACCCCAGCTCCATCTTCAGCAAGTGCTCTAGTACCAAAGTCCTAGAATGACAGTCAAGATAAGGTACTAGTATCTAATCCCCAAAGTAGTATGAACAGTGGTCGTACCAATCCACTCTATGGGATGTTTTGAAATAATCATCAGGGTGTGTATGTAGAGCTAGTAGTGATAAGTGTTTTGGATGTGGTAAGATAGGACACAAGATGAGAGAGTGTCCGATAAGTATGTGGAAGAGTATAAATGATCGCCGACAGGGTCAGACTAGCTCTTCAGTAGTGCCTGTAGATCATCCAACTCAGCAGGGTCTATATCTAGTTCCACTAGTAGATAGCACCAGAATAGGCTGTGTGTACTTCAGTCCCAAAAGGATTTGGAAAGTTCTCCTAATGTGGTTACGGGTACGTTACATGTCTTTCACCTTCATGTTTATGCTTTATTATACCCCAAAGCTCCGCTCTCTTTTGTGACCCCCTATATAGCAGTTGATTTTGGTATTAGTCCTGCATCTTTAGTAGAACCTCTCTCAGTGTCTACTTCAATAGGAGACTTTTATTATATTCAGGCAGGTATACAGGGATTGTTCGAGCACAATATCCCAGAAAGTCACCTAAGTTGACCTTTTGAAGTTAGAGATGACTGATTTTGGTGTCATTCTTGGTATTGATTGGCTCCACACATGTCATGCCTTAGTTAATTACAGAAATAGAGCCATTCAGTTTCAGTTTCCTAATGAACCAGTTATTGAATGGAGGGGTAGTACTTCAGCGCTTAGCGCATAAATTGTGTCATATCTTAAGGCAAGAAAAATTATATCTAAGGGGTGTATGTACGATCTTGTTCGAGTCAAAGACTCTAGTTTTAAGACCCCAAGTCTGAAAATAGTAGGCTGAAACATGCCATGAGGTTCAAAACTGATAAACATCAGATAAAACCATATTCGAATAATGTTGTATGATAATACCAAAACATAAAAAATATTTGAAAACATCTAGTCTGAAAGCCTTTAAATTGTATGAATAAGGAGTTGATGGAAATGTCCCCAACTAACTCCAACTACTGAAATAAAATAAGTAATGAAGAAATAAGGTAATGATCATGTCCTCGAAGGATGAGGACTCACTTCTAACTTTGACAGCTGAAACTTGAATGCTACTGATGCTCTGGATCTTGTGCTTCTTAACCTATGGTATAAAACTCCATAGCGTAAATGCATCAGTAAAATTAAAAGTATTGGTATTCAAGTGAGGTAGGATGAATGCAAAGGGTTCAAATACATGAACAATGCTAACTGACCGTATTACATGAACATAAGAATACATGCATGAATAAGTGACTGTGACTGAATTTATGATGGTACTTACTACTGAGTCTGATTACTGATGACATGAGTCACTGATAAATAATATAACTGAGACTGAGTGACTGTATCTGACGGTCTAGGTTCTGATGGAACTAACTGAGTTCTTTACTATTCTGAGTTTACAGTATCTAACAGTTCTGAAATTTGAAGAGCTATTTGAGCTCTATTTTATTGAGACTGAAACTGTAACTGTGGGAAGTAGTCATCTAACAGACATTTCCCTAATACGCCATTATGGCTGAGTTGGAGTCAAATTTGTAAACCTACTTGGAAGGGTGTCAAAGCGCGCCACTAGTAAGGATAAATTATGAGTGACCCTCATATAATAGGTTACTCTATCAAGAATGGTGGGACCCTCATATAATAGGTTAAGCCACCTCATCTATGCACATATAATAGGTTATGATGTCTCAACCTATGTTGGCTACATATTTCTGGAGTGCAAAGATTGCTTTTAAGAATCATGTAATCTAATAACAGGTGAGTTCCCTTCCTTGGACTCACACGGTGCTAACTCCTACTCCTATCTGAATAGACACTGAACATGATTAACTGAACCGAACTGGACTGAGTTCGTGGAGTTTCTTTGACTGATGGAATACTACTGAGATTATTGCATTGCTGAGCTATCTGTGATTTACTGGGATTACTGAGTTTACTGAATTTTCTTGAGTCACATGACTGGATGAATTTTGCTCAACATGGCTTGACTGAGGATACCATGAAAACATCATACTAGCTCTAGGCACACAACATAATTGTCGGGTACAAGTACCCCCAGGACTCAATAGAAGGAAACTATCAAGGAGTGACATGCTTGAATACATGACCAACATCAACAATCCATAATACAATAAGTTGGGGACTTCATGAAGTACATGGTTATCACAAACTTATACATGAATAGGAATGCATTTAAACATGGTACAATTTCAAAAGGCTAATTCATGAGCAATCTAACAAACATTTACAAGGCACATTTATAGAATGGCAGTTCTTTGAACATAAGGGTAAAATATGAATCCAGTACTTAAGTCACAAATATACTATATTACATAATTTCTATCTTCTAGGCATTTTATCAAACATCTTACATGCACCACTTAGGGCATAGGTATAATCATCACTTAACACATTATAAACCACTCAATTCATTGATTTAAACTCATATACTAACGTAATTTCATAAAAACACATTAAGATTCCAACTTGGGAGCCATACAACAACAATCACATAAACATAATCAACCCACAATGTAATATTCATAATACATGATTAAAAACATGATTCTGGGGCTTTATGGATAAAAGGAATCCATGAATGAATGCTATGCATACCTGAGTTATTGAATTTGGAAGGATTAATGGAGAGTTCTTATGATTTGGCCCTTGAATAGAGATTTAGAGTATATCTATACTTGTTTATCTTATGTGTAGCTAGATCTCCCTCTTAGGGTTATGTTTGAATAGGGGTTAATAGTGTGTGTGGTTTGTTAATGTTATTATCTATTTGGTAGTTCATGTTTATAGGTTTTATCATTGCTATTCTAACTTGGTAAGTATTTGTAGGTGAAAGCCTCAAATACCCAAATGGGTTTGATGAATGAAAGCTCCAAATTAAGAAAGTTCAAGGCCATCTTTGAAAGAAGGGTTTTGGGTGAACTTTAAGAATCCACATCATTCTTGAAAGAGGGATGTGAAGACCAAAGCATCGATAGATAATTATGTGTGTAGTTTGCTAAATTTTCACTATCTTAAACATAAGGGTGACTGTGAAGTTAACTATACCATGGGTATCATCCTAGAAATAGGGATGCCTAGAATGAGGTTATGGTTACCAGTTGTTGAACACACCCGTTAGGTATTCGAAAGAATCAATGGGTGAAAGTTTGGTGTTTTGTTAAAAGGCTAGTATCAAAATCTATAGCCAAATCTACCCATATTTGATTTACTAAATTGACGTTGATTATTAACTTCTACATGTCACTCCCTTAGTAATGCATAATCCCAAGATCCGTTCATAATTGTTAAAACTCTAATTATTCATAGCCCCAAATTTATACTAGAAAAACCCAAAAAAAGAAACATTAGTGTAGATACCTATCTCCCCCATTTTTATCTTATTGTACCATTGGTTTGAATTTAACTTGTTTTAATTATTTTGAATTAACTTGATTTCCATTCACATTGTTCCTCGTGAATTCGATCCCGACTCCAAAGTTGGGTAAATATATTGACGACGACTGTCTTGCACTTATTGACGTGTAAGTTGAGCATTTTCAAAAATGGCATCGTTGTCGGGGAACAATTTGACGTGTTAAGTTAGTTTGGAATTTTAGTTACTTTCTTGAATTCCAGCTCGTATATATTTGTTTGTGATTTTCTTTCATAGGTAGATTTTTATTTTATTTTACTTTTCTCTATGGCATCTTTCAATGAGTATTATGTTGGTAGTTGGGAATCCTATCGTTATGACCCATGTCTAATTTATGGTGGACCATGCTTCAGGAGAGATTTAACTATGCTTCCCAGAGAAAGATGGACCCACTATCTCAATCCTATAGGGAGTAAAGGTGGTCTTTGTATAGTGGTTGAGAAGGACATTGGGATTACTGTCCAAATGCCCCTCTCCCATATTATGCTAATCGGGTTGCTAATTCTTTTTATGAGCTTGATAGGTCCGATGATAATAAGAAAAAAGAGCAAAATACCTAGTTCAATAGCTTTGATCCAAGACTACTAGCTATTTTAGATCGGTTGGATACAACGGGGGAGAATCTAGAAGACATGCATCAAGAGGCATTAGGATGGAAAAGTGTCAACATGGGGGAAATAAGCAAAGAAGAAAAGCTTGAATCTATCAATACCTTGCCCATTTCCTAAGAGGAGGTTTATCAAGAAGAGAAACCAAGCTATGATAATGATGTTGGTAGAAAAGACTCCTCGGTGAATTCCCAATCTACCGATAAATAAGGAAGAAAAAGCCAAAATAAAAGGAATGGTGCTAGAGTCTCAAGAAGAAGTAAGGCAAATCTCTTACAATGACTATAGCTTATACCGGGGTGAAGACGCTTTGGAGGAAATAATTCCGAAACTAGGGGTTGGACGTCATTCAACCCACTTTTCAACATTATGCCTTAAGGATGTGATAAGAATCCATCTACATAGGAAATGATAGATTATGGGGAGAAGAAGGAACATCCCTATAGTTTGGAATTTGATATTCCAAAGGAGCATATAGAACCCCATCTATCAAAGGCCAAGGAACATAATTCCTGATGCACAACAATTGGCCTATTAATTTCCTTACCTTTGCCCAAATAACCAATTTGGAAATTTGATATCAAATCGGGTAAAAGGTTCAAGTCTTCAAAATTGAGAGACCGATGCTTTCTCGTCATCTCCACAAACCTTCAAAGTTTTATCTTGGAAGATTTGAATCTTCTATCCCTCTACCGCTCATTGCATATTGAATGAAAGTTGGGACAGAGATTTAAATCTTTTAAGTGGAAACATAAAAGGAAGTAGATGAGGCATCGTGCTACGATATTAAATTAAGCACTCGGTGGGAGGCACCTTATCACTCTACAAAAAGTCGCCTGTATACTTTTACTGATGCATGATAGAGTAGATTTTTGTTTTCTTTTTGTGCATGCATAATCCATTATATGTTGGTGCTTAGAGGAATGTTGATTGAACTTTAAATAGGAACGAGTGAAATTGGCAATTTGGATTAAATAGGATGTGCAGGAGACCAGATTTTTGGTCTCAGTTACCACAATTGCAGTCTATGCCACCATGTTTATGAAGGCCTCATGACTGCAATCGAGGAACTAAGATCGCAATCCTGGTCAAATCAGCTTAAGTGATAATCCGAATGCCATTTTCTCCCATGCCTCTGTCTTAATTTCTCGTAATATTCTCTCAAGTTTGTGGCTTTTCATTGCATACACAAACGTTATTTCATCCTAATTGAATCATCTGATTTGGTAAGTTATCTCAACTCCCATGATTTGGATGATTGTATGCTTAGTACTTGTAGTTTAGGAGAGGCATGAAATGATGTTGTCGTCACTAAGGGTATGCTTATTTGTGAATATTGTTGTGGTTACCTGTTGTAGTTGATGTGCACACTAATGGGGAAGTCTTGAGTACTCAAATTTAAGCTTTAAACGGTTAAAATGATTGTGTACACCATGTGCTCGATTCAATGCCCCTATGAATTCCATGTTAAATTCTTTGAGTTTGGGGGTATAATCATGATAACTAGGCTTAAGTCCCATAGTCTTAGTGCTTACGTGCCTAGTAGAATATGAATGTAGGGCTAAAATTATATGTTCTAACTGAAGTGCAGAACTGCAGACTATGATCTCAGGTATCGCGATTGCAGTCTCGATGACCGCGATCATGGCACCGTGATTCGCGAACACTACTTTGCAATCGCCATACCTGAGGGCAGTGTCTTCAGAAACCAAAAATTTTTACACATCCATTTCTAAACCAAAGCCTTCTATAATACTGCCGCATGCATTTATTTGGTTAATCTAGCATGTTTTTGGTATGATAATACTAATGTTGTCTTGAGTTGCATCATTTACAGGTTCTAAACCTTAAAAATGGGAGATTTTTATGACACCAAGTTCATGGATGCACAATGCCAACACCACTACTATGAAGATTTTCATAGACTAAGTTACTCCTTGAAAGGGGTATCTGCCTTGACAAAGTAGAGGAAAATATCCCAGCATTCCATACTCGACTTAATGCTACTGGATAGATGTGCTTTTCCCCAGAACCCTGCTATGCAAATGAGCAGTAGGTACGTGAGTTTTATGCAAATCTTAGCATAGTTTCTCTCACAAACCCAGTGATGAAAATTCAGGGAAAGCAAGTAAACTTTGGAGAAAAGCAGATTAATGAAGTATATGGGTTTCCGAATACTGACATGGGGCAATTCCAAGCAAAAGGATATGATCCAAGAACATGGATGGCAGACATACTATGTTTGGGCAAAGAAGTACGTTGGGACATCACCAAGAGATATATTTTGATGAATGATTTCACAGCTAAAGCCAGGCTATGGCTGAATATCATCTGCAGTAGAGTCTCGCTATGCACTCACATGATCGTTTTCACAGACATACGAGCTTAGATAGTGGCTTGTATCCTGTCTAGCATTACTCTGAATGTAGGTGATATTGTGATATCAAAGTGGTGGTATTTTAAGAACCAGGGAGGTACGGTGTTCTCTTCCCGTCCCTTATTACTAAGATATATAGGAGAGCACAGGTATAGAAATATGCTACATACACAAGGGTGCTCCCAGGCCCCTGCATGTTCCCACTTAAATTTAGGGGTGAGTGTGCCCCAGGTCAAAGCAAGAAAAAGAAGATAGACTCCGGCAAATTAGCCCAGCAGGACACGAATTCTTGTAGACCTTCGTTAGCCAACCACCTCGATGACATCTTAGGTCAAATAAGGGAGGTTAGGGAGCTAGTGTCCGGATTTTCTTAGGGACTAGGAGAGCTATCCACCACTCGCCACTCATATATGACTTAATCAGATTATAATATTTACCATGAGGAGAAAAAAATAGGGAGCCACTGTTGCCATTTTAGAGAGATCCTACTCAGCCTTAGCGGGATCACACAGAGACCTCAAGGAGTCACGTAAGAAGATGGTAAAGAGAGAGAAGAAAAGAGATAAATTCTTAAAGAAGTTGTGGAAGAGGGTAAAGGGAAATTTAAGGAGCGCAAACCCAATGAGTGACTACCTTCACCGAGGTTGAAAAGTGAAGAAGAGGCCCCTGCTGATTGGTTGGTTGATGATGCTGGTAGTGATGGTGCAGGGTCAAGAGGAAACAGCAGCACTTGATGTAGATTCAAGGAGACCCCTCGTACTCTTGCTTTATTTCATATGTAGTGAGGACACTGCATTCCTTTTAATTGGGAGTGCCCCCAAATTTATAGTGTTTTGATGTTATGATGTTGGACATTTCTTTTTATGTTGATTGTTTTGAGATGGCATTCTAGATATTACTTTATTTTGTTGTCGGATGATACATCTTTGGGAACTTTGATGGTGTCCCCATTTTAAGGATTATCATGTGGTTTTTAGTTTTAGTTTTTCTTTTACTTTTATTTTAATTTTGAAAATGCATGACAATCTTTGCCTTGTGATCGATTAAGTAATAACATTCTTAAGGGTACAGCATCGTGTTTGGGTTTTAAGACATAGGTGCAGGGTAATTTTAAGTACCCTTGGCATAAATATCAAGAATACAAGGGAAGTCTGAGTACCTATAGCAAGTACTTGTAGCATTGTAAAGTGCAAATTTGGGATCACATTCTACGCCATTGGCGAAGTCTGAGTAGCCATATGGTTAGTTTTCCCATTTTGAGCCAAAATGTAAGACTAAGGCTTTGGTTGTAGCCATAGTTTAGCAAATTGTGTGTGGTGCTAATGCAAAATGAACAATCCCATCCGTCCAAAATTTTTAAAAATCAAGGGCATGGACGTGAGCAATGTTGTAACAAATCTTTTTCTCTTTTTGTGGCTTCATAAATTTTTGACTTGTGAATAGAAATAGATACTCCAATTTTGTCTCTAGAGGGAGGGACATTTAAGCTCCCTTGGCGAATTTTGTATGCCATGTATGGTGAGCTAATTGCATTCATCTATTGTATACTTGTGTTATTTAGAACTTTCTCCTTTAGTCTTTCAAAGCTAATTTTGATTGTATTTGGTTGGAGAAATGATCTTAGGTCATCTTTGTGATTTGGGAAGCCAATTTATCCGAAAAATCCTACCTAAGCATGAATGTAATCCCTACTTACCCACTTTGAGCCTTTGAACCTTTCATTGGAAATTACATTACAAGATGTGAACCATCCTTTTTATCCATTTTTTGAACTATACCCTTCTTGAACTTGAAAATGCAACTTGAGGCTAAAAGCCTAAGTTGGGGGTGATGAAAATTGATGAAAGGAAGTTTGGGGCCACGAAGTGCCAAATGTGCCTAAGTGTTGAAAATAAAGGAATAGAAAAAGAAAAGATCCAATAAAGGAAGTAATTGCATAAAAATTTCAAGAAAAAGAAATAGAAAGAAAAATGGGTGAACAAGGGAGCAAATAATAGGCCTAATAAAGGAAAGAAAACAAAAAAGAATGGCCCATAGTCAAAAACACGAATTTAATAGGGTGATGTGAATGTTTAAGGAAGGGTGTATCCATGTTGTTTTCAAATGATATCCCACCCTAACCCAAACCTAAGTTACAAGCTTAGAAAGTCCTTCGAGATCTCCAACGATTTACTTTCTTTGTAGTGGCAATTAAAAATATGGGCAAGCCTATGGTATGACACTTGCTGTATAGAGATTTCTTTTGTGAAGGAGAGAGTTCTTACACTTAAAATTCCTTGATTCATATTGGGTATCTTAGAGTGTAGAATTTTCTTTATTGATAGGAGGCATACAAACAAGTTGAGGTGGGTGATTGTGTCACCTTCCGAGCATTAAGGCAAATGGAGTGTAATTTGATTTCGGTTAAAAAGTAAGCCACTTCTATAGTATTGGTTTGTTGGTTGCTTTTGTAAGTTTTTTGTGCATCCTTGAATATTGCATCTTATGATAAGGGGTGTAGTGGAAAGTAGCTTAGCCCACTTACAATGAGCTACTTGTGATGGCGACTAAAGTTGAAGTCATTTGTTCATTACGCATAAAGATTGGGCAAAAATAATTGTGTCTCATGGTAAGAGATAGTGTTGTTTGAGGACAAGCAATAGCTTTAAGTTGGGGTGAGTGGTGATTTACCACTCATTCGCACTTAATGTTCGTGCACAATACCTTGTTTTGAATAAACAAATGAGACATAACTGTAATTAAATGCATTAATATCTACTCATTGCAGGCATAGAGTTGACGGGATAGAAAGTTATGGATTGGGGATTAAAATGATCAAAAAGAGAGCATGCAAAGTACAACTACAGACCTAGAGTAGAAGAGGCTCAGCTACCGCGGTCGTAGTCTATTGACCACGGGTACGATGATCAAAGCATGGTCAAACAACCGCGGTTGCAGAAAATAACCGTGGTCGCTGCCATACCCTCGCAATCTCGACTTAGCAAAAGAAAATAGCCCAATGTCAAAACTATAAATGCACGTGGATGACCCCAATTTTGACAAAAAGACTCAAACCCTATCATCATGTATCATATTCCATCTTCCCCAATTTTTTAGGTTTAGCTCTTGAGTTCATAGCCTCCATTTTTGGAGAAGAAAATATTGTATAAATTTTGGGTGAAGAATACATTGTAGACCTTCTAAAAGGAAGAATAGCTCACTCCCATTGTTGATTTGTGGGAGTGCCAAGTTTAAAGTAACATTCACTTAATATTCAACAAGTCATTTCAATGGAGATTTTGAGTATATTTATGCTTATTTATCTTATGTGTAGCTAGATCTCACTCTTGAGGTTATGTATGAATAGGGTTTAATAGTGTGTGTGGTTTGTTAATGCTAGCCTCTATTTGGTAGTTCATGTTTATGGGTTTTATCATTGCTATGCTAACTTGGTTGGGATTTATGGGTGAAATCCTCAAATACCCACGTGGGTTTGATGAGTAAAATCTCCAAATTCTAGAAAGTTCAAGGTCATCTTCGAAAGAAAGGTTTTGGGTGAACTTTAGGAATCCACATCATCCTTAAAAGAGGGTGTGGAGACCAAAGCAATGATAGACAATTATGTGTGTAGTTTGCTAAATTTTCACTATCTTAAACATAAGGGTGATTGTGAAGTTAACTATACCATGGGTATCATCCTAGAAATAGGAATGCCTAGATTAAGGTTGTGGTTACCAATTGTTGAACACACCCGTTAGGTATTCGAAAGAATCAATGGATGAAAGTTTGATGTTTTATTAAAAGACTAGCATCAAAATCTATAACCGAACCTACCCATATTTGATTTACTAAATTGATGTTGATTATTAACACCTACATGTCACTCCCTTATTAATGCATAATCACACGAACTGTGCATAATTTTTAAAACACTAATTATTCATAACTCTAAATTTATACTAGAAAAACCCCAAAAAAAACATTAGTGTAGATACCTATCTCCTCTATTTTTATCTTCTTATACCATTGGTTTGAATTTAACTTGTTTCTATTATTTTAAATTAACTTGATTGTCACTCACATTGTTTCTCGTGGATTCAACCCCGATGCCAAAGTTGGGTAAATATATTGACGATGACCGCCTTGCACTTAAATTAATGAGTAAGTTGAGCTTTATAATTAATGCAAATGACATGTGTATGGTTACCCCTACCTTGTCCGTCATTCGGAGATGAATGTTCCTAGTGGGGGAGACTGAAACACCCTGGTTTTTGTACCTTTGAAACTTTCCTAGAATTCTGGTCGTTGGACACAATAAGACTCATGGGTACGATCCATATGTTAGGGTATGAATGGTATGGTCCAGTTGTATGCTGACCAGTGTTGATTGGTGGGATGGATTTTGGTCACTGAAATGGGTACGACTTGGTGGTATGAGTCATATGGTTGGATACGGATCATTTGGTGCCTTTACATAACCTTAGATTTGGTAACTTAAGTTGGATCTAAGTACGAGTGGCTCACCAGGATCCATAAGCCATGGTACGAGTCGTACCAGAGCTCGTATGGTAGATAATGTTCAAACCTTCTATGATTATATCTTGCTAGGAATACGAGTGAAGGTTATGGATTATATGCTATCAATACAACTTGGGTAGGATGAGTCATACACTGTACATTATTGGATCCAAGGGTTGAGGCTTAGGATATGAATGGTGGGTACCGCTCGTATCGAAGGGTACAACTCGTAAGGGTTAGTCGTACCCCTGTGATGGAATTTTGTGCAACTTAAGTGAGGGTATTCTAGATATTTTTCGTACATACCCTAATAAGGTCCCACGACTTCTAACTCTCTTAAGAGGCTATTTGACCTATTATTCTATTCATTAACACTTAGAAACTCTTCCTAAACACTCTATAATTTTCTCAAAAGCTTTTGGGCAATAAAGCTAGGGTTTCAACTAGAGGGCTAATTTGGGGATTTTGTCGGTAGTTTCTCTCCATTTACTTTGTCAATTAAGGCATGTTTTCTTCCCTCATTGTTAGTTCCAACTAAAGGGATAGTTTTATACAATGTTTTTATGATTTTATCATTGTGTGATTTTGGTTTCTTAACTATGATTTGGGGGTTTTGGTTATAAATGCTTGGTTATAGTTTTCCCATATTTTAATGATTCTTTTGTATGCATTAATGGTGGTTTTGGATAAGTGGCTACATGGGAATGGTTCTTTGTTAAACTTTGGTTTTGGAATACTATGCCCCCAATGTGTTTGATAAAATGTCTTTAACAATGTTTTCATTATAATATTGGTTTTTCAATGGAACTTATGCATGGTTTAAACTTGGTAATTGGACCTTAAATGATATTAATGGTTTTAAATGGATTGTAAAGGCCTTGGTGTCCATGGTTTTTGTTAATTGGAAATCATGAAGGGTACATAGAATCCCTTAAACATAAATATGGTTGGTTATGGACAAAACTTGCTAGTTATTGTTGGTATTACAATACCACTATTAATGGACTTGGTTAATAAATGGTTAGTGTATTGGTTGGTTTTCTTGGTAATGACTTTAATTGGGCAATAAAGGTGGGGTGTATAGCAAATCCATGGAAGGTAGAGGTCCCAGGAGTACCAAAACTGGAAACTCATATTTGCTGATGTGATGTTGGTCTTGGTGATCGTGTACTTGATGTCACACTTTATATTTGGGGGATGTACTAGTCACCTAGGTTTTTATTCCCTGTTCATTTGGCTTCACGCACTACAGCCCTTTCAATAAGGAAAACTTAACCCATATAGCTCTTAGGTGGTTTAGAACAGCAAAGCTACACAACCCAGGTAAAGGTTTTAATGGCATGCTAAACCCGATCCCCTTTCCCGGCATGGTTATATTTATATATGTATGGTTGTGTGCATATGAATGGTTTTACTTAGTTTTATAAATGGCATTATTCTATCCTTAGCCTGATTTCATGCTAACGATCACTCATTAACCCATCTTCGGTTGGTTGTATACCCACGCTATGAAGGAACTGTCCATTCTACTACTCCAACATAATGATTGACTCGGGGACAGCTTTTGGATTGAAGTGGTGAGCTTCCATCTTTCTAGAAGACTCCATTTCATATTATGGATATTCTTAGACATTTTGATTTATTTCTAGATATTGTTTTTGGCTATGGTTGGGGGCATGTCCCAACCATATATTCTTACTCTTTTGTTTAGAGGCTGTGTGGTACTGCTATGTGTTGGAATGGGTAGGATCAGTATTGGTGTCAGCCTTAGCATTGGCATTAGTATTGGGGTTGATACCAGCTAACGATATTATTGGTTGTTTCATCATATTTCATTTTGGGATTAATCATATTATGTTTCGGATCTCATTTCATTTTGGCCTGGTTTATTGCCCTTGTTTTGGTATTGGTTTGGTTGGGTATGGTTGGTATGGTTTGTTTTTATGGGATGACTTGATAGGGTTGGTCTAGGAATAGACCTATCCCAAAGTTAGTCCTTGTCCAGTTATGATATCTTGTTATTTGTTCGGCACTCAGCCGAGTCAAGATATGCAAATGGTAGTTGGGTTGGGTAACAGGGGCTGGTCCCGGTCCTAGTTAGACTTGGGATACCCATTACTAGAAGGCCCCCGATCAGGTTGTGTCACCAATCCAACACTAGAAGCATTACAACACATAGCATGAAAACATGACATGGATCTAGGCACACAGTTAAACTGTCGGGTACAAGTACCCCCAGGACTCGATAGAATGAAACTGACAAGGCTTGACACTTATGATCACATGATCAATATCAACAATTCATAATTTCATAGTTGGAAATTTCATGAAGCACATGATCATCATAATGTTGTACATGGATAGTAATGTATATAAACATGGCATAATTTCATGCTTCTAATCTTATGAACATCTCATCAAGCAATCACAACGCATAGGTTTAGCATGGGAAGCATCATAATCAAATAAGTCTAGCATCACTTAAGAGACATGACATAATCTTGACACGTGGAAACTAAGTACTTGATCATCATTCATTCATTGGGGCATATTATCAAACACCTTGCATGCACACTTAGGGCATAGGTGTATTTATCAAACTACACATGATAAACCACTCAATTCATGGATTTCATCTTACATACTAACGTAATTTCAAGACAAACACATAAAACCACAACTTGGGAATCATACAACAAAACTATCATGATTTCAATCAACCCACGACATAAACATTACAATTCATAGTTTAAAAAAGGATTTTTGAGCTTCATGGATGAAAGGAATCCATGAATGAACATTGTACATACCTTAGTTCTTGATTCTATAAAGATTGATGGAGAGATTCTTGAATTTGGGTCTTGAATTTGAATCTCCAATTGAAAACCCTAGCTTGTTCTTGAGAGAAACCCTATATTTTGGATGAAATATGGCTGAATCACGTGTTATTGGGTATATATAGGGGTGGAAAATTTACCCTTCTTAACTCTTGGACACATTTTTAAATTCTGTGAAATTTCCTGATTAGGACCCATGGCACGACGCGGAGCTATCACGCCATTTCATTAGAATTTGATGACTGAAAAATTGCATGATGGCGCGACGCCGATCTTATCACGTTGTCACATTGTTTGCGACCTGGAAGTTTGGCCCGATACGGTGGTATCGCGCTGAAACACTGGAAAAAGGATAAATTCTGAATTTGAGCATTGATGCGATGTGCCATAATCGCGGAGGCCCACAGGAGTTTGATGATTTCCATTTTGGCGTGCTCCGCGACGCATTGATGGCTCAGGTGATACACTGTCTCACTAAAAAGGCTCTAACTCTTTGCCCGGGTGTCGGATTTGGGCGAATTTGGTATCGATGGAGCTTATTCAATTTCCCACATGATAAAAATTCAAAATCTTAAAAATGCCACTTGTATAAAAGTGTATTCATCTTTGAAATAATTTTTTAACATTTTTAGGATAATTGTAAGCTAGGTAGAAGTACGGGGTATTACAATATCTCCCCCTTGAGAACATTCGTTCTTGAATGATATTGACTGAAATAGGAGAAACCATAAGTTGAAGTACATTCTAAACATGAACAACCGAAGCATGACTACATGACTGACATTACTGAGTTTCATAGTGAGTAGGCATATCTGATGCATGATTTATGACTGAGCTGATTCATGACTGCATGACTGAGAGTATTAGTAAGCTAATCACGCATATTTGATGCGTGAATACATGACTAAATTGACTTATGAACATGTAAGTGAACATGTAAGGGTAAAGATACCAAGTTTGAAATGAAAATTGAGTGTGGAATCAAATACCACATTTGTAACTGAAATCTGAACATGAAACTGGATAAGCTTAAGACAAACTATTATCTTGGGCTGAGTCTGAGCTTAATTACTTAATATGCATGAGCGGAAATATGAGAATGTAACTGGGTCTGGAACATGATACATGAGCTGAATATTGTGATCTGAACTGAGTACCTTGAGTACATAGCGTACGACCATGATTAGAGCTAGAGGGTCAACTTATGGGTACCCCCTACTCCTAAACTAGATTCCTTACGAAAAGAAAGAATGGGATGTTCTTTTCATGAAAGTTTGGGGGTTCATAATGTATCTCCCCCTTGGGACACTATGTCCCTCAAAGAATATTGACTTGGCTGAGTCGCTGAGGAAACTGAAGCGATGCACAAGGCAGCTACAAGCTGAATCGTGACTGAATATCTGGAATCTGAAACTAAAGCATGATATATGGACCAAGTTGAACACGCAACTACCTAGTTGGTCCATCTTAGAATGATCATATTCAAGAGATCCCGAATAGTACATCTAGATGTAAAGGACGAAATCCCAAACCATGCGAACTTTCGGTTTGGCTGCAAAACTGAAGGACTGATTTTATGGACAAACTCATGATGAAAACTGAATTCTGTTGATTGACGGAATATTACTGAGATTTCTGTATTACTGATTGAGATCACGGAGATTTATGAGATTACTAAGATCACAGAGATTATTGATGTTATTGAGACAACTGAGGTCACTGAGATTACTGAGCTACTAAGATTACTGAGATTTTTGAGATTTTTGGAAGAGACTGGACTGATACTGAATTTACTAAGTTTTCCTGAGTCAGGAGGCTGACTAAATTCTACTGATCATAGCTTAACTGAGATTATCATGAAAACATGACATGTCTCTAGGCACACAGCTAAACTATCGGGTACAAGTACCCCCAAGACTTGATAGAATGAAACTGACAAACCTTGACACTTATGATCACATGACCAATATCAACAATTCATAATTTCATAGTTGGAAATTTCATGAAGCACGTGATCATCACAATGTTGTACATGGATAGTAATACATATAAATATGGCATAATTTCATGCTTCTAATCTTATGAACATCTCATCAAGCAATCACAATGCATAGGTTTATCATGGGAAGCATCTTAATCAAATAGGTGTAGCATCACTTAAGAGACATGACATAATCTTGACACTTGGAAACTAAGTACTTGATCATCATTCATTCATTGGGGCATATTATCAAACACCTTGCATGCGCACTTAGGGCATAGGTGTATTTATCAAACTACACATGATAAACCACTCAATTCATGTATTTCATCTTACATACTAATGTAATTTTAAGAAAAACACATAAAACCACAACTTGGGAATCATACAACAACACTATCATGATTTCAATCAACCCACAACATAAACATTATAATTCATAGTTTAAAAGAGGATTCTTGAGCTTCATGGATGAAAGGAATCCATGAATGAACACTGTCCATACCTTAGTTCTTGATTCTACGAAGATTGATGGAGAGATTCTTGAATTTGGGTCTTGAATTTGAATCCCTAATTGAAAACCCTAGCTTGTTCTTTAGAGAAACTTGAGAGAAACCCTATATTTTGGATGAAATATAGATGAATCACGTGTTATTGGGTATATATAGGGGTGGAAAATTAACCCTTTTAACCCTTGGACACATTTTTAAATTCTGTGAAATTTCCTGATTTGGACCCATGGCGCGACGCGGCGCTATCACGCCGTGTCACTGGAATTTGATGACTGGAAAATTGCATGATGGCGCAACGTGGAGCTTATCGCGTTGCCACATTGTTTACGACCTGAAAGTTTGGCCCTACATGGTGGTATCACGCTGAGACACTGGAAAAAGAATAAATTCTAAATTTGAGCTTTGGCATGATGCGCCATAATCGCGGAGGCCCACTGGATTTTGACGATTTGCATTTTGGTGTGCTCCGCGATGCGTTGATGGCTCAGGTGATACATTGTCTCACTAAAAAGGCTCTAACTCTTTGCCCGGGTGTTGGATTTGGGCAAATTTGATATCGATGGAAAACTTATTCAATTTTCGACATGATAAAAAGTGAAAATCTTAAAAATACTACTTGTATAAAAGTGAATTCATCAGTGAAACAAGTATTTAACATTTCTGGGACTATTTTAAGCTAGGTAAAAGTACGGGGTATTACATTATCACTATGTGGTGGATATGTGAAGCTTCTCATGCACTCCACTCCAGATCTACCTGCAGAATATGAATGATCAGTGATAGGTCAAAGGAGGTGGAAGAATAGATCTAACTCATTGATGAAACACCACAACAACGGACATGAACCCTCAGCAGACCATATCAAGCATAACCATCTACCAGAGAACACAACTATGAATAGTGAAAGAGTTAGTCAGAGGAAAAACAAGCTAAGGAGAAGTAGGAGAGCAAAGTACTTACTATTGAGAGCTGATTTATCAGCACACGGGGTAATCACGATGAGGGCATTGATAATCCAAAGTAGAAGGAGCAAGCCTTGGTTGATCCGCGGTGGTAACAAGGCTCAAATATTGAAGGGTTTAGGAAAGGAGAAAGTGAAGTATAGATTAGGAAACCCTTTCCTTTCAATAGATATAATAAGAGGGTGTGTTCTTGGGCCATATCCGGTGTGGTGGGTAGGGTTGAATCTGTTTTGTTATTTTTTTTTATTTGGGCCGCTTGGTCCATGTATTGTCTCAGATTTTGACAAAATATTAAAAGCCCAAAATTTTGCTTAAAAAAGCGGACATCCCTTTTAATCTAAATCATTCTTCAACAAATGTATGCATGTTTTGAGTCTATCTTCTATAGTTACAAGCATACATTTGTCTCTGTTCATCTTAATGTCAAACCACACTTTCAGTTCATGCTTGTTCTTATCAAAATTTGTCAATTCAGTAATTCATGTTATGAAAGAACGGAATGATACTTCTTGAAGAAGAGGAAGATTTTTGTATCATGATGTACATAATTATAATCCAAGGTACATATCCCATTGAAGGTAATGACAATGCGAAGTGTATCCATCGTGCATCTGTTTCATTTTAGTTACAGTTGAATTTAACTTTTTGCAACACAAGTTGAAGTTTATAATACCTCGGACATAAACGTTATTGGAACAACAACAACAACAAAAAACCCAATGTATTCCCACCAAGTGAGGTCTGGATAAACGTTATTGGAAAGAACTGAAAAATTCAGACGATATTGTTTCAGGTGTTTGAAATATCAAATATTTACTTTTGGAAGAAGTTGGTCATTTCTCAGGCAAGATGGGCTGAAGTTGGTTTGTACATTCTTTTAAACTCCAAATAAATTTGTCCGAAGTCCTCGGTAAATGATACGAAATTTCGTCACATATTAGAATAAAATTCATCCATTTCATACATATACAATTGAAATTACCTTTGTAAATTGAAAATTTGAATTCATATTGTTTTGCATAATTCATATCAGTTTAGTAGTTTCTTTTTTCAATTTTTTGAGTTCATCCTATGTTAAGTCATTCTCTACAAATAGTAAATGATACAAAATTCAAATACGTCAAGTAGCAAGTTGCTTCACGGATCATTTGAGAATATATCAGTTCTCAAGGAAAGTAGATCAAATAGTTCTTGGAGGTATAATTGATAATTCAGATGATCCGAAAATTTAACAAGCAAATCAAATACACATAAACCTCGCCAAATCTGCAAATTTAAAGTTCGAAGCAATTTAGACGTGATTTGTTTAAAAGTTAAGAAATTCTGCACAGTTCATGCGTGTTGCACCTCAAACGAAACAAGATAACACTCACAGTGATGTTTTATATTGAATTGTTCAAATCGTCGAAGATTTCTAATGAATTATGCAGATAGTTGAAGATTATTGTTGAATTAAACAGATTGTTTTAAAAAAAAATTGAACGGAGTTGTTAGAAACAAGGTGGGTAGCTCACGTGTCATGCACACAGCTTTATAGCACAACTTAGGGGCATTATCATCCAATTTTTAGGTAATTATTATGCAGGAATTAGCAGGTGTTCGAGAAAAGATAGGTACTGGTTAAAGGTGGCATCAAAATAGGGTACTTGTGCTCTTCGCTCAATAAATCAAACTAAATGATACTGCACCAACTCCAGATGTGTTTATTCTTTTCTGTTTCTCCAATGCAAACCAGTTGTACAGCGAATACCACAATAATAAAAAAGATTTTTACCTCTGAGCAAACCAGCGGGCAAGTTCATAAACCTACCCTTTAGTCCTTTAGTCCTTAGTCCTTCCCATACACCACCAAATGTACCAAACCACTGAAGGGACAGGCAGGCAAATCCTTTTCCCTCAGTTAAACTACCACTTAGATTTAGATATACACCACAAAAGAAAAAAGAAGAGCAAAATGTATACAAAATACCAGCACCCAAGGCGAATGCCCCACAAGTTGCCACAAAAATAGAACTCTAAAAACAAAAACCAAAAAAACTGATAACAGAAAAAACAGCTTTACAACACAAAAAGACTGCAACCATCCAATGCATCTGACCTCCAAAATCAAGCATGAAAGACCACCCTTACATTATACTTCGATATAAGATTCAAACGTATAGTCCCCAGAAATATTGCTGATCACAACATGCAACATCGAGAGCCCTTAATGCACAAGCAGCAGGGTCTTTCAAAGGAGATTCGTCAGCACAAAATTCACTAACATAATTACACAACTGAAACCCTGGTTTCATTTCAAACAAAGGGTACAGCTTCAATCTCTGTCCACGTATATACTCTCTTGAATATATTAAGCATTTGTGTCTGACAAGATACTAAGGACATCGTTGTCATCAAAATTTGAGCCCAATGCAAGATCGTAAGGGGTTTTACTTTCCCCATCCAAAGCATGTGGATCAGCACCCCTGCAGTCAATCACATACGGACAAATTTTAACAGATGGAGAATCACATTGCTAATTGATATGGTTTACACTTTACAGAAGGTTAAATCTGTAAGGAAGTAGCAACTGTCGCCCACGGGAAAATTATTAAGAAATATGACCACCCCAACCCAATGAAACATTAATGAGGAAATATATAAGAATTAGCACAGTATGTTAAGTTTAATTACCTTGCAAGAAGCAACTTAGCAAATGCAGCTTTGCCTCTTATAACGCACCAATGAAGTGGTGTCTGGCCACTTGAATCTAAAGCATTTACATTTGCACCATACTGCATAAGAAGCTCTAGCATCCCTAGGTCAGCTGCTTCACAAGCAAGGTGTAGAAGGGAGCACCCATCAAAGTGTCCAGTTATATGCCTTTCACTTGGACTTGCCAAGTCCATTTTTAAGCAAGTAGAACTCTGATTACTGCATGATTGTTCTTGTAGCAGCATTACTTTGGCAAGGGTTAAGGAAGAAGAATTAGACACAACTTGCTTGTAAAGAGCATTAACATCTACTTCAGCGCTTACAATAAGGCAATAAACATCTTTCTTATTATTAGCTCGAACAGCCTCCCATATCATTTGTGCAGCAGAATGACTGTCCTTGGTCCGACGAACAAATGATTTATCTGCATACTGTGATAATGGAGAAAATAATAAATTAATAAATGAACATGTTAAGCTTAAAAGACAGCATTATCCTTTTTAAGTTAGACAGCCAACAATAAGCTCAATTCTCCCATAAACATAAGGACGAGCTTGGGTTTTTCTTTGTGGGAAGGGAAGGCTACGGGTTGAAAATTGCATGTCATTTTTGTCCATCTCCAATCTCCATAATTCAATTATTCAGGCCACAGTTGACAAGCTCCCAAACATGACAAGAGACTTTATTGCTAAGGACATGATATCCACAGAGTTTGCCAAAATCAGAGTGCCAAGAACAAAAATGGGACAAAAGGGATCTTCTCGATGGTGTTCGCCTCAGACTGCATTTTTCAAGCTAGTACCCTGACATCCTTGTACTCACTACGACAGGAAACTAAAATTACTACAGATCTTTAGTCATAAACCCTCCCTCCCATTTTATGTGGCACCCTTTCCTTTTTAATCCATCCCAAAAAGAATGTTACCTTACTATAATTAGAAACAATTCACTTCAAAATTCCCTTTTTAATGTTACTATAATCAGAAACAATTCACTTCAAAATTCCCTTTTTACCCTTGATGAAATAATTTGCAGCATACAAATATATCAAGATTGTTTTAGACCTCAAATTTCGAAGTCTTCCTTTTTCCTTAAACACCATGCCAAGTCAAATGGCGTCACATAAAATGGGGCGGAGGGAGTATAACACTTCACACAACCAAAGATGTCTCTTCTACAAATCTGACTGACGGAAAAACATTAAACTCATTTTTTAAACAATTACAGGGAATGATGGTAGACCTTTGCATGGATGAATTTCTCCTTGGTTGAAATGGGATCAGCATGACTTGGCTTGCTGATATAGAGCTGGTGCTGTTTATCAGATCTGTATGAGCTTCAGTTTCCAATGGCCAAATTATATCAGAAAGATGAAGATGAACTTCAGACAAGAAATGAGTTGAGCAGGAAACTAACCTGGCAGCGGAAACATTAACATGGAAAGCACCTCGAGCTTGCAGTGACTCCTCCCAGACTGAATTTGCAAAGGTATTCCCCAACGACTGAAATAAAGCTATAACAGAAGGCTCCCATACTTTGACATCAAGTGTCAGTGACCTCACCTGCAGAGAGATGATCACAACTGAGGACAAAATGCAGAAAACCAACTCAATGCACCAATATGAATGTTATAACTAGTTGTTACCTACAGAAAGGCCATTCAACTACAATGTTCAGAGGGGTTTACACAAATAGATGCTCAAAACGTGTGTCTTTTCTAAACCACTCCAATTGTGTCAGAAAGAAGAAAACTGACATTCATCCCTTCAGTTTCAAAAAAAACTGACATTCATCCCTTGCAAAAGCTAGTCTAAACTTTCATAAACTACCAATACACCAGTATGACGTCTCTTTAAAGCTACTATCAAGAGAACCACTAGAAATTTCATTTTTCTGATTATTCAGCTACCTAAGGAATTTTACATATTCACACATTAGAGCCACGAATCAGGCAGAAATACATGGGTGTCAACCTCCAAAACAAACAAACAAACTGATTTTCAGTCAATAAAAATATGAGAATAAGAAACAACCTTTTAGGTGATCTTGTACTATTCTGCTGCTTAAAGTTCGAAATGTTAATAAAACTCCAGTATGTTAAATACAACATAAAATCCTTGGAACTTCTAGAAGAAGCTTTTGGGGTTTCCTATAACTTTTCTAACTAGAAACAAATGAATATGCACCTAAAAGAAATGAATTTTAGATCCTTTGAATGTGCGTAGTAAAGAAATGAATTTTAGATCCCCAGCAAGAGGCAGTATAGCCTATGACTAAATAATACGCAGTAGAAATCTAAAACTTCACCTTTGATATATGCACACCAAGATTACGATGAACACCTGAACATTCAATACAAACAAGAACACCAAGATTTAAAGATGCCCAATCTGGTTCAGCAGCACCACAATCAGCACATTTATCATTCCCGCATACTCTACGTAATGTGCCAATTGGCTGTTCAGTTTTCGGAGCAGATCGTAGATGTTGTGAATTTCTGAAAGGACGATCATGATGTGTTGAGGTAAGCCTGTCGGATGGATGGTCTTCAACTGCAGGCGGGTCAAAATCTGAACTTTCAAATGAACTGCTCTCACTGGCAGATCGATGATGACCACTTTCCATAGGACTGGCAGGCAAACACTGAAATAAAGATTGTACATTGTTAATGATTGCGCACCGAATTACAGGAAACGAATATGTATAGTAGCTTCCAAAAGTTACCCTGTCAGGGGCCTGAGAACTCAACAAAGAAGCAATAACTCCTGTTATTTTCTCAATCCAATCCATTTGATCCAAGGCACTCTCTGCCTGCAATAAGAGGGAAACCTATTAATTTGATCTAACAAGTCTAGCACACACTCCACCCTGCAATAACAGTGCAATGGTTGGCATGAGAAATCCAAATGAAAATTCTATAGCAATTCACCTGCAAGGTGTAGCTCTTTGTAGGGGAGATAATCCTGAAGCAAAACCGCAGATCAGATTGGTCAGCATCAACCTTAATTGTTGATGTCAAAAGGTTTACAGTGTGATGAGCAACAGACTTTTCATCATGTACACCACCATGATAATGGGATGAAAGCCAGCGACTCAGGAGTCCAGAACCAAGCTCTGAACTATTTCTCTGGCCAGAATGTTGACTACCTGACCCCTGCAAAAAAGAAAGTGAACTCAATAGACTGCAAATTAGGGTTGAATGGTACTCCTTTATCATCCCAACCTATAGTACTCACAGATGCCTTTGTGTTCTGTTTGCGATAGTAGTACAACATTCCACGGCTATCAAGAACAAAGAACCTTCTTTTCCAGTCTCCCCTCAAGTTTGATGAGCGCTTTGATAGATAACCTTGTCTAATGGTTTGAACCTGAAAGATCACTGTAGTTTAGCTGATGATAGGTGCGAAGGCTAAACAAAAAGGAGAACTTCAGAACACAAAAGCAATAATAAAGGGTACAATAAAATTTATGCACGGGTTCTCAATGATTTAATAGGCTCAACACCTTTCCCCTTGCAGCGGATTGCATGACGGCTTCTATTTGCTTATGTGAACTTCTGCCAATGGCTTGTATACCATCTCCATTAGGAGATCCATTAGAACCATTGGACAACCACCTGCTCTCTCGATCTACTTGTCTCTTGTATTCTTGCATCTTTTCATTAAGAGCTGCCTTCTCATAGTTGGAGCGTTCTCGAGACTGCTGTGCGTAAGTCAGGACCTGCAAAAAATGATACTTGAATATCTACCAACTATGAGACACCAGCGGATGTACATAACTATTTATGCATTTCAAATATCATGTCACATCGGCAGTAACTCAAGTGTTCAATAACTCCAAACTCCAGTCATTTTAGATACCCTGACAAGACGATGAATCCATGCTACATAATACACTCCCGCTTTTCCAACTTCTGTGACGTAGCTTGACTCGATATGGTGTTTAAGATGAAACAGGCTTTTAAAACTTGTGGTCTTAAGCATGCAATTATATTCGTGTGAATACAAAAGCTTCTCATTAGGGTAAAATGGAAAGTTCAAAATAAAATTATTTTCAAATATAGAAACATGTCATTCTTTTTGGAGTGGACTAGTAATCAAATAATATGTCACTTAAAATGGAAGAAAGGAAGTAACACATAAGAAATAGTCCTCGAAATATTACAAGCGTTTGCCGTGCATGTTGAGACGCATGAGACATGAAAAGTGCCAGTTGGGACCATTCTGAGTATAAAAAGAAAAAAGAAATGGAGGACAGTGGCAGAAAGATGCAAGGTATGTGCACATTCCATTACCAAAATGTAAATTTGATCATTAACTTTTCTATCGGGAATAAATCAAAAATTTGTTGCTACCTATCTGTGATATTAATTGAAGAGGCATCAATAAAATTGCCAACAATTAAACCAAGAAGAAGACAAACCTGATTGATATATGGCTCCATCTGATGCAAAAGCTCATATCCCTAAAAGATAGAAATAAAATGTGAGAAATTGAAAACAAATAGGCTAGAATAGCTCCCATCTGAATGACATGCCTGTTTGAAATAACGAAGATGAGCATCCATTGTACCACTAACTGCTTCCAGGAATTCAAACCGTTTCTTTGCTTCAACATTAGAAAGAGCGGTTACCTGGATTTAGGATTCAAAAGGAAAAAAGAAGTCAACATGCTTTTGCTATTGTGGTAACACACTTTTAATCATAAAATCAAAGAGATCCCCTGAGATGCTCCAGCGCCACATTCACTCACCAAACTGAATCGAGCTTGCTCGAAAGTTGATCTTGCATTATGGAGTTCCTGGAAGAGTTACAATCGTGTTAAGAAAGTTTTTTTGACTTCATTTATTTTCAAAGTAGGCATTTATATGTGCAAAAGTCTAAAAAGAGTGACTTCAGAATATTATAGGCAGTATGAATGGCTAGCTGCTATCTCTGTCTATACCTCCTCCAATACACTGGCAATGTCACTTTTTGTGCCTTTCCTTAGTGATAAAAACTTTTCACGAGCCTGCAGAATGGAGCATATACCAAGGTGAATTAAATAATGTTAATTGACACAATAGAAAATCTCTAAATCAACAACAGAGGAACACCAATTATCTAACTCAGAAATCCAATTATCTTGCAAGTTTTTTGCGCAAACTTAAAGAGTTCCCTCAACCCCATTTAAGTGCCAAAATATATCAATGGGAGAAACTTCTAAATGGGAGAAACCGGTTGCGGTAAATCAGATTATTGTGATAATAGTTACATAGTAGCAATGCATTACAACAGTTTCTGAAAAATTAAGTCTTTTAATCTCATTGCAAACATATAGGATACTTAATAGAGAATGGATTTTGCATACTCAACAGTTAACAACAGGAAAAAATATATCTTCAAATGCATCAGATGGTGAAATTTCTCACGACTTACATAGTAGCAAATGCATTACAACATTTTCCGAAGAATTTAGTCTTTTAATTGCAAACATATAGGATACTTAATAATGGAATGGTTTCTGCATATTGAATTGTTATCAACAGGAAAAACTATATCTGCATATGCATCAGAAGGTGAAATTTCTCATGAGAATTAGGAATAAGAATACCTGATCATAAATTAGGCTAGCCTTGTCAAAGCGCTTCCGAGCTTCCTGCACAAAGAGAACTCCTTGTAGGAAATACTTACACAGTTGTTCTATACTTGGTAGGTTTTTCACATATGGATGTTCTTGTTCATTTTTAAAATGACCGAAAAACCTCAAAGGCCAATGGCGCATTGTTCGAATGTCAGCGGATAGCGGTCCCACCCTCCGCATTATCCACTTAAAAATACCAGACTTTTGACAGTGGCAGGGTTCAAAACCGTGACATGTGCCTAACCCACAGAGCAGACGCTTTGCTCAACACTAGACCAAAGTCATGAGACACATTTAGATGCTTATATTATCCTGAATCAGCAATCAAAAATGTCTTTTAGAAAAGAGAAGTAACAGAATGGTGGTACCTTGACATCTTGCAGATCTATGTTAACAAACTGCAGTAACCGATCATTCAGTATGTGCTCAACCTGAGAAGACAGAATGAATGTTGGAGAAGTAGGTGGTTAGTTAAATGCATATGCCACTATCAGACCAAATAGATACACTTGAAGTTCTAGTTTTTTTCCTGGACCAACTTGTGTGTATCTCAACTATTCCACTGGGTACCTGTTACCTGCCAACAACACAGATACCAGATAAATCTGCCCACAAATACTTTGGCAGATCCAGAAATTATTTGCACTTAATATTTTTCTTTCCATAGGAAGGAGTGCCTCGAAGGAGGAAATATCAAGAAATTAGGTGATAGAATGAGTAAAATCAAAAATATGCCAGCAAACGAATCAACTATCAAAGGGATCAGAAAATTCTGCTAATGTAGAAATACAACAGCAAATAATTCAACTAGCACAAGAAGAATTTTCATAAGTTACTGACAAACAAAGTCATCATTCAAGTTTGCATAAAAGGAGAGAGAAAAAAAAAGAGGGAACAAAAAAAAGAACCACATTTCTTAGGTCGCAGATGGTGAAACTCATGAGTTTTGTGTCCTTGAAAGATTAAGATGGGCAACATTTTAACACAGATATTGCGGAAATGAGTGTCCAGGACACGATAGAACTGAAAATGGAGCTCAACCAAAATGCAGTTACTTAGTAGCCATATACTGAATATCAAAGAGGAAAGTAACTGGACAAGGAAATAATTCAGAAGCACCCACCACAGAAAGGGAAATATTGAATAGATGTTTTGAAGTCATCTCTTGAAAAGTAACCGATGCTGCTTTCTTCCCCGAATAAGGAGTTGAGAAATACAGCATCAGAAGGAATATTGTAACAAACAACATAAAATTGAGAAACAAAAGATACTGAAAACTTTACCTGTGACCGAAGAACTTCCTTATAAGTCCCGATCTCCCTCAGTGCAATAGTAAATTTAGTCATTACGGGGCCTACAATTAGAAAAGAGTAAGTGACTGAACACTTAATGGGTCATTATTCAACTACAGATTACACGTTGAAGCTGGAATTTCAAATAAACTTGCAAAGTAAAGTAGGAAAAGATGAATTCATAAAGGTTATTTTTTTTTGATAGCTGTGGTGTCCTGGCCAGCTGGCGCGCAATTCATAAAACTCAAAGCACTACAGTTAGAAGATTGAAAAGGTGTTTCTGCATTTAATAGAGCCAATCTATCTATGCTGGTTAGACAAAACCTGTTGATGAGAAACGCCATTTAGCTATTGCTAAAAATGAGGGGAGAATAGCTGTGGAGATTTGCAGTTGAACACTAACTTATACAATCTGCTTCTTTATATGACATACTATGTTGCAAAGAAGATCCTCAACTAAGTCACACCAAAATTGTGATCATTAACAATTATAGTAAATTCTATTTAGCGAATAAGCAGAACAGGTTCAGGAAGTTTTCACAACCCCCAAGACATTATCGTCAAACATGGCATGTGGATAATTGAAGATGCAATCCAAACTCCAGATTACATAAACAAGTACCACGTTAAACCAATGTTCAAGTCTCATCGCCAGGTTTCCTCTAATGGCGATACCAAATAGGCAGATACCAAAGAAACAAAATATAAAATAAAGCATAGAGAGAGACTTGAGACAAAAATCAGTGTAGTGTATGACCTTTTTTTGTTTTGAACAAATCGGTTAATTAGTGGATCATTGAAACGTATATAGAAGGTTACTGGACTACCTTTTAAAGGAAATGTCAAGGATTGAAATAATCATATATTTCCCAAACCATTAATTTTCCATGCTTCCATTACTCTGCGAGATGTGTCTTCATCTATGAACCCACAAGAAGTGCAACTCATGTTTTGCAAATTGTTACTAGCACTTGAAAAAAATTACAAAAGTGGACAGAGAAAATGGTGTGTGGAGTGCTGATCCCATTGCTCTAGATAAACATTTGAAGCAGCCAAACATCATATGAATATATGTACCAGCTCTTTACCTACCACCAAATGCATTGAAGCAGCCAAACATCATATGAATATATGTACCAGCTCTTTACCTACCTCCAAATGCAACACTAATGGGATCATTGTGCCCCCCACCAAACGTTTCCAGGGCACTCGCGAAAGCAATATCTCCATCATATCCCTCTCCAAGTCCTTCCCTGAAAGTAGAAAAGAAAACCTGATACTTGAAAACCTCTACAAACACCAAGGATAGAAAAAGAGGTTGGATGTCTATTAACCAACAAAACAACCAAAAAGGGACTTATAGAAAGCAAACTGTTGAACTGATATAAACACTCAAGCACTATAACATAAATCATCAAGCTTTCACCATGACCCTTGCCCATTGACAGGCAGCTGAACTACCCGGCACTAATCTAATAAAAGGTCGTGGATTTTATGCAGCACTAATGACTTTATAAAATAATAGGTTTCAACTAGTAGAATTTCAGGACAGATACATCAATAAGATTCTAAGAAGAATATTAATTCATTTGTTGCAGACACCAGGAAGCATACCTCTTTTTAGCTAGCAGAAGACACTCGTTCTTTTTTCTTTTTTCTTTTTTTTTCTTCATTCTTTTTTCTTTCTTGAGAAAATAGATTGCGATGCAAAACCAACTAATTTAGAAGTTCAAAGGTCAAGAAAAAACTTTATTATCAGAAAGAATCTACAGAAATGAAAATAGAAAAATAACAATCACGAGGCATTTGACCAACAGGTGATACCACCAGAAACTAATGATGTCTACACTCCATTGAAGGAAATGTGTTCTGAGATGAAATCACATTCACTTAGAAATATTGCATGTCTATTAAAACAGCAATTACTGTAGATTACTCACTCATTACCTCAGCATCCTTTATAAGAAACAAGATGAAAGAAAAAAGCCTAGTTTATTAAGCCAATAATGACTTAACAATAAAAAGGAAATTTTATTAAGCAAACAACGATCAAAGAACACTCACGTGTATTTTCGACATCCTTTGTAGAACTTCAAGCTTCTTTCTCTTAGGGATTCAGCACTCTCTTCCAAGCATTGTAGCTGTTTCACCCAAACATCAATTCACAATACAAAGTGAAAATCTGTGAGGATCCAGAAAAAGAACTAAAATTTTCTCTGTTTATGTAGAACACTGAGGTTTGAGTTGGAAACAAAACTTTTGAATCAATGTACACCAAGACAGAACAACAACTTCATCTGAGAGCTTATTGCATATTTTCATCTAAAACTTACCCTCTTGACTTCAAAGCTATATTCATAAAAGGAGTAAATAACCAGAAACCAGTTTTCACGTTGTAGTGTAGCAGATGATTCAAACATAAATACATCATGTATTCCCAAATCTCCAGCTCAGAAATAGACAACTATGTCATCTGAGATTACTTATATCAAAGGAAAACATATTGCCAAGCTATTTGGATCTTTAACTTGTGAAGCAAGAATTTTAGTGAAAGAGTAAGAAGCAGGAGAATTCTTATTTTCCATCGCCTCAAGCAACAGTAACAGTTACTACTTAAAACAAAGAAAGCCTCACGAGAAGAAGTAAGAAGAGGAAGAATAAACCTGTTTACGGAACATGGGAGAGTCATCCAGTTTACCAAAATGCATTTTTGCAACAATGAATTTATGTTTCTGCTCCAACTCTCAATTAAAATTACAAGACACCATTCTCAATGAAACTTGTATCAATGCCATAAAAGATCTACTATTTCCGCTGTCGATCTCAATTCATCCCCGTCTTTAGTAGACAATAGCTAGCTGCTACTACAACTTTCTTCAGCAAAGGAAATTCAATGCACGAGTAATTGTATCTCCCACCAAATTTGATACTCTTCTAATTGGAAAATCAAGGTACTGTAAAAATAAAAAAAGATAAAAAGTAAAGTGAGGGATGATGGGTGTTGGTACAAAACCCTAGAGGAGAAGCAGTAAAGGTTGCGGGGTAGAAAACCTAGAAATGGAGAGAGAAGAAAAATCTTGGGAACTGAATGAAATGTATTGTTGTTAGCAGCAGCAAACTCCTGTAGGAATTATGAGAACTTGGCATTCTCATTCTAATTACATGCCTGATTCTCTGATTTTACTACACTTGCTATGCTACTTTACTTTTAAAGCAAATGGCAGCTAAAAAGAAAGAAACCAGACTTCTTTTTTATTGTTTTCTAAAATCTAATCTAATAAAAAGGAGTGAGGGGATAGAAAGACATAGTTGAAAAACTCTTCACATCTCTTTCGCTTTTCTTTCAAAATAAAAACACTTCTTTTCTCCAATTTTTTGTTCCCTCCATCTCCTTTTACTTTCCCAAAATATCCTCTGCACTCGATTTAAAAGAATAATGATTAAATATGTATATA